>NC_089753.1:57169408-57254408 GCF_040412425.1 Macrobrachium rosenbergii
TCAGGTGTTTGTATTTGGAGACGATATCCACCCACCTCTGCCATGTTGACCGTGTAGTGCGTTTGTTGCACGCAGCCATATTATGACTTTTTATCACATCACCGTGATTCATATACAATCAGTAAGCTACAAACGTCCTTTAATAGCCAATTTGCTCTACCTTGGAAATAATATATTTTCATTTATGTTACCGAAGGTGAATTTTTCAGTTGATAATAAGTTCGTCGTCCCGTGGGCTCGAACCAGCGAAGGACAAGAACTCAGGACTACAGTGGACTCATTAACCCACACGGCCAGCAAGTGAGGTATAAGTGGATATCGGCTCCCACCTACAAATCCACGTCGAACTCAGGTGTTTGTATTTGGAGACGTTATCCACCCACCTCTGCCATGTTGACCGTGTAGTGCGTTTGTCGCACGCAGCCATATTATGACTTTTTATCACATCAGCGTGATTCGCATACAATCAGTAAGCTACAAACATCCTTTAATATCCAATTCGCTCTACCTCGGAGATAATATATTTTCATATATGTTACTGAAGGGGAATTTTTCAGTTGATAAGTTCGTCGTCCCATGGGCTTGAACCAGCGAAGGACAAGAACTCAGGACTACAGTGGACGCATTAACCCACACGGCCAGCAAGTGAGGTATAAGTGGATATCGGCTCCCACCTACAAATCCCCGTCAAACTCAGGTGTTTGTATTTGGAGACGATATCTACCCACCTCTGCCATGTTGACTGTGTAGTGCATTTGTTGCACGCAGCCATATTATGACTTTTTATCACATCACCGTGTTTCATATACAATCAGTAAGCTACAAACGTCCTTTAATATCCAATTCGCTCTACCTCGGAAATAATATATTTTCATATATGTTACCGAAGGGGAATTTTTCAGTTGGTAATAAGTTCGTCGTCCCGTGGGCTCGAACCAGCGAAGGAGAAATGCACTACACGGTCAACATGGCAGAGGTGGGCGGATATTGTCTCCAAATACAAACACCTGAGTTTGACGGGGATTTGTAGGTGGGAGCCGATATCCACTTATACCTCACTTGCTGGCCGTGTGGGTTAATGCGTCCACTGTAGTCCTGAGTTCTTGTCCTTCACTGGTTCGAGCCCATGGGACGACGAACTTATTATCAACTGAAAAATTCACCTTCAGTAACATATATGAAAATATATTATTTCCGATCTGTATTTAATTGATATTAAAGGACGTTTGTAGCTTTCTGATAATTTAATTATATATATATATATAGTATATATATATATATATATATATATATATATATATATATATATATATATATATATATATATATATATATATATATATATATATATATACACTTCAAAGAATTTTTCTGCTTATTGCTCACTCAAATGTTGTTGGATAGTCATTTGTTCTGAGAGCCTAGTATCCTCAACGGAAGAAAATCAAGAAAAATCCCTTACAGCATTTTGGATAGTCTCAAATTGAGTCTTGGTAAACAAGATCACTTTTTTACCATAAATATCAAGTCCAATTTTAAAGCGTGGTGAAGTTAATGGATATTGAAAAAGAAAGTGTTTTGGTTATCTCTGTTAAAGAAAGAAAAACATGACGGCAGATCTCCTTTACCCGCAGAAAAGGAGAAGAGAACAAAACGAAGATGATAAGCAAGTTGCTTTCGGATAAACCTCTTCACCCAGTTTTCTGTGGAACCAGGAGGAGAGATTGTGCCTCGTTTCAAAGCGACACATTTCTCACTCTAAGAAGACGCAAAAAGGATTTATAAAAGGGAAGCTTGTCATCTTTACCCGGAAACTCGACAGTGTTTTTCTCGTTCTGTTCACGAAGTCTGAAATCAGATCTGCTTTCTGGTCCTCTTGATGATTATACTTTCACTCACAAAAACACTACTAACAGAATTTTGCTCAATTGTTTATGAATATATGTATACAAATATATGTATACATACATACATTCTTACACACATATATATATATATATTTATATTTTTACATATATATATATATATATATATATATATATATATATATATATATATATATATATATATATATATATATATATATATATATATATATATATATATATATATATATATATATATATATATATATATATATATATATATATATATATATATATATATATATATATATATATATATATATATATATATATATATATATATTATTGTCACGATACGATCAAGTACCTGGTTATTACACAACTAATCTCAAGATTCAAAAATATACCTCACTTCAGCCAGATACCTGAACTCTCATTGTTACGACTGAGTACTCTAAAGGTAACAGTGATCCCTTAAGAAAAACTTATTTATTACTTGAAAAATCAAACTAAGTCTATCAGAATATATGTGAGGTATCAAAAATTAAACTAGAAATCTTCTAGAGTAAAAGGGCATCACTCCATCAAAAACTCTGTTCCCTGGTCTTAATTCACTTTAGCAAAACTAAAAGAACAAAACATGTTTATCACTTTGCCTTATGCACACACAATCAATCCTATTCACTGATGATCAATAAATGAAACACTGTTTTTCTAAAATGTTAAATACAAAAAATTTATTTTCAGATTCAAAGTTTATAATTAAAATTCACAATTATTTAGAATTCACAATCTGAAAAATTTACTATTAGTTGAAAATGACACAAAACTCAATGAATTCTTGAATTAAATTATGAAACAAATCTAATTCACAAAAACTTTATCTAGAATTTAAATTAATCAAGCAAAATTTAAACTATCAAGAATCACTCAAGATTTAAAAAAGAAAATCTCAATAAATGAAATCAAGTATGCAATGTTAAATTAAGTATGCAATGTTAAATTAGTATGCAATGTTAAATTACCAAGAAATATTTACAATGCTATGTAAATAAATGTTACATCACAAACATAAAAAATGTGAAAATATAAAGAAATTGTAAATAGAAAAACACACAAGATTTATCAATAATGAGTTCACTTGTTCAAAATTTCCTAATTTATCATACCATAACTTCCTAACTTATCATACCATGGTATTATAAGTAAAATTTCACTTTACCTTACACAACTTGTGAAAACCTCTGTAAATCACTTGCTGCAGCTGCGTTACACAATACACACTTTTTACCAGGCGCCGTTTGAACTAAATAACTTTGCTAAATTCAGATCTCAAAAGTTAATGTTAAAAGTGACCACAAAAATTATGTTAAAAGTAATCTCTTCCTAATTAGAATGAAGAGAGAGAGAGCGGTGAACCAACTCGACTGGTCTCAGAAATCAGAATGAAACAAATTTTAGGATTCCAGTAACACGTGAAACAATTACATGATGTCATTAAAGCATTTTGGGTGCGAGATACAAAAGGAAGTTCTAGAAGCAGGAAGTGACGTCACTAAAGCATTTTGGGTGCGAGATACAATGGAGAAGCTTCTAGAAGAAAGTTACGTCATCCCAGCAAAACATTTTGAACGCAATCTTACAAAACATGACGTAATTGATCAGGACACTTATTCTTTCTCTCCAAGTGGCGTATGTGACTTGAACGTGAAACAATGTGAAATCACTCGTCTTGAGCCCGTACGGGACGAATCGGCGTTTGTTTTCAAAAGCTGTCATCATTAACCCAAAACAAAGCGCTCGCTCTTATCTCAACTGATGACAATTGAAATGAAACAAGCCCTGGTGGACACACACGTGTTCACATACTACGCTTTTACCAAGAAAGATATTCGTTCTAAATTACGTAACTATTAAAATTATAATAACAATTCTAAATTACGCTATCAAGTAATCATTAGCTCTTTTGAGATCTGATGCCAAACTAAATGTGACACTTTAACAACCATTATCATTAAACATAACAAATGAAAAAAGTAAATATGTCAAAATTATAGGAGGATATACGTATTACAAGGCAACATCATGAAATTCCTCCCCCGAGAAGATTACTTATCCCGGGTTTGAATCCCACGATTCACAACGGGATAAATAATCTGCTATGACATTATCTTTTCCTGAAATGTGTTTAACACTTACATTATACGGTTGCAGGCATAAAGACCACCTGGTCAATCTCATATTATTATTTTTCATCTTATTGATGAATGAGATTGGGTTGTGATCCAACAACACTAAAATTTCTTCATTCCTATGTCGGTTCACATACACTTCAAATTTTTTCAATGCTGTGATTAATGCTAATGTTTCTTTTTCAATTGTTGAGTAAGTTTTCTGGTGCTTTTTCAACTTTGAAGAAATGAAACATACTGGATGTAAGATTCTGTTGTCATCTTCTTGAAGTAGAACAGCTCCAATTCCACAGTCAGATGCATCAACTTGTATCACGAACTTTTTATTGAAGTCTGGAGCTTGAAGCACTGGTCTTGAAGTTAATATGGCTTTAACCTTCTCAAATGATTCTTGACATTCTGGAGTCCAAACAAACTTTCTTTTAGGAGTGGTTAATTCAGTTAAGGGAGCTACTACGGCTGAGAAATTTGGACAGAATCAGCAGTAAAATCCAGCCATACACTTTTCTTAATATCTTCAGATGTTCTTCCCATGTATTAGAATAAATCACAATGTCATCAAGGTATACACCTACTTCTTCTATTGATCCTAGTAGTTGATCCATCACTCGCTGGAATGTTGCAGGTGCATTCATCAGACCAAACGGCAAAACAGTGTATTGATACAGTCCAAAAGGAGTAATGAAAGCTGACAGCAACTTAGCATTCTCATCTAAGGGAATTTGATAATATCCTTTCAACAAGTCTATCTTGGAAACAAATTTGGCTTGCCCAATATTATCAAGTAATTGATCAATAAGAGGCAAGGGATAATTGTCAGCCACACTGATGGAATTCAGTTTCCTGTAATCAGTACACATCCTAAATGAGCCATCTGGTTTCTTCACTAACACACAAGGAGAACTAGAATGACTTGAACTGGGTTCTGCTAATCCATGCTGCAACAAATATTCAACTTCTTTCTTCAAAACATCTCGATGAAAAGGTGATAAGCGATAAGCTCTCATTTTAAAAGGTTTTCCATCTTCTCTGATCTTTATCTCATGCTTTGTCAGATTGGTACGCCTAGGTACATCTGCAAAAATTTCAGGGAAACTTTGAATCACTTCACTTAATTCACTACTTTGCTCAACACTCAGATGTTTTAGTTTATCTTCCAAATTTTCTAATATTGAAGAATTGTTCATCTTGCTTTCAGCTCCCAATTCGTAGCCGTCATCGTCCTTTGTAGATGAAGTTGTCTGTGTTATTGACACTGTTTCAGTTTTAGTCTCTGAGAAGTAAGGTTTCAAAAGATTCACATGTATCTTCCTCTGTCGTTTTCTTCTTCCTGGTGTTTCAATCACATAAGTTCGATCACTTAACTTCTCTATTATCCTATAAGGACCTTGAAACTTATTGGTAAGGGGAAATCTTTTCACTGGTAAGAACACTAGAACTTGCTTTCCAATACTAAAATTTCTTAGCTTAGTCTTAGCATCATATTTTCTTTTCATTTTCTCTTGACTTATTTTCAAATTTTCTAAAGAGAATTTTCTAATTTCTCTTAGTCTTTTCCTCAAGTTCTTCACATATTCTCCTTGGATTTCCTCTTGATTTTCTTCCCAATTCTCTGCAAGAATCTTCAATGGACCTCTAATGTCTCGACCAAAAATAATTTCATTTGGTGAACATCCCATGCTTTCTTGATAAGCATTCCTAACTTCAAATAACATCAAAGGTAAACCAGCATCCCATTCTCTTCCTGATTCATTACAATACTTAGTTAACATACTTTCCAATGTCTGGTGGAACCTTTCCAAGGCTCCTTGAGTCTCTGGATGATAAGCAGTTGATAACTGTTGTTTTACTCCTAACAAGTTCATCACATCCTGGAATAATTTTGAAGTAAAGTTTGTTCCTCTATCACTTTGCACAATTTCTGGTATTCCAAACTTGGAGAAAAACTCCACCAACTTCTCAGCAATTACCTTTGCACTTATACTTCTTACAGGAATCACCTCAGGATACCTAGTCACTGGACACATTAATGTTAATAGATATTCATCTTTCTTTGTTTTCGGAAGTGGCCCAACCACATCTATAATTACCTTGTTAAAGGGTTCTCCTCTAACTTCTATGGGATGTAGGGGTGCTTTCTGAATGGTTTCATTGGTTTTCCAGCTATCTGGCATGTGTGACACACTCTGCAAAATTTGCTAACGTCCTTGTGAAGTCCAGGCCAGAAAAATACTTCATAATCTTCTCAACAGTCTTTCTGATTCCCATATGTCCAGACTCGTGCGCTACTGCTACAACTTGTTTCCTCAATGGATATGGAATCAAAATTTGATGATATTCACCCCATTCAGCATTTCCTGGTATATCTGCAGGTCGATGCTTCCTCATTAGCAATCCTTCCTTTAGATAATAACAGGTGGAGGTTTGTTGCATCTCTTCTTGATCAACAACTCTGAAGAACAAATCAGCCAACGTTGTATCCCTCTTCTGCAGTTTCATTAGCTTCTCTCTAGTCACTTGACCAACTTCAAGGGCTGAACTCTCTATATCTGCTAACTCTGCTTCTGTAGTTTCATTACCATCTTCAGGAACACTTTGACTACTCGGAGTCTCTTCAATAACAACAGGATCCTCGTCTTCTTGGGAAATCTCTTCATTACTAACACTAGGGGAAACTTCACTTTCCTGGAACAGTTCTTCTAAGCTTAGAGATCCTTCACTAGATTCTTCTGGTGCAGGTAAATCCTCACTTGCAGACATAGTTCTCTTCATACTCCTGGTAGTTACACAACTTGGAAACAGGTGGGGGTTTTTCTTCTCTAAATCAGCCGTAGGACTAATCCTTAATGGTTTGTCTGTCACTACAGGACAAGGAACAAATGGTACACCACCAACTTCATTACCCAGTAAAACTTGTACTCCTTCAACAGCTAGTGAGTCCTTTACAGCAAAATCAACATTTCCTGTCACCAATTCACAGGACAAATGCAAGCGGCATATAGGAGTTACCTCTTCTCCTCCTATACCCTTCAAAATAACTGAATCTCCAGTGAGATTCTTCTCCAGATGTGGGTGAGCACCACGAACTACCACACTATGGTTACTCCCCGTATCACGTAATACCTTGACTGGTACCTGCACACTTCCTCCTCGAGTTGTCAGCGTACCTTCATAGATATAGGGCTTAAAAGCCTCCAAGCTGCTCAACCACTCACTGCTTGAAGTTACATTTCCACTGGTTGCTAAACACTCTGCTTGTTTAGTCTCAGTCTTCCCCACACTGCTCTTCGTAGTTTGCTTCACCTGGTTACCTTTGACCACTTGACCAACTGGTTTGGTCTGCTGTTGTGTCTGATAACAATCTCGACTGTAGTGTCCTACTCTTCCACACTTGTAGCAGACAACATTAGTCTTCTGTATCTGTCTTGAGAACAGACTGGATGATGAGGATTTAACGTTCAATTGCTGAGGGTTGTTACCTGGCTTTGTATTGGCATAGCCACTAGAAGGATTTCCAGTTGTAATGTTCCTGAAATTTGGATGAGATCTGAAACCTGTGCGTTGTTGGTTCTGGTACTTGACATTATAATTTCTTTTGCTAGAAATGATATTAAAATCTTCGCTTAATGTAGCAGCTTTGTCAAGTTTCTTAACCTCTCTCTCTCTTAAATAGGCTCTTATGTGTTCAGGAATTCCTCTAAGATATTGTTCTAGAACTACTAACTCCTCAAGTTCGTCCATAGATTTAACTTTAGCAGCCTCCAACCATCGTTTAAAATATCTTCTTACTTTGTAAGCATAATCCAAGAAAGTTATCTTGTCATCCTTTCTCAAAGACCTGAATCTTTCATTATAATATTCAGGGGTCATCTGGTAAACTTGTAGCACATTGTGTTTAAGTACCTTGTACTCTTTACACTGATCAGCTGATAAGGCTAAATAGGCACTTCTTCCTTTACCAATGAGAAAACACTGTAACAAGACCGACCATTTATCCTCTGGCCATCCCATACCTGAAGCCACTTTTTCAAAGTGATCAAAAAACTCATCTGGAGCTTCTTCTGTAAATTTTGGAATTAATTTCTGCACTCTTACTACATCAGATACAGGGTCTGAATTACCTTGAGTAGGGTTAGATGGTATTACAGGTAACTTGGAGCGGGCTTCTATCAATTTCATTTCTCTTTCATAATCTTCTTGTTTCTTTGCTCTTTCTCTTTCCTCTCTTGCTCTTTCTCTTTCTTCTCTTGCTCTTTCTCTTTCTTCTTCTGCTGCTTTTTCTTCTTCTCTTTCCTTTCTTTCTCTTTTCTCTCTATCTTCTCTTTCTCTTTCTGCTTGCATTTTCTCTCTTTCAGCCTGTATCCTCAGCTTAATCAAATTTTCTTCTGCTTCTATACGTCTAAGCTCTGCTTCTGCATCACTTTTCTCTTTCTTTTGCTCATGTTTATCTGTAAATTCTGCCTCAGCTGCATTCAACAATTCTTGCGCCTCTCCTAACTCTTCATCTACTTTACCAGAGTCCATCAATGCTTGGATTGCAATATATTTGATTTGTGCCTTAATCATACCACTAGACACATTACCCCCACATGCTACTGCTAAAGCAATCCACTGTGCCTTAGTCAGGTTGGATTCAGATAACTCTTGGATGGAAGGAGCTGCTAAAAACCTCTGAACATTGAACAGAGCCATTTTCTCTAAGTTACTCAACTAAATAATTCACAATACAAAGCAAAAAAATAACTATGTGGTCACTCTCCTATCAAAATATATCCCTAACACCACCAGTATAAACCATAAACCAGAGTGATATTTTGTTTTGTTCCACGGGTCTCTGGACACCAAACAATATAATGTCACGATGCGTATCAAGCACCTGGCTATTACACAACTAATCTCAAGATTAAAAAATATACCTCACTTCAGCCAGATACCTGAACTCTCATAACATTAATTGTTACGACTGAGTACTCTAAAGGTAACAGTGATCCCTTAAGAAAAACTTATTTATTACTTGAAAAATCAAACTAAGTCTATCAGAATATGTGTGAGGTATCAAAAATTAAACTAGAAATCTTCTAGAGTAAAAGGGCATCACTCCATCAAAAAACTCTGTTTCCCTGGTCTTAATTCACTTTAGCAAAACTAAAAGAACAAAACATGTTTATCACTTTGCCTTATGCACACACAATCAATCCTATTCACTGATGATCAATAAATGAAACACTGTTTTTCTAAAAATGTTAAATACAAAAATTTATTTTCAGATTCAAAGTTTATAATTAAAATTCACAATTATTTAGAATTCACAATCTGAAAAATTTACTATTAGTTGAAAATAACACAAAACTCAATGAATTCTTGAATTAAATTATGAAACAAATCTAATTCACAAAAACTTTATCAAGAATTTAAATTAATCAAGCAAAATTTAAACTATCAAGAATCACCCAAGATTTAAAAAAGAAAATCTCAATAAATGAAATCAAGTATGCAATGTTAAATTAAGTATGCAATGTTAAATTAAGTATGCAATGTTAAATTACTAAGAAATATTTACAATGCTATGTAAATAAATGTTACATCACAAACATAAAAAATGTGAAAATATAAAGAAATTGTAAATAGAAAAACACACAAAAACACACAAGATTTATCAATAATGAGTTCACTTGTTCAAAATTTCCTAACTTATCATACCATAACTTCCTAACTTATCATACCATGGTATTATAAGTAAAATTTCACGTTACCTTACACAACTTGTGAAAACCTCTGTAAATCACTTGCTGCAGCTGCATTACACAATACACACTTTTTTACCAGGCGCCGTTACGAACTAAATAACTTTGCTAAATTCAGATCTCAAAAGTTAATGTTAAAAGTGACCACAAAAAATTACGTTAAAAGTAATCTCTTCCTAATTAGGAATGAGAGAGAGAGAGAGTGAACCAACTCGACTGGTCTCAGAAATCAGAATGAAACAAATTTTAGGATTCCAGTAATACGTGAAACAATTACATGGTGTCATTAAAGCATTTTGGGTGCGAGATACAAAAGGGAAGTTCTAGAAGCAGGGAAGTGACGTCACTAAAGCATTTTGGGTGCGAGATACAATGGAGAAGCTTCTAGAAGAAAGTTACGTCATCCCAGCAAAACATTTTGAACGCAATCTTACAAAACATGACGTAATTGATCAGGACACGTATTCTTTCTCTCCAAGTGGCGTACGTGACTTGAACATGAAACAATGTGAAATCACTCGTCTTGAGCCCGTACGGGACGAATCGGCGTTTGTTTTCAAAAGCTGTCATCATTAACCCAAAACAAAGCGCTCGCTCTTATCTCAACTGATGACAATTGAAATGAAACAAGCCCTGGTGGACACACACACGTGTTCACATACTACGCTTTTACCAAGAAAGATATTCGTTCTAAATTACGTAACTATTAAAATTATAATAACAATTCTAAATTACGCTATCAAGTAATCATTAGCTCTTTTGAGATCTGATGCCAAACTAAATGTGACACTTTAACAACCATTATCATTAAACATAACAAATGAAAAAAGTAAATATGTCAAAATTATAGGAGGATATACGTATTACAAGGCAACATCATGAAAATATATATATATATACATACAAATATATATATATATATATATATATATATATATATATATATATATATATATATATATATATATATATATATATATATATATATATATATATACATACATACATACATACACACACACACACACACACACACACACACTAGCTGTCCAACCTGGCACTGCCCAGGAAAACTCTGAATAACAGTCTATGGGTTGGGGAGAGAAGGGGGAAGGGGAGGGGAGGGAGAAGGGAGAGAGGAAGGGGAGGGAATAAGATGGGAAGGGGAACCAGGAAGAGAAGAGGGAGGGGAGGGTGAGGGGAAGATAGGGGGAAAGGGAAAGTTACGTTCATCTATCAGAAGAAAATAAAAAGCATCTCCACTAAACAAAGACAGTACATAAAAAATATTGTATTTCTACAATATGCATGCAGGTGTGTCTGTGTGTTTGTGTCCTTGGGGTGGGAGAAGGTCTGTCTCCCTTGCAACAACAGACGGACCCACCTGACCTTAGGTATGTAGGGAAGTGTTGCCAAAACACTCGATAATTGTTATTATTCCAAACCTCATTTAAACCGACTTTATAACGGAATACGCCATCGTGATACTACGAAGTAATTGCTATAACGAATTCCGGAGGTAAAAACAAGAAGGAACGACCGAATTAATGAGGAAATTTGCATTTGAACTTATAAAGAAAAAGGAAATACTGTCATCGTACATCTTGCTCATCGGGTTTGTGCTTAATGAAACATTATTTTGTCATTCTTTAGAAAAAGCATTGTGTATCCATGAAAACTTTTGAAAACTATTTTAATTATCTTTTTTTTTATCTTAAGATCTCAGATCTAGATATTCACAAATATCTTGGTTAGGGTTGGGACTGAATAAGAGTCCAGCATCACTGTTCACTTGTTCTTGCCAAATACCTTGAAAAATCGTCAAAATCTGCCTTGGATCTTTAATTCACAATGAATGAGAAAGGGAAGGAGAAAATAAAATATATAGAGCTTAAGAGATTAGGTTTGGAGACATTCTGTTATAGAATGAACAGAGGCCCCTGCTCTTAGAGCAGCCTCTAAGTGGACTGTTATCCTCGATGTATTTGATTTCACCGGAGGAGGTAAATTTTGCTCCTCTGGGGCAATTCTGTGCAGACCCCATGGGCATGATCTTACCTTACAGACCTTACAGTTCGTTCGGGTTGCCCCAAGTCCTTCAGTGTGAGGCACCTATGATGTCTACCAGACAATTGCTAATGCATCTTCTAGTATATTTTGCATCTTCCAATCTTGGATGGTCTGGGATGCATCTTAGATATTTGTCGAGCTTATTCTTAAACACATCTATGCTCACTCCCGTTATGTTCCTCAGATGAGCTGGTAGCGCATTGAATAGACGGTGCATTATCGATGCTGGTGCGTGGTGTGTGGTGGATTAATGTCCTGTGTGCTTTCCTTAGTTTTCCTGTTATAGTTTTGGGCACTATTAATCTACCTCTGCCTGCTCTTTCTGATATTTTTAGCTTCATGATGTTTTCGGTAATTCCTTCTATCTGTTTCCATGCCTGGATTATCATGTATTTTTTCTTCTCTTTTCAAGACTATATAAATTTAAGAATTGTAGTCTTTCCCAGTAGTCAAGGTAATAACTTCTTCTGTTCTAGCTGTAAATGACCTTTGTACACTCTTTATTTGTGCAATATCCATTTTGGTAGTGTGGGTACCATATTATATTGCAATATTCAAGTGGACTACGTGATTTACGTTTTATAAAGCATAATCATGTGTTCAGCTTTTCTTGTTTTGAAGTGCTGGAACAACATTCCCATTTTTGCTTTGCATTTTGCCAATAGTATTGCTATTTGATCATTGCATAACATATTCCTATTCAACATCACACCAAGGTCTTCAACTGTTTCCTTATTTGTGATTGTCTCGATATTAGGTCCTTTATATGCATATAGCATTCCTTCTTTATCACCATAGTTTATTGATTTAAATTTATCAGAGTTAAATACCATCCTATTTACCTCTGCCCATTTATATATTTTGTTTAGGTCTCTTTGTAGCGAGTTCCTATCTTCATCACAAGTAATTTCTCTACTTATTCTTGTGTCATCGGCGAAACTTCTCACTACTAAGTCCTCAACATTACTGTCTATATCTGCAATCATAATCACAAACAGCAATGCAGCTAACACCGTACCTTGTGGCACACCATATATTACCGTAGCTTCATCCGATTTCCCATCGTTTGCAATCACTATCTGTTTTCTGTTTTGCAAAAACTATTTTATCCATCTTCCTACTTTGTCCACAATGTTGTGTTTTCTAATTTTTTTCACTAATATATTATGGTCTACCCTGTCGAAAGCTTTTGCACAGGCTAGGTAAACCACATCTGTATCTTTTTCGTTTATCATATTTTTATATATGCTTTCATGGTGGACTAACAGCTGGCTTTTGTACTTTTTCAGGGTACAAAACCATGTTGTCCTATATTAAACAATCTATTTTTCATTAAATGTTTCATTATATTTTTTTTCATTACCTTTTCATAAACTTTCGTCATATGAGATGTCAGACTCACAGGCTTATAATTACTTGCCTCTAGTCTTGATCCACTTTTGAAAGTAGGGGTAATATATGCTAATTAATGCTCATCATATATCTTTCCTGTATCTATACTTTGTCTCAATAATATTGCGAGCGGCTTTGCGATTGAATGAACCACTTTCTTTAACAATATGGCAGGTATGCTGCTGATCCATTTTTAATTTCATTAGTAGCCTGCACAGTATCGGCTTCTATAATATCTATGTCCGATAAATATTCACTATTTTCATCTCTTATTTCTGTATCATTATCTTCATTATTAATTCTAGGTGTAAATTCACTCTTATATCTTTCTGCTAATAAGTTGCATATTTCCTTTTTTTTCATATGTTAATCGCCCTTCAATTCTTAGAGGGCCTATTTCTACTATTATTTTATTCATCTTTTTTCCATATGAGTAGAAAATTTTGGGGTTTTGCTTGATATTTTGTAGGGTCTTTTCTTCTAGGTCCCATTTTTCATTTTCTTTTGACTGTATAATCTTTTGGTCTGCATTTTCTATTTTACTTTTTAGTTCCATCACTTTCCATGCATTCTTTTCTTTTGCAAGACCTTTTTTCCACTTTCTGATTTTCTGGAACAAGATCCCTCTGTCTCTTGGTATGTGTGACTGATGTTTACTTTTTTTCTTCAGTATATATTTTTCCACTATTTCCTCTTAATATTTTATATAATATATCCGTATTTACCTGTATATTATCACTTACGAATATGTTTTCCCATTCTTTGTTTAATTCTTCATTTATTTTTGACCAATTTATATTCTTACTATAGAAATTGTATTTTCCATATCCTTCCCAATTTTTCGTCTCTTGCTTATCTCTGTTTTCATGTGCTTTAGAATGGACTGTTAGTTCTATGACATTATGGTCCGAAATACTCGTATTATACACTGTTATTTCTTTAACGTAGTTCACCTCGTTCACAAATACTAGGTCTAAAATATTATCCTTTCTTGTTGGCAGGTGATTTATTTGCTGAATGTTATGTTCTAGTAGCATATCTAATAGCTTTTCAAATTGCCTCTTATCTCCTGCGCCACTGTTACTCTCTTTTTTATATGTATAAATACAACCACAGTCTCCTATTCGTTCTTTCCATTCTACGAAAGGAAAGTTAAAGTCTCGAGATAAGAGTAGAGTCCAGTCTTTGTGATTTCTACATATATCATCCAATTTTTCAATTATTATGTCAAACTCTTTAGTATTAGGGGGTCTGTATATTACAATGTTCACTAATTTTTCAGATTCAAATTCTACCGCTATTAATTCACATTCTGTGTCACTATATTTCTCACAGATTTTTCCTTGATTGGCATCTCTCCCATGTATCGCGGTTCCCCCTTGATTTCTATTTTTTTCTATCTGATCTATAAGTTTGGAAACCCTTTATCTGGTCATCATTACCAGTCTCTTGGGAATACCAGGTTTCACTTATATTCATTATTTCTATTTTTTCATTTTGGGTTAGTTCTTCTAAGAACTCTATCTTTCTTTTTGAGTTACTCGAAACTAAAACCTGTGCATTCACCACTATGATGGTTTGCGTGTTATCTCCATTATCTAATATGGGTAATAATAAGGATTTTCCCATGTCTCTTTCCTGCTCTGATATGTTGTTGTTTTCTTCATTTCCAGAAATTTGTACATTAAAAAAATCTAATTTTTCCATTATATTTGATCTTCCATCTTGATATTTATTCATTTTGTGCACATACCTGCATTTATCTCCATATCTGCACCATCCCCTAGCATCATAGATACATTGCTTGTTCCTTGCACCATATCTAGGTGCTGATGCCTCATATCGTGGTGCTGACATTTCGTAATGTGTTGTTGGCTTGCTTTTTTCCTTCATCACATGATCTTTCTTCCTTTCTTTATTTGCTTCATTTTTACCTTGATTTTTGATAGACAGATACACGCACAAACGCAGAGGAATAGAGAGAGAGAGAGAGAGAGAGAGAGAGAGAGAGAGAGAGAGAGAGAGACAGACAGACTTGTAGGTCGAAGGAGGTGTTTTACTTCCATCTAGCTTCCTCTCAGCCTCTGCTGGTCTCGCCACAAGTATTAAGTGAGAACGGAGTTCAGGACGAAATGTTATTTGGGAATCCTGACAAACCGTTATAGCCTTTAGAAGGACCACTCGCCTCCCCCGAGGATTTTAGGCTTCAAAATGTCTTCCGGAGGACTGAAATAAAAGGAAAGGAATTGAAGGAAGGAAAACCCTTTTCATTTTTCGTCTCCCTTTTACCCGGAAAGAGAGAAAAGGATATGATAGGCTCTTTTTCTTCTCTGAAAAAATAAGGAAGGTGAATCTGAAGAACTTCCTTTTCAGAGATTCATAGCCATTCTGAAAAAGTGTTCTCTCCTTTTTCGCCAATTCGCAAATTATTATTATTATTATTATTATTATTATTATTATTATTATTATTATTATTATTATTATTAATATCGTAAACTTATAAAATGATCCAAAAGGCCATGAATGAGCAAAAAAGGGGTAAAAATTATAGCATTTCTAAAGGAAATAAAGACGAACAGATGAAAAGAAATGAATATTTATGAGTATTCAAAGTGAACAAGAATAAATAATTTTGAATACGCAAAATCCTTAGCAAGAAATATTGAGCCTTTATTTTTTAATTAACAACGTAACCATCGGCAAATAAATTCCTAGAAACAAAGGAGTGCACCTGTTAAAGTTTATGCTATAAAAGCTACTACACAACTCCAGGTTTGAGAACAATGGTTAAGACGTCGCCACCCAGTGTAAAACAACTTCCACTTTAACTGCTCCTGCCTGTTGAAACCCTATTTTCTTGTACATTTAGATGTGGCGGCAAATGAGAACAATGGTTAGAAGCAATCTCTCTTTTTATTACCGTCGTTTTTTGTTAGGCAGCCATGTTGTCATAATTGTCGCCTTGAACCATGCATCGAATTGTATAAATATAGTGAATATTTGAAAAGTAGAGAAATCAGACATTTGTTCGCATTAGTTACACGGAGATAATGATGAATTTGGTAAATATTGTAATTTATCCCTCAACCCCACCTCTTTCCCTGACAAGGTGTGTTTGATGGACACTGAATGTAACAGCTACAAAAAACGTTAATGATACTCTGTGAGTGTAACAACGTACTTGATAGGAGGGCGTATTGAGCACCCCAACTACCTTGATAATAGAGGCGTGAAATGGGACAGCTTTAACTATTTTAGAATGATTTATTTACGAGAACCCAGAGGTAAACCTCCTATAGTAGATCATGCTTTATGAGTTTCCTGGCAGCTTTCATCCAGGTAGTTATGTTAATCTGATACGTGGTCCCTGTCGCATGTTGAGTTACACTGCCAACTGACAATTCATTCCAAGGTAACAATTGAAGCGAAGAGGCATTTCCCTGTCATAACAACCAACAAAGTGAGAGTTATACACCTTCACACTTGCTTTTATATAAAAATAATAACACCTTCTCCCTCATTATTCTATTGATTCTTCCTTTACCACATTTAATCATTCTGTAATTAAATGACAAATGCTCCTATTGTCATACGGCAAAGCTCATTACCATCGCTAATGAAGTTGTTTAGTTAATGAGAACTTATAATTACACAGTTTTTGAATTTCAAATAATTAATGGGATTTTTCACATCTCTTCATCTGCAATTTGATGACTTCAGAGCTCTGTTTCCGCGCAATTGAAAATTTACCTTTCATTTTCGGGCGTTTATGAAACCTTTTATTTGATGAATTTTCTCACGAATTTTAAGCATTCTTAGTTTTATTTGTTTCCATCTGGGTTAGCAGACAAGTAATTATTCGCGCATTTTTTTTTATAATTTTCGGTTTTAAGGGCAGTTTTTCTTTATGAAGTCAGTTAGCGCGAAGGAATGCATTATTACATGACACCCCAGTCTCTTATTTTTTTCCTTTTCATCTCACACCCTTCGGAGGGTCTGGTGCCAAAGGGCTTCAGCCTTTCGGTTTCTCAGCAAGTTTCGAGGGATGAGGTTCTTTGCTCTGCGTCTTCTTTTCTTTATCCTAGCATGTGCTGGGTGGACTGACGGGTCGTAATACCGGGAATAAACCACGGACCTAGCGAAATTGATCTGAAAGCTATACTGCTTAGCCTCAACACTCAAATACACACACACACACACACACACACACACACACACATATATATATATATATATATATATATATATATATATATATATATATATATATATATTGAACTCATTGGTATATTTATCATCTCAGGTGGTTCACTCTCGGATGAAAGACCAGCATAGAATTCCTGACCCTATTGGCATTTGCATAGATATCGTATGTATGCTTTTGAATCGATATCCATCGAAGAAACCTTTTCTGGTAACATCCATTTTAAAAACGATATCAATTCCCAGTGAAATCAAATCGGTTGCACATCTGCTTTAGGAAACCGTTCAGCAAATTAATTACAGATCCTTGGGGTAATTAAGAGGCGCATTTCTTAATTTCTTACCATGCAAATTTTTACTTCAATTTGTAATTGGAGATTATAAGCTTTGCAAGGAGTTGGGGATGATTTTCATGCATGAAATGGTAAATTTCTCTTGAGAAAATCAACAGTTTTAAGAAACAGGAGATGTTTTGTTTAAAAAGAGTCACCCTGTTTACTTCTTCTTCTTCTTCCTTAACGTGTTTTTTTCCCATTTTTGTATGGGGTAAGCACGATGCCTTCTTTTGAAGGACTTTTGATTTGGCTTTGGGGTAGACCGTTGTCTCGATCGGCTGCCCTGCCTGACATCGCTTAGACCCCGGTAGCGTATGTTACATGTATCATACCAGACCCAACGCCCTTTCTCCCAGCAGCGACAAGTTGTTGCGCGGGTAGGTCGAGAGTTCGAGACATGTGAGATGTTTGTTATGTTTTTAGAAGATGTAGTGGCTTTGTTTTGTGTGTGTACTTAGTCTGTAACACCCATTTGCTTTTTAAGCAAACCTATCCGTTGATTACATACATAATCCCGGGGTGTCTACACGGATAGCAAAGTGTCCGCCTCTCTGATCAGTCAGCTGCGGATTTGAACCCGCGCCACAGACCTCTACGAAGTCCGAAGCTGCTGCTGTAACCGACTGTGCCATCGAGGCTCCTAAAGAGTCACCCTGTTTACAATGAAACATATTTATTATTTCTCGTTTCTTTGTTTTTTGCTAAAACCTCAGATGTATAAAATCATATAGTAGTCTTTTTTTTTCGGAAGGAAAACGACAACAATCGTATACACAAAGAATGTGTACACGACCCGAGAAAGTCTCAAAAACGATCCCGGTGGACGTTTCGTGCACCAGTAATGACCACAGGCTATAAAAGCGCCTCCCAACCTTGGCCATGACTCTCAGAGAGCTGAATATGCATGAGACTTCGAATACCGCCGTTTAGCTTTTTTTCCTTTGGTTAGACAGAACATGAAATTTGCAAAGGGTCCCAACTCACACCGAAATAGAAGGGGGAGAGAGGAACCAGAATATGGAGCTGAGCGATCAGGTTTTGGGACTGACTTGTTGCCCCTGAAGTGTTTGACTTTACAAGAGAAGGCAAAGAATAACTGCTCTTCCTTAAAAGCTTCGCGAAAAGTGGGGAGAGAGAGAGAGAGAGAGAGAGAGAGAGAGAGAGAGAGAGAGAGAGAGAGAGAGAGACGGGACATTGGGGTAGGAGGGAGGGCGGGGGAGGTAACTAAAATATTGTAAATCGCATGGAATAATTTCGCTTTCTTCCGTTCAGTTTCCTGAGGTCTCTTGATAATCTTAGCGAAACTGAGCTGAGGACGAAGGCCACACAAAAGCAAAATTTGAGAAACTCAGACAAACCATTAAAGCCTCAGGGAGGACCACTCACCGCGATGGAGTATTTTCAGTCCCAGAAATCTGCCGCAGGAAATAAAATGAACGAAAAAAAAAAAGCTGAAAATCACTTTCCATGCGTGTCCTGTGATCTTAGTTACATTCTGTTTCCTTGATTTGCAGATAAACAGAAAAGCTATACTTGTTGGTCTTCTTTGCAATATGTGGAAGTTGAACCAAAGGAAATGATATTCGGAGTATTAACATCTGGACGAAGGTTTTGGAATACCCTTATCCCAGGGTTTCTTTCTTCTTCTTCTTCTTCTTCTTCTTCTTCTTCTTCTTCTTCTTCTTCTTCTTCTTCTTCTTCTTCTTCTTATTATTATTATTATTATTATTATTATTATTATTATTATTATTATTATTATTATTATTATTATTATTATTATTTCATATACTTGAAGACATTAGCTAGGGACTGGGAATAGACAGATTTTCTTGTATACATGAGATTTCCCAAAGTCTAGTCAAATTTAAAAAGGACGTTATAATTCAACTTTTGACTAAAAAATTAGTAAAGCGGAATTCTAGCAGCAGTACAGTATGAGTAGAATAAACTGGATGGTTAATAATGAAACTGTACAAATGAGGCCAGTGTAAATACACTGCAAAACTGTCCATAATGGAATCCTTTGAAAGAGCTGGAAATTACAAACAAAAGATAAATTAAGAAACCATTACATCCTAATGCTCTGCCTCTTGAGAGTGTAGCTGGTGACGTATTGCCCTGTACGAATTAGCTGCCTGTGATCAACACCTGGTGTCTGATGACGGTCACGAAATCAGCAAGGGGTTAGTGCCGTCAGTGCGCTTCATGCGGTGTACTGTAGACTCTACGTAAGGTTCTTTGCAGCTTCCCTTCGGATCCTAGCTGCAACCCCTTTCATTCTTTTGACTGTACCTCTGTTCATATTTTCTTTCTTCCATCTTACTTTCCACCCTCTCCTAACATTTGTTTTATAGTGCAACTGCGAGGTTTTCCTCCTGTTACACCTTTGAAACCGTAATACTATCAATTTCCCTTTCAGTGCTGAATGACCCCATAGGTCCCGGCACTTTTCCTTGGGCCAATATTCTATATATCCCTATGCATATTATATATATATATATATATATATATATATATATATATATATACACATTATAAACCAAAGGTCTAGGTTCAGATCCTGGCCGGGGCAGAAGCGCTTAGCAATTAAGATTGTTTGATAATGCCTTCTACCCCGGCCGGGATTCGATTACTGACTGGGATAAATGCACTTATCAGTTATCATTCCCTGTAGTGTAAGTTATTGCCAACGTATAGTGAATTACGTATATTTGTTAATATAAAAAAGTCACGCTTGAATAAAGGACAAATTTCATGTGTGCATATTTATACGTGTATATATATATATATATATATATATATATATATATATATATATATATATATATATATATATATATATATATATATGTAATATACATACATATATATATATATATATATATATATATATATATATATATATATATATATGAATATACATACATATATATATATATATATATATATATATATATATATATATATATATATACATATATATACTTATATACTTACATACATATATATACATATAAAAAAATTATATATATATATATATATATATATATATATATATATATATAAATATACATATATGTATGTGAAGTCAGCTGCCTGTGTTCTTTTTTGATTTTCCCTTTCCATTCATTCTCTGATGTTTACACTGGGTGGCATTTTTCTGCTCCATCTGTCAGCTCTGACGTCATGAGCATTCGTGAAAGGGAAGCCCTTGGTTAAAGGTGAATATCTGAAAGGAAGTTCGTATCTGTTGCTCTTTTCAACTCTTCTTTCTGCTCTGGAGGTTTGTTCGGTTGTAATGATAATGCGTTTGTCTATATTCCCTAGAATCAGACTAAAATATTAAATAGGTTGTCTTTCATAAGACCGCACTTTTAAAATGTTTCATTTTCAACTGGAAAGTTTGTTTACCTGGAAACTTTTAACTGAAATATGACCTTTTTTTTTATTCAAAGTTCTCTGAGGAGGTTAACCAAAGGGGAGATAATATTCAATCAACGCTCTCAATTTTATCTTAGATTCTCATTTTTTTGCGGTTGCGAGCTGGCCTCGTTCTTTCTCTGTTCTACGAGTAAAGGTATATATATAGTCACAGTCATGTTAATTTCGAGATAGAGTTACTCTTTATCTTTCCTCTCAGACACCTGCTTAACACCTTTATGTTATTTGCTCTCAGGCAGATGAAATACTCTCCGTCTCCCTGACTAAGTAATCGATATGGGCTCACTCCCCAAAAATTTTTGACTCTGAAAACGAACTCTTTCACGAAAAGTCTGTTACTTTTGTTCTCGTTGTCGTGTATTTTCACATATAATATATATAGAACTTTTCAATACAGACCTGGAAAAAAAATAATGTTTGTTTAAGAAGACTATGGAGAACAATCCTGTTCAAAAGGTATGCAGAGAAAGGTCCTTTTTTTGTGTATTAAATGTTGACATATTGTTAGAAGTGCATTTACCATTAAATGTATTCCTAACAGTATTTCGAGTGTTTTTATACTAGAGGAGGGTCTTATTTTTTACTAATAATATTAACAATAATAATAATAGCGAAATAATAATAATGATAATAATAATAATAATAATAATAATAATAATAATTATTATTATTATTATTATTATTATTATTATTATTATTATTATTATTATTATTATTATTATTATTATTATTAAAACAAGGCAATGAATCTTTGAAAATCAGCTTATGAAAAAGTCTCATTTCACCGTTTAATTATGAAAAAGAATCTGAGGAAATCAAACTTCCATATCTTGAAATAATCTGAAGAAAGGAAGCGGAGAAACTGTCTGCTCTCAAGCTGCAAACTCTGCCATTATTCTTGACGTTATCTCGAGTAACAGACTAAGGTATAGAAACCCTTGCTGTATGTGTGCGTGAAAGAGAGAGAGAGAGAGAGAGAGAGAGAGAGAGAGAGAGAGAGAGAGAGAGAGAGAGAGAGAGCAATTACGTGAGTGTTGGTGAATGAAAACTTGTTTTTTTTATGTTAGGGAAATAATTAGAGCTTATTGTCTAGAATTTCATAATACTAAGCCACAGAGAAGCCACACAGCAGGTCGAGAGAGAGAGAGAGAGAGAGAGAGAGAGAGAGAGAGAGAGAGAGAGAGAGAGAGAGAGAGAGAGAGATTTCTTAAGTGTTGGTGAGTGAAAAATTATTTGTACATATTAAGAAAATAATTAAGCTTATTTCTAGAATTTCAAACTCCCAAGCCACAGAGAGAGAGAGAGAGAGAGAGAGAGAGAGAGAGAGAGAGAGAGAGAGAGAGAGAGAGAGAGAGAGATTTCTTAAGTGTTGGTGAGTGAAAAATTATTTGTACATATTAAGAAAATAATTAGGCTATAGCTTATTTCAAGAATTTCAAACTCCCAAGCCACAGAGCAGGTCGAGAGAGAGAGAGAGAGAGAGAGAGAGAGAGAGAGAGAGAGAGAGAGAGAGAGAGAGAGAGAGAGAGAGAGGTTACTTGAGCGTTGGTGAATGAAAAATTATTTTTACATATTAAGAAAATAGTTATAGCTTATTATGTAGAATTTCAAACTCCCAAGCCACAGAGCAGGTTGAGAGAGAAAGAGAGAGATGTACTTGAGTGTTAGTGAATATCAAGTTGATTAGAATGTATTTATACCGGATGAAAATAATTCATTCGTATTTCTCTTTCACCATTGTTGAAATCCTGGAAGTCGAATCGCATTAGTTTGAGCAGAGATGAATATTGTTTCAGGTATTTGTGGTAAGTGGGGATTATGCAAACTCCGGAATTACGGTAAAATTCCCGTGTGGAAAAAAAATCTTATTGGGTGTTTTAAATTCAACGAAGGCTAAATGACTTGTTTTTGAGCTGGTCTTTTTTTACAGGGGATTTCGGCTCTTGTTTGCTAATAAGAGGGGAGAACATATTTGTTTGTTGGTTTATCTGTGCGCTGTTTTCAACAAACAGACTCATGTCTTAGTCCTGTCTGCTTTAAAAGGAAATTGCTTTATGTGTGCGGATGCCTGCATACTATACATTAGGTAAGGAGTAAGAACTAAAGCGTCCGTAGGAAATACGAAATAAAAGACACGAATTATTATGGAAGTGCATCAGTGCAAGAACCTAAGTGGACTTTGTAGAATGCAGCAGGTATCCATATTGATTAGACTTCAGTTTTCAGGATAATTCACATTGAGTGAATGTAGAGCCCTGTAAGTCAGGGGGTTCGATTTAGGATTTGGTTAGGCAACCAAATAACAATAATCATGTTGATCAATCTTGAGCTAAATGAAAACACTGAGCTTAGAAATAAGTTGGTATTGACGGTAATCTTGAGAATGTCTGAACTCCAACAAAGTGTTGTCTTATGTAGGGAATCGTTAACAACTAGTTTGGACATTCCCTTGAAAGACGTTTCAGATTTCAGGTCTGCTGTGAATAACAAACCTGATTGTTTGATGCGAAATATATACCGCTCTACAAGTGTCAGCCTTCGTGAGAGGTTTCCAAAGATTAGTTTCAATGATTCTCTGTGAAATAAAAACAAAACCAGTAACGTGTGAAATAAAGTAAGACACGTGCAAAACATTGTCCATATGACCTCGGACGTCTCCTTTCAAAATTAGAATATATAAAAAAAATGGCAGAGGGCACTAATGCTCACAGATATTCCAATATCA
The DNA here is from genome assembly GCF_040412425.1 of Macrobrachium rosenbergii. Lineage (NCBI taxonomy): Eukaryota > Metazoa > Arthropoda > Malacostraca > Decapoda > Palaemonidae > Macrobrachium > Macrobrachium rosenbergii. The sequence goes on from NC_089753.1 coordinate 57,193,376, forward strand.
CGAAAGACCATCTCACTTCGTGCGTCATGTGGAGGAAAATTAAACGGCTGTAGTTAATAACCAGCTATTACATAATATTTTTGAACGGGAGTTTCCTGGGAAAGTGAATAGCAAAAAGTTGTCGCTTCAAGTAAAATGAGGGTACAGGACAATGATGTCCATAGTTAGAGGATATTAATTTTTAACTGAGAGGATATTTAAAAAGTTCACTTGTGATGTGACTCCCTTCCCTGAAATGGAAAGATGACCATATGATGCATTATTTTAAAAATACATCGAAAGAGGTCTCTAATTTACAACATGTTTAAACATATCTGATTCATTACACAACACCACCGAAAATCCTTTGCATCCAGTCAATAACTAGAGCTGCTTCCGCTATAAAATGCTCATTGTACATATGGAAAGAAATATTTTTCTTTGCTTTGGAAGAATTACACAACCTGGATCAAGTGACTAAAGTATTTTGACCTTTGTAAACGCTCCGTAGTTTACACTGGAAAGCTATTACAAATCTGATCAGGGAAAGACTTTTATATCTGTGACCGGAAATAATAAGTAAGAATCCACAGTTATATGTGTGAGTTAGACTTTATCAAAATTTTGATAAATATAGTATTCCACATAATATATAACTGTGGATATTTGCTTATTGATGATTTATTTTTTTGTTACCTTTTTAAAATGTAATAAGAAATAACGTGCAATTCCTTACTATGTGCTATTCGCATATGAGTGTAAGAAAACTCATCGAAAACATTGTCTCTCTCTCTCTCTCTCTCTTGCCGTTTCTTGGCGGCATTTTCCTCTAAATGTTGATGAGATGCTCGTTGTCACGATCCAAGAATCGTTCCAGGTTTTTTCAAACTAAACAATAATGTTTCAACACCGGCAACTGAAATATGGGAAATGAATATAAAAAGAAACTCTCACTACACTAAAACACATTTATTCACAACCTTATTTACAAAGAAAATGAAATGTTTCCCCTTTGCTCTCATTCAGTGTAACACTAAACAAAATAAATCTAAGTAGTTATAGATAGGGGGGAAAAGGTTGTAAGGCAGAGCAATGTTAATACTTAAATGTTGAGTTGGTGAGTTATCCTTTCATGGCTGGGGTTTCAGCTGAAGAGATGATGCTGTCACGATGACCTTGAGCTTGAAGAGGTCACAGAAGGGCGGCTGGGAACTCAGCAGAGATGTTGCTGGTATTATGGCCACGGGCTCGTAGACGTCACAAAAAGGGATGTCTTTAAGATGAGACAGCAAATGTTGTTTCTCCAAGAATCCGGAGATTGTGCAAATGGAGGGCAGGAAGGGCTGGAGACTCGTCCTCGCTACAGGCAGGAAGGGCTGACTACTTCACGTTGTCACAGGCAGGAATTGCTTAGCAACTAATCCCCTTCACAAGCAAGAAGAGCTGACTACTTTTCTTCGTCACTGGCATGTAGGCTCACTGCTTCACCTCATCTCGAACATGGAGGGCTTAGGGACTTCTCATCATAAGCCAGAAGGGCTGGCTGCTTCTCTTCGTTTCGGGCAGGACAAGACTTGGTAGAACTAAGTAGTAGCACCGCAGCAGCGATTTCCTTCTAACTTTACTTTTCTACAATTTTTTGGTTGCTAATTATGGATTTACCTTCAATTTTTGTCACACAGTTGTAATTAACCTGTAATTAACCACAGAACTTCATCCAACAAGCTATGGAAGTCGATGGGAAAGCAGGGTTATGGGTGGGGTGTACCTCCGGGACAGGTTTTTTTGCTCCCCCGCTTGTTACTACCCTACAATTTAGGGGACCCTTAGAGAAAGCAGGGTTACAGGTGGGGTAGACCACGGGGGGTGAGAAGGCGATCAAACTTTATTGTATACAGCTTTACAGAGACGAAAAACCCTTACACAAACACAGGAGGAACAAGACGACAAAGGTAGCCATTACAAAGACAAAAACTTTCACTACTACTGCTATTTCGAATGCTGCCACGCATGTGCACTCTTATAAGGGAGCTTTTGGTACACAGGCTGACTCCTTACTGACGAAAAAGGGAATGTTCGTTTCTGGTCCTTCTAAGTTTCAGTTTTGCGAAATGCACTAGGTGACATTAATTGATTCCCCAGGGGCTAGTATTGAACATGCTAAATTACATTTGAGCCCCCAGGGGCTAGTACTAAACACGGCAAAACAGTGTACATGAATCACTGTTTAGTACCAGCCCTCATGTGGAATTGGAGTTCGGAACAGAAACAAACTTTTACCGGCTGGGTGACGGAAGCCTATAAATACTTATCCAACAATCACGTTACACTGTTAACTCTACGTTGAGGAAAACGGCGTTTGGATTCAGACTCCGAGTTACTTCTATTCCTTTGTGTTTTCATTTTTTACAACCGGCTTTTCTTTCTGCTTTCCTTCACTTTGAGTCCCTCACTCACAATTATTACTGCTCCTGCACATTAATGCATTCCCACTAGTGCCGTTTACCTTGTAAGCGTTACAATACGGCGTCACAATTGATGATAGGCCCCAAAGAATGGGGCTGCACCCTAGAGGAACTGTGAGGAAACAGGGGGTTTCAGGAGGAATTGAGGAGTTTCTCCCGCCGTTGGAGGGTGTGTGGGGTAATTCATATGTGAACCTCATAGGTTAGACCACCATCTTTCCAACTGTAGCATCCGCTTGTTTGCATTGGTATGGTTTATAAGAATTCCGTTTCAGTATACCGGCTGATTCCTTGCTGTAAACTTAGCGCTCCTTTAAACCTGTAACAAGCCACTCTTTGGCCGATACCTGCATAAACTCTTGCGTCAACTGCCGAGAAATTAACGTATATTATTATGGCAATTATGAGATTTTAGTTCAGCTGTTTCAAGATCACAGCCTTAAAAAAAAACCCACAATTTTAGCCCCCAGTGTGGTAGTGAGTGCAGGCTGGACATTCAGCAAAAAGCATTCTGCTCCTTCGGAAACAGGCTTGGAGTCCCTAAGGTAAGTTTATTGGGTCTTAGTGTATCGAATTGTGGTTTTTTTCCAGATTAACTTGAGTTCGGAACTCCTGCGGACTGGTTGGTGCCTTGGAAATTGATTTTTCCTATACTTTTAGGGCTGTTGGTAAAGGAGATGATGTTTTGTTTTTGTCGGCCTGTTATTCTTCCTAATGCGTTCCTACCTACACCCCCCTCTCTGTTTCCTCGGTGACAGTACGTTTTGCCTCTGCGAAGAACCCTCTGCTTCCCCCCACTGCCGCTTTTCACCTTCCCCCTGCATTTTGGGGGGATGTGAGCAGCTCTCTCCCTGCCTTCCTCCCACATTCCTCCCCTTCCCTCATTCACTCCCCCCTGCAACGCATGGCTCCCTGGCAATTTACACTTCCGGAGTGCGCTTCCATAATGTAAACATGTTTGTTCCGTTTGTGCTGTTCTCCCCCACCCAAAACCCCGAATTCTCACAGTCCCCCTTTACTGTTGGGTAGAGTTAGGGGCATGTAACACTTGGCTGACAGCAAACAAATTCTTCTCCGTTATCAGCTGCCCTAGAAGTATAGGAAAAACCAATTTCCAAGGTGAAAACAGGAGCGGAGCTAATACTTAGAAATACCCAAGATTTTATGGAGAAGAGTAAGGGTCGTCTGAAGGGGATACTCCCGTTGGAACCTTGCTTTGTCCGACCTCTGATTGCCCTCTCTGTCTCTGTCTGTCTGTATCTCTGTCTTGGGAAGTGTCTTCTAGAAGCTTATATACCACTCTGTGGGCGGAGCTAATGACGACAGAAAATCGTCATTCCCATATAAGGAGTTCTTTGATTTTCTGCACAATGATTGGTTCCTAAAAACTGCGCCTTTCCAGTCACGCCATAGCAGATTCCAGATCAAATTTTCTGATGCAATGTGGATCGAATATTGCGCCATGTTACAAAGGCATGGCATGTGATACCACGTGGTGTCGTTTCCACAAGAAAGGGTTTTCATCGAATCGCTAATTGTCCACGACGCGTTGACAATAGTAAGTGACTAGTGGGCAAACACAGGAAGCAGTCACGTCTTGGAAAAGAGATGTTTCTTTTTCAATATATTTCATCATTATTGCATCCACCCATGACACTCACTAAGTATGCTAAGTAAGGCTGCCTTGGTTTCCTTCTCTTTATTCCAAAGCTGGGATAGGTTACCAGTCGGCCGAAACCCATGAACACTGAGTGATGCATCGTCGATGATAAGATCAATTTGCAACTCACTATGCCCAAAGGTCACTGATGGGTCTAATTTAGATCATAACTCAGTGATTTTGGTAAAAATGAAAAACCTCAGAAATTTTAAATCATTGCATAGACTGGTAACTGATATACTTATTTATTTATGAATTTTGGGTAAAATAGTATTTATATGGAAAAGTAAGAATTTCTGTCAGTTGTTTCCACAGTTGTCACTGATTTCACCAGAATAACTTCAAACGTTTGTGTACCCCATTCGGAAATGCCAAGGGGTGTAGGGTTAAATCGTTTCCATTATGGAAAATTGATATTATTGAAACAAATACTATGCTTCTTTTTGCCATCCCATTAAAAACAAGAACTGAAGTATAAAAACCCTTTCTAACATAAAGAAGGAGAAGTGAAAACAGTAGCTAGAAAGATGGTAGATCATAGACTGAAAGTGGACTCTTAGTCGGTAGGTACAAAGGTGTGTGAGTGAACTCTCAGATGGTTGGTTAAAACTTGAAAGCGAACTCTGTAATTGAAATCTCAGACGGTGGGTTAAAAGTCTGAATATGAACTTTTAGACAGTCGGTCAAAACGCTGAAAGTGAATTCTTAGGCGGGGGGTCAAAAGTCCAAAAAATTAATTTTTAGGCAATGGGTAAAGAGTATGTAATGGAACTTGTATAACGTAGGTCAGAAGTCTGGTGGGTAAGAAGTTGGAAAAACGAAGTCTGTACCTGTTGGACAAAGGTCTGTCATGGAATTCTTGGACAGGAGGTGAAAAAGCCTGAAGGTGAACTGTTAGACTGTCGAACAAAGTCTGTAGATGAACTCTTTAATATGATGGAATGTGGATGCCTAAAAACTTTTATCAGCATCTTTTTGTTCTGATATTTTTATTTTTTGAGGCTATGCCTCAAAAAATAAAGAGTGACAGACCTGTATGTCCCCATGATGCTCTAGAGCTTAGAGAGGAATGCATAGGCCTATGTGCATACATTTCCAGTACAGCTATGTTTCAGCCACTGTTTGGCATACGAATTTTCTGACACAAAAACTCCCAATGATTTCAGGAAAACATTTTAAAAAGAATGCCATTTTGCGAAATGCTTAAGGCAGATAACATAACACTATGATTTAAAAAAATTCAAATTGTAGCGTATACCTTAAATTTTTTATAGTTAGAGATCCACGAAGCGTGATATAAATCAGAGGAAAAAAATGGACAATTGACAGATGACTACATAAGTTTGGGTATGTTAGATGTGTGTGAATCAGGATGAAAAGGAATGAAAAAAAGAGAGATTGGATGGGGTTAATGTGTATATTTATTCAGAAAGAGCAGAAGGAATTGATATAGAAGTGGCTTGATCTTAACACCAAATGCAGAAAAGGCACTGACAGGCTAGGGAGTAGTGAGCGCTAGATTACTGCTGGTAAGGTCAAAACAGTGAAGTGTGAGTATTTTAGTGAGCTATGTATCAAAGAATTAGATCTCCAAAGATGAAAAAGATGAATTTTACATAGAACTGGATAATGTTAGACGAAATACTACAAAGAGGTAAGTGAACTGTATTTGATGATATAAATCCAAAAGTTGGTAGGAGCAATTAACGAATGGAAGATGTTATAGGCAAAACAGACCTAGGAGAAACAGAAAATGAAATTGGGGTGCTGTGGATTAGATTCTGCACTGCAGTTGATTTGTGGTTGGAGACAATCGTGTCCAACAAAAGGACATCCCCAAAATGTCAGTCATATAGCCACTAACTAAGAAAGAAAAAGAACACAAGAATTTAAGAAGCTACAGAGTAGCAGAAGTCAGCTGTGATCACCAACTTGTTATTGTCACTCTTGAATTGAAATTAAAAACACTCATCAAAAGAGTTGATGGAGTAACTTGGTTCGATACCGTAAAGTGTTTTAAAGAAGAACCTCGACTGGCTTTTGCAACAATGTCAAAATTTATTTGCAGCTTTAGAGACTGTGTGAGGAGGAATAGACAATCAGTGAGAGCTTGATTAACATCGAGAATGCACATCAGTCTGCTGGAGAGTGTACTGGGATATGGGGTTACATGACGGAAACCTTGTATAATGGATAAGCCTTGCGATATAATCAAAAGAATGGACAAAAGCAAAGGTGCCTACAGACAAACTTCAGGCGAGTGATGAAGAACGCAAAGTAGAATATCAAGTTTTGATACGGACGTTGAACGAAGATCAAGAAGAAATAAGAGTGAATATTTGGACAAACAGGCTGGGGATGTTGACAACACCATGTTTTTAGGGAGTTGCATTGATGTTAGGCTATCCCACACAATTATTAGTGAAATATTCATGGGAAAAAAGAAAAATATAATAAGAAGGAATCAGTCAATAATAACATCAGAAGAAGAAAGAAAATGCTGGGCGAAACATTTTTAAGGTAATGAGTAAGGTTATTTTTGCAGAATTTGGACTGAGGAAGCAAAGCCTGATAATTAGGAACTGGAAGTCATAGTAAAGGGGCCAAATAAGGGTTACCTGACTGAAAGTGGCAACTATAGTCATTGCACTTGTGTGTATTGTAGTGAAAATATTTATTATACTCATTCTCAATGGACCGGAGATAGAAATTGATATATTTCTCAGAGATGAACAAACTGGTTTTAGAGAATACAAGAGTTACATGGATCAAATAAATGTTAAGAAATATTGAACAATATATGCGATTTAAAAGTCCCCTTCTGATGGCTTTTGTTGATTACAAGAAATCATTTTCCAGCGTCCACAGACCAATATTATGTAAGGTATTTGGTCACTATGACATTCCTGTTAACCATTCAAAACTGACTGATATTATCCACACACGGAATATGTGTAATTTTAATTTGAACAGGTCTTGTTAAGCGAATTTATGATAAATAGTGGGATGCGTCAAGGGAACTTTATTTCAACTTTGCTGTTTGACTTCTCGTATATTTAATAAAAAAGTAGTTGGATATGAAGAGTAGGTTTGGAGTGGCGTAACGACAGAAACTATGAGAGGGCAGGTTGAAGGTTAATGTAGATTTATAGAAGATAAACTAGAAAGATACACGACAGGAAAGACATGAATGGCAGAATTTCATTTAGGCCCTTTGGGTCACACGTCATTGGAGGCAGTAATGAAGCTGATGATCATGACGACATAAATCTTTGCTGAAAAGTCATAATGGTGTCATAAGGTTTAACAGCATAAGACAAAGATATGTACTGATAGAGTATTTGTTTGACATGTACATTCTACCTGCAATCTGCTTTCTTCACTTTTCTAGTAACATCAGTACGTGGGGAATACATTTGTATGTTTGTCTGTTAAGTAATGTAATATACTCTTGCAAAAATAGACCTAAGAATTGCTGTTCAATTTCAAATTATTAGAATTAGCATCCATTCATATTAGTGTAGTATCCAGTGTCCTTTACGTCTTTTGGTTTTGACATAAAATATTGCTACAAATCGAGGTCACTTCCCCTACTGCATCTCGTTTTCAAATGAATGATCCCTCCCTCTTGCTTATTGTCTCATGGACGAAGAAAAATGCCCTTGTCCTGCAAATTCCAAAATTGATTCATTTTTTCTTTTCCTCTCGATCTTTTAGAGCTATGCCTGATTCTCAGAATGCCGAAATGGCGCTCTTCTACCACAATATTTCTCCCTGCCCCTATATGTTTGGATTCGCCGTCGTCCGTAGTGCCCATGAAGGGAAAGTTAATTCTCTCTCTCTCTCTCTCTCTCTCTCTCTCTCTCTCTCTCTCTCTCTCTCTCTCTCTCTCTCATCCTATAAATTCAATTGAAGTGATTATTCAACAATGTATAGCTGTCAATTCGCATGGTCAGATTAGTTGTGGATACACAGTATGGAGGAGTTGATTACATGCAATAATTTACGGAATCAATTACATTTCAGTGATTTTCTTCTCGTCCTTCCCTGACACTGATCACGGGTCAGTTACGACTACTGGAATGGACCCAGTCACCACCCTTGCCTAACCATCTTTAAATCATAATTGTCGTCCCTCCACTCTTTCAGATTCTCACTTTACTCCAAACTGGCTGCTCTTTCCTCCTTTATCGCAAAAGTAATTGAGGAAAAAAACCTTTTGCAGTTGAAGCACTATGCAACATCTGTCAGGAGGGGGTTGAGGGAAGTAAGATGGAAGAGAAAGAACATGATAAACGGAGGAGGTACAGTAAAAGGAACGAAAGGGGTTGTAGTTAGGGCCAAGGCAATTTTTGAAACATTTAGATAGATAGATAACAGAGGAAAATTGCAAAGAAAAACCTCGTTCAGCTACAAAAGTAAAGTATTATCATAGGGAATCGCTTTATCGGATTTTGTGTTTCACAAGCGCGCACGCACACAGTGCTATTTGCCCACATTTATTTATGTGCAGATGATTAATATGTATATTCTAAAGGGCTTTCAAATAATAGAAAAAATCAGATTTGTTTAAGAAATTCAAAATTAAAACAACTTTTTTTCTGTAATTCTGTTCGCTATTCCCTAGATGATATGAGATTAGACATTAGCCTTCAATGATTCTCCACTGCACAGTCAGGATTGAGAGGTGAGATAGTGTAAAAATGCCTTGTTTAGACTATCGGCAACATTTTCCATTTAACAAAAATCTTCTTGCTTGCAGTAGGTAAAGTTTCTGTTTCACGACATTTTCTACACGTAGAAGCTCCAAAGAAACAAAGACATTTGGAAACACTCAAGTTGTAGCTCTTTTGCAATGTTTGCAGAAATAAAGGGCAAAAGAAATTCTAGCCAACACAAGTAAATCTTTCAGGGAGAGAAAACAAACGTATTTGCCATTGGAAAAGTGACGGTTCCCGAAACTTTGATTTTCACTGCTAACAATATGGTGGACTTGCATGGACTTCTGCAGAGTTCTCTGGTCACCAGTGAAGAACTGTAACTTTTCTAAACGTTAAAATACCATGTTTATTTGCACCACATGACTGCAGGGATATTTTATTATGTATGCCCCGAAAATTTTGTGTGACCATTGTATGTAATCCCTTGTCTTCTGACTGCGACAGTCTAATCTTCCCTTCCTTAACTGCGAAAGGCAAACGGAAGTTTCAGGTTTTGTAAGAAAGTTCTGCATTTTTTATTTTTTCTCTTTCTATTGGATGAAACTGACGAATTTGGTTTAAGATTTGGATGTCTTTTCATGATCTCGTTCTGCTCTTTCCTTGTTTTCATCTGAAATTTCAGCTTCTCTCTCGCTTTGACCTAGATATCATTCCTCTTCTTTTCTCTGCCCATCTTTCGTGGTCTCTGTCCACCTCTATTCTAGCCTCGAGTCATATCCAGCAATAATAATAATAATAATAATAATAATAATAATAATAATAATAATAATGAAAACTTTGAAGAATAGTCATGTTCTTTTAAGATGAGGATAAAATAAGACACTTTTCTCTGTAGTAAGTTTGGTATGTAGTTATAAATAAAATCCTAAAGCTTTAAGAGGGCTAGTGCCATTATTGTCAGAGGGAGCGAAACTAGATTAAATTTTTCGGAGACAGATTCATTATGTCAGGTTCGTGCTTGATCTTCTGACTGCTTAACCACTCTAGCGCGTTGTGGCCATGCTGCCCATCTGCTGGTCATTGGTAGGCGTTAATCCTGGGTGCTGGGTGTGGGTAACAATTTACTTTGCTTACGAATGTGAGAAGTTTACTTTTTCCAAGGACATATTTGACGACTACCTTATCCAAAACATTAACGGATTTGTGTTTAGCTACCGTTGACATAGGATCGTTATTGGCCCCTCCACTACCCTGTGCCACTGTGCCTTATTGCTATAACTTACCAGCTTACTGTCCTTAAACTTCATTCTCTAGCTGAAATCCGAAAAATGGGCGGTTAACATTAACGGCTCTTTTGTGCTTCCCTATGAGTTTATCGAGATTCCTTCCGATATCCTTATCCTTCCCCCCCCCCTAAACCAAATTACCATTGTAACAGCTGGTACATATCCAGGATTCGTCCTATTCCTTTATATTGACGGTTGTTTTTACAAAGGGATTTATAGATAGTGTTATAATGGAATACAAATGTGTGATGTTTATCCCCAAAATTTTTAGTGACTTCTAATTTCCCATGATACTGTAACTTGGTTATTCTCTCTCTCTCTCTCTCTCTCTCTCTCTCTCTCTCTCTCTCTCTCTCTCTCTCTCTCTCTCTCTCCGTTAGCCATTTCTTTCTTTAGAGCTGTGAATTCTTGATTTTTTTCAGAGCATTGTCCAGAAACCAGATGGGATAGGCTTAATCATAGAAACGCGTTTTTATGAAATTTATATGTGTGGCTGTACGGTACACTTCAGTTTCTTTTCCATTGAGAAATTTTATGGAAGGTTTTTCAGAGTTAAAGGATCTGGGAATGAAATGAGAAGTCTTGGTTTTACACTTTAAGTAAAGCAAAACTAGCATCCGCGTATCTATTGCACAATATTAACCTGGTATTAAAGTTACTTCAAAAAAGTCCATACGCAAAATGACTGTTATAGGCGAAAGCGTGGACCCATTGGTACACCGATTACCTGTTGGTACATTTTGTCATCAAAACTGAAAAATGCATCCATGACACGTAGTTTGATTAATTCCCATGTTTCCCCAAATGGTACTGAGAGGCTATGAACCTCTTTATCCCCTTTCAGTCTGATGAACTGAAGTACTTTATCTAATGGGATGTTGGTAAATAAGGATACCACATCAAAGCGTATGACTGAGCTACTGTTGATAGTTTTGAGGCTAATGGGATTGGGAAACCAAGCCCACTTGAATATATGACTTGATAAAGTTGTTGATAAATTATAGCCTGGGGATGTTAATGAAGCGACTGTGGGTGTCATTTGTCATTGGGATGGCTATTTTAAGTATTTTAGAGACTGTACACATACGGCATAGTAGAGCTTCGGAGAGTATATTCCCTTGTGAGTATCGATAATGATAATTTTAAGTACGCATTAAAATTTTGTTCCACTTCTAAACATCAATATCTTTATTGATAGTTCCGTAATTACTTTCATCTGTAGATAACTAGTTCAGTTCAAGTTTTTAAACCATTGTAAAGAAGTCAACAAGTGACTCCTTTACTGAAATATAGGTGTCTTCTTTGGCGTTGCTGTACCCACACTTGTCTCATTTTAATATCTACCAATTCATGCCTTCCACGTTCTCTCTCTCTCTCTCTCTCTCTCTCTCTCTCTCTCTCTCTCTCTCTCTCTCTCTCTCTCCCGTGCAAACGCACACTCATACAAAAGATTGAAACGGTCTAAAATAAATAAGTAACTTCCTGATGCCAAATACTGTTTATGGATGTGTGAAGGAATAAAAGTACATAAAAAGAGAGGAACTACATAAAAATGAAGAACAGGCAGGTGTGAACCTCAAAAGGAGCATAGAGAACTGGGGAACGTAAAGTGAAAATAAAATTAAAATTATGTAAGAATAGTCTCGGTAAAAGACTGGACTGGGAACTTGGCTGAGAACCTCTCCAGAATTTTAATGGGCGGAACCGCTTCCACCACAGAACGAGTTTCAACGCCAGACGTAAAAAAAGTTTTAGATTGGAAAGTGTATTTTAAACTCTTCTTTGACGATTTCCGGCATTTAATACCATGTATCTATTATTCTTGTAAATATCTTTTATACACTTGATATGTGGATTACCGTCGAAAAAAGGGCTTCCTTACGGGATAAATCTTCTTCTTCTTCTTCTTCGTTTAACGTGTGTATTTTCAAACTTCTTTATTTGACGACTTTTTATATTTTTACTACCATGATATGCCTGACATTATTCTTGTAAATATCCCCAGCTTTTTTCTCCCAGCAGCGAAAATAGCGGTTTGGACAGTTCGAGACTGTAAGGAAAAATGTTGGAATGGTTTTGTTTGTGTGTGTATTAGTCTTAACACACATTTGCTTTCAACAAACTAGGGTATTGTATATATATATATATATATATATATATATATATATATATATATATATATATATATATATATATATATATATATATATATATATATATATATATATATATATATATATATATATATATATATATATATATATATATATGTATATATAATGCATCCCTCAACATAAACAAATCTTTTTGGAACACTGTTTCTAGAACATCAGATAAACTTCTTTAAAAAGACGTGAAATTCACCAAAGATTAAAAAAAAAGGAAGTAAACGTAACTATAATGTTTCCATCACTTAGTATATCAATAATCCAAAGCAGCCTTACTGATTCCCCCCCCACCTCCCAAAACATGACATCCATAATAAATAGACGATATCCTACGACTGTCTGAAATCCATTGCCCTCAACGTGAATCATGCCATAATCTGCATCTTAAGAGGATGAGCTACAGTTATAATAATTCTTAACAGCTGTTTTAAGATAATTAAAGTGAAATAGCAGCGCGTTTTTATGCAAGGTGATGAAGATAATTATCCCTCAACAAAAGAAATGATTTTTTGAGTGATTTAAAAAACAGAATCCTTCTGATTTCAATAAAAAGAGGCCATTAAAAAGAGGAAAACGATCTGAAATAAACACCGCCTGAGCGACTTTTCACAATACAGTCTCCTTTGTTCTCAGGAATGATCCATTATAATAAATGAGAATTAAAGAAATTTATTTTATCAGTGAGATGATTTTTTTGTCGAGTGATTTAAAAAGCAGAAATATTCAGTCATTTCCCCGGATGTACAAAAGAGTGAGTTCTAGGGAATGATCATTATAAAAATGGTAGACATTTTTCAGTGAGATGTTTCCACAATGTAACCGTAAACAAAATCGAAAATACCTCGTACATAGGTAGCTAAGGGGTGAAAGTGATTACTGGTTTTATATTGAAGTTTGGCTTTATGGTAGTGGTGGTTCAGTCATGTTGCTGATTATGTAAGGTGTTTACGGTTAAAAGTCTGTGGCAAGTAAAATAGTGAAGTATATATTTAGTTTTTTAATGACAGAACGGGGCGCAAGAATTATGTTCAAAGATTAGCTCCTGATATCTGGGAAGATTTCCAGGACTGTTAAATGATACAAAACAGTTCATTGAGTCCTGAACGAGAAGTCTATCATGATACAAAATTACTGTCCATTTCAGGGTACGCGAGTCACCGTTTTTCTCAGATATCTTTCAAACTAATTACTTGATTGAAATGGTACTTTGACAGTGTATATGACACCTCCCGCTAATTTTTGGTAATATAGTGCATTGTCAAATGGTTTTAGTTAGGCGTTTATTCTTGACTTACATGGCGTTGCCAAGCATCGCCAAACTATGCATTCGAACGTCCTTTATCCCCATCCCGTCCCTCCCTCCCCCTCCCCCTCCTCGTCCCTCCCTCAACCCACGTACCTGGCCTCCCCATCTCCGCCCCACGCCTTTCCTGTGTATGGGGGATAGCGGACGCTTGATTGCGTAGATTAGTCCTGCTGACTCCTGCGACTTTGCCTTTAAAAGTCAAGAGTAAACGCCTTGACTAACACAAGTACCATTTCGATCAAATAATTAGTTTGAAAGATATTTGAGAAACACGATGACTCGCCGTCCCTGAAATGGATAGTAGTCGTAATATACAATCACAACCACAGCTGGTTCTGGGTATCCTTAAACAATTGCATGATACTTTTTAAGGAACTGACTCAGCTTGATATTTACCTTCCTGTCCACAGCCATTAAAGTTTCTTCATTTCCGTTTTTTGAATCAGATTCTTGGATTTTGTTTTGTTTTAGTCCCTGTGGTATCTCAGCTCGACACTTCTTCTCTCGCCTTCTCTTTGCTTTGGAATTTTTGCGTAATCTCCTGGTTCGATCCAAAACTCTTCCCACGAACCATTCGGTACAACCATTTTGTACTTATACCATTAATTTCTAAGACGGCTAAATTAAACGTTGGTATTTTTTTTTTTTTGAAAATGGCGCATTACAGTATTTTCCAACAGATCCTCCTACAAGTACTTACTTCAATCGTTCTCTTTCCATCTCCGGTGCGCACTTATGAACATTCCTTTACGTTTCATCTCTTTTATTGCTTCCTCTTAAACAGCTTTCTATTTCTTGATCTTGATTCTTTTTTACAATTTGGATATCAGAACGTCTCCTTTTCTGTCCAGTCTTTCCAAATCCTGCCCTCAAGAACTTCGACTTTATATTGTTCTATGCGGATAATGTAATTTCTAAGGGTCATCATATTGTGGCCGAATGTCAGTAATAGTTTGAACTACTTTATATTGCAATCCGCTTTGAATCACATGAAGGTTTGGCGTTATTTTTCTTTCTTATGGCGCTGTTTTCTGAGTTAAAGAAGCAAACCTGTCGTCTAAGTCGTAAATCATTCATACTTAAATTGCGTCTTATTAGGTTGCATTTTCGTATAGATGGTTGGCCTAAATTATGATAAATGCCTCTGCAGCAACACGTTACTCGTGAATGTATTACTTTCGATTGAAAAAATCCAGTTGTGAAAGAGATCATGCAGTAAACGCCTATACGATCTGGTAACAGAGAAAAGAGGAAATAATGGATATTAAAAAGAAATTGAAGGTATAAAAGCTACTGACTCCACTGATCATTATAATTCAAGTATTATTTTCATTTGCCTGATATTTGAACTTGTGACAGAAGAGATATTTTTTCATACTCCTAGACAGAAGGAGAGAGAGAGAGAGAGAGATTCCCAAAGACGGTGTAGAGATCTATTTGCATTTTTTGGTGATCGTAACCTCAACGCCATTTCATCTTGTAAACCCTTATATTGTGACGTTAATGGGAAGGGGGTCTCTCTCCTTCCTAGAGTTATAGAATCCCCCATATGAAATGTACTTTGTATATATGTGAACTGAGTACTTAAGTAATATTTGCTTCGTGATAATGTTTGAATCTATTTGATGCTGGCCTTCTATGCTTAAAATTAAGGTAGAACTAAGTAGTAGCTCTGCAGCGGCGATGGCCTCCTAACTTGACTTTTTTTACAGTTTTTTGGATGCTAATTATGGATTTACCTTCAGTTTCTGTCACAAATGTTATTAACAAATGTTATTAACCTGTAATTAACCCCCGAAGTTTATTCAACAAGGACAGGGGACCTGATGGGAATGCAGGGTTATGGGTAGGGTATACCCCAGGACAGTGTTATTTGGATATGTAACGGCTCACCTGCATGTTTCTACCCTACAATTTAGGGGACCCCTAGGGAAAGTGGGGTTATGGGTGGGGTAGACGACAAGGCATGAGAAACCGGCCAAAATTTACTTTTTACGGCACCCCAGACATGAGAAACCACTAAATAAACAGAGAACAAACAAGAACATTAAATGAGCCGATGCAAAGGCAACCCCTTCCATTACTACTGTCCTCCCAAACATTTACTGGGAGCCATTGGTTCATCCTCACTCCCTTACTGAGGAAACTCGGAGAATGGGGCTAACCCTCAAACACTTATCTAACCAATCACATTGCGCTGTTAGCCCCCATTGAGGAAAAACCCCAAACCTTACCACTCAAAATTGCTAACACGCTCCTACTTGGGGCGCTGTGTCCGGTTTCTGGGGTTCACGTATGCGTCCTGCACAAGACAGGGCACGGGTACGTCTGTTTTGAATGGTTCATATCCTGTCCGGCAAGTGCAATAACTTGTTAACGTGTTTTCCCTACACATGAAACTAACACACCTTGCATGCAATTCTCCCAAACTATAAGTTAACACAGCAAAGAAGGAAACACATATACGTTTTTCAGTTTCCTTTTGTAAGTTTCACCGTTCTTGGTTGCACTTACCCGCACTTGTTGCAACACAGGTACTGACCAGTACTGGACATGGCGTAGGGAGATTATATCTCCCTGAGCCTAATACTAAACACAGCTAAAATGCGTTTACCCGCCAACCCAGTACTAAACTCGGCGAAAGTGTATCTGTACCCCAAAAAAACACTTTCCCTACACACAATTTTCACACGGTAGTATCGTTCCTTTATTTCCTTCTCATAACCAGCGAGATTCCATTCCTCTGCACCCACTACTAAACACGACGAAATGCATTTAACACGCCAACCCAGTACTAAACATGGCGAAAGCGTATCTGTACCCCAAAAAAAAAAAACATTTTGCCCAGCCACATTTTTCACACTCAGATTTGGTTTCTTTTCTTTACTGTCATAACCAATGCAAAGCTTTTTCAACAAAACCATTCCTGTTACTGCCGCGTAAGTTTCCCCCTTCCCCCAAGTCCCTCCTGCAAACCCTTTCCCCAACACCCAATTGTGCCAAAACCCCCCACATCCCAATCCCCCTTGACCCACCACAACCCTTATCTGCTACCCAGGCCTATGCCTTAAAACATACATTTTGCACTTTCTTGTTCAGTACATTGGCTGAATCCCTTCCATCCACGTCACGTTCGTCTGAGCCGATAACCCGGCACACACTCCCAGAGTCTTGCGCTAACTGCTATCTCAGTTACTGCAACTTTTCTGCCTATTACATAGGCAATTATGGACAATTAATTAGACTTTGCCAAGATCATGGCCTGCTAAAACACAGTGCTTTTGTCTGCACTGCGGAAGGGAGAGTCGCCTTGATGGTCAACCACTCCTTCAACTTCGCCGGCCCGGAAACCGGTGCCCACACCAACACCATTGAGCGGAGGTGGCGGGAACTCAGAGCCAGCACCCCCAGGTATGGCAGGAGGAAGTACAGTTTTGTAGGCTATCTGGCTGTAGCTTAATTTAAAATTCACTTCCTCAACCCCAACACCATGTTCCATGCAATTTTGAAAGCAGTGGCTGATATCTACCCTCCCTGTCCCTAAGGTAAGGCCAGTCAGTTCTGTTGGTGTCAACTTTTTTTTTGGGAGCAAATTATTTATTCCTGCCAGGTTGCTCCTTCCAGCCAATGCTAAGTACCTCCCTGCTCCTGTTTTTACCTTGGAAACTGGGTTTTTCTCCACTTTTACGGCTTCTGGTAAAGTTGATGAAGTTTGTTTTTTGTTGGCCACATTCTTTGTCCCTGTCCCTGTTACCGGGCATTGTTTCCTCCCTCCCCCCACCCCTAGTGTTACGCTTCTACCCGCACTCGTTCCCGACGCATTTCCCGCTTGCGCAACCTTCCTCCCACCCTCTTCTTGCACTGCTCCCCACTTACCCCCATTTTTGGGGTACGTGAAGAATTTTCTCCCTCCCTGCCCCGTTACCCCCCACCCTTTCAGCCACTCCCTCCCTTTTGTGTATGGCTCCCTCTCGTTTTCCCCACCAGCCAGCGCCCCCGTAACGTAAGCATGTCCTCTCCACTTCTCTGTTCTCCCCACCCAGAACCCCGGATTCCCACAGCCCCCCTTTTCTGTTGAGTAGCGTTAGGGGGCAAATGACACTTGGCCGCAAACAGACAAACTCGCCTCCAGTATCAGAAGCCCTAAAAGTGTAAAAAAAAAAACAGTTTCCAAGGTAAAAACAGGCGCGGAGCTAACATTTAGTATTACCAAAATTAAATTCCCACTTTCATAGTTTAAATAACTAACCCCTTAGTGAAACATCGGAGTTCCTCGTTGGACGAGTCGGTAGAGTTGTCGGCTAGCACTCTGCTAGGCCCGAGTTCGAGTCTCCGGCCAACCGATGAAGAATTAGAGGAATTTATTTCTGGTGATAGGAATTCATTTCTTGGTATAATGTGGTTCGGATTCCACAGTAAGCTGTAGGTCCTGTTACTAGGTAACCAGTTGGTTCTTAGCCACATAAAATAAATCTAATCCTTCAGGCCAGCCCCAGGAGAGCTGTTAATCAGCTCAGTGGTCTGGTTAAACTAAGGTATACTTAACTTAGTGAAATATCGAAATATTTCTTGCATTGTGTGTCATCTTATTTAACAGATTCAGTTATATTTAAGATCTCACGGGGAAGTTTTCATTAATTTTGTGTTTAGACTCTCGACTTGAATGTCTCAGATTTGTTTCCTGGCGAAGAGAACAGTTCACGAATACAGTTTGATCGGAGCATTTTCATCACGTCTCTTCCTTTTATTCTTTCTACTGCAGTCCATTTGGCTTGCAGTTCCACTATATCTTTTAGCTCTTTTTTCTACTCGAAGCTCTTGCTCTCTGTTTCAACTTTAAGCTTCGAGTTTCATGTTCCTTTGAAGTACCGTTCTTCTCTTGCATCGTTTCCAGAACAGTGTTTTCTGCAGTGCTCTTATTGGGAGAACACTTGCATCTAATCTTATGCTCAAAGTGAACACAAAGGGGGAACTGTGTCAAGTGCCCCTGTACCGCTGATAGTCAGAAGACTCTTGCACATAGCAAGATGGCAGTTAAACATCTAAGGTTATTTGGTTCACAAGGCCAGTGGCAGGCCACTCGAAGAGCCAGATAACAGGGTTCAGGAAAAGAATTCCAGGTTAGCATTCAGATCTAATGATTTTCTCTCACATGAAATTACTTATTCACAATGGAGGAAATTATTAATTAGATTCAGTTAGCACATGGTAACACTATGGTGGGAATGCTCTAACTATTATCACAGAACTAATTTAATTTAAGCTTGGAACAAGTCATGAGGGCAAATGTGCATGCTAGGCTGTGGGAAACAAAGGGGCTTTGACTTATGAGAATAAAAAGTTGGAAATACTGAAAATGGAGAGAAATTCACAAGAAGGGAAAGAATCTGGCGTTAATTGCAACTCAAAGACGTACCTTATTGCATGTGTGCATGGAGCTTGCTTGCAAAAGATGACTTTTGGCTGCAGAAGTTCCGACACATGGCCAGTATAAAAGGAAGAGAGACCGCACCAACTGAGGGCTTTTGTGCTCTGCGATGGAGTGTCGAGCCAGGTGACAGGTCGCAATCCCCATCCCATTCAATTTCTAGGGCTGGGCACAAGGGCATCGGTCGATCTGGAAGAGCAATAACAGCCAGCACAAAGGTCAAAGGTAAATAGGTCTTATAGCTAAGACTACTAGGGTTAGCTTAGCAGCCGAATTACGGTCCTGAGTGGTCTTTCTGTCCCTAACAGCTTTCTGTCCCCCAAAATCATACGATGCGGGGATTAAGACATCGGCATTGTCCACCTCCTAGTGGGGGTCTCCTACAGCCGACATTAAATTTGGTTTCCCAGCTAATGGGCTGAAGGGATGAATTTTCTAAATGTGTGAAAATGTATACACATTGTACTTTCACAATGATTCGAAAGGTTCAAGAGAGGAGGTTCTGTATTTTTAAGCTTTCAGAGGATGGTCTGCCTCCACCTTCAAGGAACTAAATAATGAAAAAACATTCATGTCGGATGTATAAATATGTCTGAAATGGACAATGGCTTACTTCTTGGGCTTATGTCCTGTGACTTTGGTATCAGGTCTCATCCTCTGGGCATTGCCTCCATGTGACCTTCGTAGCTGCATCCTTTCTGCTCCAGAGTGTTCATTAACTTCATTAATCATTTCCACGTGTTTGTTCTGCTTTTTCTCCTTGACTTTCTAAACCATCTGACACGTGGTAGTACCTGATAGTCGTTTCCTGTATGTCCTTCCATGATCTTCTTGGAACGCATTACGAGAACGTTTTCTACAGTGAGGAGTGTGTTTTGCATCTGTTGCAAAACATGACATTCATTTTAGCCCAGTTCTTTGGGTGATTCTTTTCGCAGCGATGTTTTGCCATAGCTGAGGCCTGATCGAAATGTCTGTTATCCTGTCTGTGCTTTCTGGCTTTCTTTGCTTTGTATCCCACAGTCGTTTATTGTAACAAACCGCCCCCGCCCCCATCCTTCCTCCCTCTCTACACTTTGATTCCTGTATTGTTTTCATAGTTCCCTGCCAGTCTATCCCAAAGTAACCTCCTGTTGAGCGGTTTATTGAGCTGCTGTCTGGAATTACTAAAGCCTTTTTTACCTTTGTTTCTTCTCTTTTTGTCTTCCCCGTGATATTGACTTCTGGCACACAGCAAAACCATGATTGCGAGGAGACACGCTACGGACAGGCCAGCAAAAGGTCACATGGAGTCGACTCCCCACGAGACCAAATACCCAGCTCACTAGCCAGGTTAATGCTGATTCCCGTTAGAAGATCTGCACAAAGTAATGATTAACATATAGAAGAACTAGTTGTCGTCTAAGGTAAATTATCAGCGCATCTGAAAGGAAGCCCAACTCCCACCTCAAAATCCTCACCCGCGCACACACGCGCATCAACAAATCTTATTTGAAGACGTCCTCCGTCATGATCCTGCAGGAAACTTATAAAGAATAAAAAAGTAAATGACACGTAATAAATATTGCTGAAGGAGGAACAACGTCCCTAAGGATTATCTCAGAGGACGGCTCTGCCTTCTCTCTTTCTTCCCCTTATTTTCTCAGCTGTGTGACGTAATGTTGATAAGCCACTTAAAATTAATTTTCTTATGACGTTGTCCATAATTCTTTCTCCTTATCTAAACAGCATCTCAGAGTACTTCTCGTGCTTTAACGAGGTTTAGGAAGGAACGATATTTACCTTTCAGAAGACTAGTGGATGTGATGAAAAAGGCAACACAAAAATGATTCGCGCAATCACATTTTTGAAGGGCAGCATTAAACTTTTCATTAACGATTTATTGTACTTTGCCGTAAATTATTTTACAATCAGTATTTTCGAAAAGATCTCAGCATCAGATTCGCCCAAGATAATCCTCTCTCAGAACGCTGTGACACTGATTTTTAGGAAATTTTGAGAATTTGTACCAAATGCCTACATGAGCACGGTTAGGAAAATGGCTACAGTAATTGTTTATGGACTCTTTAAAAAGTTTTTCGTCTCTTATATAATGTACTTTCTTGTGTCTCCATTACGCTAAAGAATCTTTGATAGAACTAAATGAAAAAATCCTGGGAATTATTACCACTGTTTTTGTTCGGGGTTAATCAAGTGCTCTGAAAAATAAGCATGCAAGTTTGTCTCAAACTTACTCTTTTCGTAAGCTTTTCAACCTCTTCTGCTTGATAATGATATTTGGGACAATTAAATAGTAAAGTACGCACAGCATTTTCCATAGATGTGAACATTTTAATTTTGGACCAATTTTTAGTCCTTTTGTATCACCAACAGTAAATGTTTCCCAAAAGTATTTGGAAGCATTCGAGAAATAAACCGTGTTTTGATAGTTTCCATTGACTCACAGACGGTCTAGCATTCAAGGGTAGAAGATGACTAATATTTATGATGGGTACTAATTGATTCAGAACTTCTTGAATCCCATTACAAACTTGAGTTGCTGTACAAAAACAGAGCATTTCCAAGTTATGTCTTAAGGTTTCCTAACATTTCCATTCTTATCATAAATAGTTAAATCTTTTATGATATACAGATTTTTGTTATTTTCAGTTTTAATAAGAAATAGGTTACTTTTACCTCTAAGAATTTTCAGTTATTTTCTTAATTAAGGAGAGTGTCTTTGTTAAGGTATCCGACATAATTGTTTGAAGCTTGAAAGTGATTATATTTAGGAAAAATCAAAAAAACATTTACTAATTTATTCAAGATCCTTAAGAATTTCATTGAAGAGAATTTATCAACACCATTATATCCTGAAATATAGTTTGTTTCATATCATATTTCATTCCAGCTTTCTTAACAAATTTACTTCTTTATAAAATTTATCTTCTTCCAATAATGAACGATTTCGGAAAAAAAGAATTCTTCAGTTTGAAATAATATGAGACAAGTGGTCTATAAAATTATTGCATAAAAAAGAAAAAATAGCAGGTGTAATTAAACGGCGCGTGTTTGCTAACGTACGTGGAAGCAACAAAAATCATTCTTTTAAATATCCAGATCTTGCACTAATTATTTCCGTAATATCTGATGCAGTAATCAACAGTGGTGAAGGATCATTTGAAAGAATAGTAAACAAGCAAGATTGCGTGGTAATTTAAGGCCAGGTTAAGGTGACAATAATGAAAACAACAAGACACCAATGCACGTAAATGATACCAAATTAATTTAATTTGAGAGTAATTTTTTCCGCTTATTTGTATTGCCGAATTTTATTATTTGTAATGCCGAATTTTATGGAGCAAGTAATTGGCATTATAAATACATTCCACACTAAAAAATTCTGTTATCATATAAGGAGGAAAAGTAGTAATATTAGTGAGTGGGAGTGAGAGGAAGAGGGGGAGGATGTCAACAAAGAAGGGTGAAGTGTGTGACACTTCTGATAGTTTTCCCCGGTTTCCGTAAGACAAATTGAATGTGGCTGCAATGCCTGAGAACGGTAGCTGAAGTCAACGTTTGACAGCGAGTGTTGTAGGCATCAGGCTTTGGGAATAAGAAGCCCACTTTCTTCCTTTCTTTTATAAATGTTTGACGGAACTTGGTCTGATGCATAAGTATGCATGCTCATCATGAATAATAATAATGACAACAATTATAGTAGTGAAGTTAAAAGACCTCCAAATGGAAATGGCCTCGGTAAATGCTAAAGAACATAGGTAACCAAAAATCCATTAATAAAATCTTCCAATATCGGGAGAATAAGGAAGAACAAAAATGTAGAATAATGATGGTGGGTAACAGATTGAAAATCAATAAGCATAAAAATAAACACAAAAAATACATATAAATAACCCAAAAAGCGTATAGATAAAGAATAGGAACATAATTAAAGCTTATCCTCCAAAGGTCAAGGAAAGAGAACCTCCGACTGAACGAATTCACTCTGAAGAAGCAAAATTCGAAGGAAAACGAAGCGACTTTTTCGTGAATGGCTTGCATAGATTATCTAGGATCATCAAAGACTTTTCATTCTTGCATCTTGGGCTTTGCTTCTTCCGAAAGAATGAAACATGCAAATAAGATTACGGCTAGATATTACTTGGAAAATAGAAGCTTTTGTTTCAAGTTTGGTACAAAACCAATTAAAACTTGAATGGAAGGAATCATGACAGCCAGCTGGTGCTTTCAGGAACCTTCGAGTTGGCTCAACTTGCTCAGTCTTATAACAAAAATTACATCTTATTTTTTCGGTTAAACTTATTCGATTCTGGATATCGCTGCAGCACACGATATTCGCTTGTATTGTTGGGCCACAACTCACGGAGGTACTTCACGCTCGAAAATTTGGAGACCTCACGAAGTATGTTTATGTTAATGACACCGTTTTATGAACAGAAGAAAAAACTCTTTTTCTTTTTTTGTGGATGATGTTTGGAGTATCCTTTGTGGCCATGATTTACGTTTAATTTTTATGTGCCTTCTTTGATTACCTACTTGTTTAATATTTTATGATTTATATTATATATTATTTATATATATATTATATATATTTGATTACCTACTTGTTTTGTGTGTGTATCTTGATTTTTTATCATGATTTTTTCCACTATTTTATATAGCCTACTGTACTAAACTTGTCAACTTGTATGTATGTAAACTTGTGCTCTTAGAAATCCAAACGGCTTGACTGATTTAGACAAAATTTTGCACGCTGCACTCATTTGACCCAAGGAACGTTTTTGCATTGGTTTCATACCTGTACCCCCGCTATTTGGGATATCTTATTTATTGTGGGTCCCGGCAAAGCCCCAGCTATGGGATAACATTTTGGACTTGTGTGAGACCATGCAAACTAGCAAAGGGGTTCTACAGCAGCGGCCGGCCATCGTGTGACTTGCTCAGTGTCGGGCCGAGTGAAGTGACTGGAATTGCAGCCATGCATAAAAAATTTTTCCTACATCTCCTTTGAATTCTTTTGTTGTGTAAAGTATGGGTACTATCACTGAAAATTATTTTCTTTCCTATGATTAATAATTCTGTCTAGAAGTCATTGCTTTAAATAAACACGTTAATCAAAATCACACCACACGTTGCTTCCTTTCTAAGGTAAATGATCAGCTGTTATTCAGAGTTTTCCTGGTCAGTGCTGGGTTGGTAAGCTAGAAATTATATATATATATATATATATATTATATGTTATACCCTAACAGATCAAATATATATAGAAATATATATATTGCAGTCATAAACTGGACCTTCCCCTCTCCCCTCTCTCCCTTTCTCTCTCTCTGGTGAGGAATTTAATCAAAACTATAATTGAAATGGCTGAAACACAATCTTTCCTACAAAAATAGATTTATTATCAAAAACCAAGAAAGATTAAAATGCATAATAAATGAATTATCAAGTCCAAATGGTCTACTTCAAGATTTAATTTACTCTGACCAAAAAAATCTTAATGACTGAAAAGAACCCAAAACTTATTTGAAAGTCTTAAAGTACATGAGAAATAACCACATTGCAAAGATTGCAGTGTCCCTCTCTATTTCCACAGACATCTGTCGAAGGCAAAAGTTATATAATAATGTTTAAAATGCATGGTTAATAAACGTTAAACAAAACACAATAAAATAGAATATTAAAGTGACATAAATGATTATGGAAATAAGTTCTTGAAACATGGTCTTTCACAAACAGTTCACACAGAAAAACGAAAAGGAATTTATTTATCTGCCAGTTTCTAAGAAACTCAAAGCTAGCAAATCAACATAATGATCAGACTTACAGCGACACACAATCCATATAATCACCGGCTGTTTCAATACCAGGTGTTCATCAAGCCAAACAGCTGAAGTAACCAAACTATTTGTTGAAGCTCTGAAGTTCCATCTTGAAGTGATCTTCTTTCATCAGGCCTTATATAATAATATATATATATATATATAATGATTTGGCATTTCTATATATATATTGTCATAAACTAGACCTCACCTTCGTGAGAATTTAATCAAAACTATAATTTGCCACAAAACCAAGAAAGTCCAGTTTATGAGCAAAGAAATAGTTATTTGAAACACCTCAGAATTTCAGTTATACTTGAATTCAATTCTTTTTACAAATTTACAGGGATTTATTTACAGAAACATAGCAAATCAACAGTGAGACACGACACAACATAACCACTAAGTCAGAATAGGCCACAGGGAACAATAATGCAATGATTACAATGGATTAAATGGGGCCAATGCACTACAATCAATTCAATGATAATAATCACATTCAGTCTTGCCCTGATTACATGAAAAAGTCTCAGGTAATGCAAATGATGGAGCTCCAGGATGGAAGAATAATTCATATGAACATTTGGGCCACAACGGAAATCGTTACTGACTGCGACCAGGAATTATCAGGATTTTGGTGGCAGACGAGATACTGAAGCATGGATTGCGATCGTGCCACGTGTCCCTCCTGAAAGAGGCGTTCTGAGTTAGCCCTGCTCAAACTAAGAGAAAAGAAATCTTCCTCTGAAGTATCACCCAATACACGTTATTAAATACAAAACATAACGTAGCCTAGAAGATGATTATACTGAAATCACGTATGTACAATCGGAGAACCAGCCCAGCGTAGGCTTTAACAATGAACATGTGATTGCACTCACACAAAGATAAAATGAACACCGATATGGCTTAACCTAAATAGCCCTTAAATTGCACTAGTGGAGGGATAATTGATTATCACGGGATCTTTACTCGAGTTCAAGGTACGCAAATGGCAATGCATGGGGATACAGGTAGGCGAACAAGGGAGGATTGCGTTGTGGAGGGAGAAGTTAAAGTTTAAAGAAATGGAAATTAAGGAGTTTAAGTAAAAAGGGAAAGGGCTGGCTATTGACTGTCCGTCGAAGATCGTCACACCAGCGGAGCAGGGAAAAATGCAGCACGTGCGTTACAGATGAGGTCACAGCAAGAAGTCCCTCTGTTTCCAAAACATGGCGTCTTGGGGCATCGCTTTTGGGCCACAACGTACCTGCAAGGAGTCATACGCCAGCAAAACCACAGAGGAAAAAAGGCCTTAGGACTAAGGGCTTACAGAGTAAAAATCCTACTGCATCCCCTAATCTCGATACGCCTATTGGCTTTCCTGAACACTAATTACTACCCCATCTCAGGCGATGGGGGAGAAGGGGGTTTTGTATTGTCCCCAGCGTCGTACGATCTTTAAGGGGGGGAAGGGAGGTCTAGCTTCCTACAGGTGCTAAGAACTTTTATCTGGTTCAAACTACGCTTGTTTCTCCATCGCCCGCCAAATTCCCCAACCCGACAGGCCAAGGAATGCTAAATGATTTCATAATTAAATGATTCCTGGAAAGGTTAAGGAGGGAGAGATGTATATCCTTAACAGGTCCCCCCTTAAAAAAGGCCCTTCACACCCTTTCGGGTGTGAGGGTCTTAGCTAATTCCTCCCGACTGGCCCGTGACTCTACATAAGGTGGATTGTGGCTCTGCACATCTAATGGAACCTACCTAACTGCTAAGAGGGGTTCTGAATTGGCTAATTTACAGGCCTAACCTACCTAAGGGTATAGATACGGCTACTCACTGGCTAGGATGACAGGAGAAATCTACGCCTAGACAAATGCACACTGCAAACACTTAACCTAACCTACTATCCCCACGACTCTGGCACTGCATGAGCTGGCACTAAAGAATGGTACGCACTGAGTTATGATCGGCACCACGCTTTACGATTAACACGCAACAAATTGAAACATGACGCACCTGAAGGGTAATTTACAAGGTATGATTAAGTAATATATCAGTTTGAGTCTAGAGTGGGTTGGAAGGAGGTTAGTTGGGAAAAGGTTAGTAGTAGAAAGGCCTAAGTGGTTAATGGTTAATGCTATGGGCTCAGAGGTCACACAGGCTACCCTCTCTGGGCAAGTGCCAGGATCGCTCTGAGATGGAAGCGGCACTGTGCCAATGGGCACGAGTGCCAAGAGAGCTTATGGCTCTGACTCACTAAGTAAATTTCTTCCGCCCCTTCTTCTTCTTCGGCGGCCTCCAGGGTCTGGCTAGGCCATTCCTAGTTGGTGATGAGGATATTGACTCTGAAGAACGGCCAGGAGTGCCATCAGGAGCAGGATCAGAGGCAGCCTCAATGGCTATGGGCTGGCCTTCTACTTTGGCTGCTGCGACAACCGTCGTGGGAAGGGAACTAGCGTCTGCGTCCTGGCGGACAGCTCCTGGACGACCAGAAAAGAGGTAACGTCCAGGCCTGCCAGAGGATCGTCCTCAGCAGGTAGAAGAATGTGGGAAGAAGAAACATCAGGGGTCGGAGGTTCGCACTGTGTGATGATCACAGTGGTGAGATTTGATGGATCTCCTGTAGGAGGATCCAAGTCATGTTCGGGGTCCGGCACTGGCGCTAACTCAGGGCCAGGCTCGGGAAGTACGCTTGGCAGGGAGCATCCAGCCAAGATGGGTGGAGCTTGGCACTGACCAGTGCTTGCAAGGGGCACTGGCAGCGAATTGATGTCAGACAAAGCTGAAGGGGGACCCGGGGGATCGAGACCCCTGGGAGTCCCTGGCATGAGTTTGGACAGCGATTCCTGTCCTAAGGAGAGGATTGGACCTCTTAGTTCAGTGGAGTTCCGCTGCAGCTAGCCTACTGGGGCACTTTGCCCATCTCTCCGAATGGCCCCTTACGTTGCAGGTCCTACAGCGGTAATTTGTTCTGTCCCTTTGTGATGAGGGAGTAATTCTTTGGTGGCCATCCGGTCGCAAGACCCGTGGACTAGGCCTAGCAGGTGAATGTGGTGGATTAGTATTGGCTGACGGGGGCACAGCTGTCACAAAGGCTGTGTCCCTATCTGAAGATGTGGTGCTGGAGGTGCTGGTGGAAGCAGTCAGGCAACAGAGTGGTGTGGGGGTGGGACATCCCCAGAGGATGTCTCGACCAAGCAGGAACTCCACTCCGTGCCTAATACGCTTGACAATGCCAAGACGATGCACCTTATCGCTCCAAGGGGTAATCACCCTGAGCTCAACTGTGGGGACGGTCAGGGACTGTTCGTCCACCCAGGTCACAGTCCACTTGGTGTGCTCCTCTACCGTGGCACTGGCGGGCACCTGGGCCCGATCGATCAGACTAATGTCTGAGCCAGTGTCGGCAGTAGTTGGCAGGTGCACTGGGGGGCTGGAACTGTCCAGAGAAGCCACTGAGAAGGACTGTGTCCGGACCCTCTCAGGGTGAGTTCTCTCCGGCGGCTCAGCTAAGGAGGCGGTGGCACTGATCATGTTCATGTGCCTGGGCGTGACCACATGTTTTGGGCATGCAGGATACCCAGCAGAAGAGTGTCCTGAAGCTCCACAGTCTCAGCAGGGGCCCCGGTGATAGGTTGATTTCCCGGCAGTGACGGTGTGCTGGGAAGACGGTGTTGGATTAGGCGGAGAGGAGGACTGACGGTTGCTGGTAGGCTGCCGAGAGTTGTTGCCCTGCTGATTGCTATCTTTATAGTGGCAATCTGCTTCGGCATGGCCATACCTTTTACAGATGGGGCACGGAGGTTTGTTAGGCGGGCTGTTCCACGAGCGATTGAGTCCTGAGAGGTGTCCGGGTGACACTGTTTTGCGCTGCAAGGTGGCATGGGAAGGGTTGTATGTCTCCCAGGCATCAGCTAAGCGGCAGGCTTCCTTGAGGGTGGCTGGCTGCTTATCATTAAGATACACAGCCAGAGGCCCGGGCACACACTGGAAGAGATCCTCCAGCATGGTCTGGTTGAACAAATCCTCAAAGGTGTCACACTGCATAGACTCTAGCCAGCGGGTCTCCGCTTGGGCATTGTGACAAGCCCATTCCGTCCAGGACCAGCCGACATTCTTAGCCATACCTCTGAATCTTTGTCTTCACCTCTCAGGGGTGATTTCATACGCCTTAGCGATGGCCTCACGGACGGCAGTCATGTCCCCTCGTTGATCTCTTTCCAGGGCTCGGTGAGCAGCCTTAGCCTTCCCGTCTAGGTGCTTGGTAAGCAGTAAGGCCCTCTCAGCCAGGCTGACGTTATAGGTCTCGAAGAGGAACTCGATCTCTTTGAGCCATTGTTCAGGCTCGTCTTCAGTCCATTTTCCCACAAGGTTATTGACTGTCGACAGAGAGGTATTTGTGGCCGATGGTGTGGGGCTAGAGGCTTGCTGTGCTGCTAAAGCTTCTGCGCTTTCCTTCTTGGCTCTCTCCAACTCGAGCTCCCTGTCTTTGAGGGCTAGTTCATGCTGTCTTCGTCTTTCTTCTCTCTCTTCTTCTCTCTCCGCTGCTCGGCTTCTTGCTGCCTTCTCCGTTCTTCTCCTTCTTCTTCTTCTCTCCGCTGCTCGGATTCTTGCTGCCTTCTCCGTTCTTCTCTTTCTTCTTCTTTTCTCCACTGCTCGGCTTCTTGCTGTCTTCTCCGTTCTTCTCTTTCTGCTTCTTGCTGTCTTTGTTCTTCTTCATACT
The DNA here is from genome assembly GCF_040412425.1 of Macrobrachium rosenbergii. Classification (NCBI taxonomy): domain Eukaryota; kingdom Metazoa; phylum Arthropoda; class Malacostraca; order Decapoda; family Palaemonidae; genus Macrobrachium; species Macrobrachium rosenbergii. The sequence continues at coordinate 57,222,859 of NC_089753.1, forward strand.
TTCTCTTCTCAGCGATCTGTTCCTTTACAAACCTTTGAAGGACCTGGCCGGAAAGACCGTCCTCCTTCCTTATATTCCTAAAGTATTGGTGCTCCTCGGTTGACATGTTGCTGATGGGGAAGGGGTGCTGAGTGAGTTACTTTGGCGTTCCCGGAGGAAAAGGTTTGTGACAATGAGGAAGTGTCCTTAGACTAGTGGCCCTTCAATGAGTGGCACCTTTGAATGAGGTGGCACTGTGGAGGAGTGTGCCGTGCGAAGGTCACACTAGGGGAAAGCATTCCTGAAGGAAGTCTGAGTCCTTATGGGCGGATACGCTGGTAAATGGAGTGCTCCTGAAGGCTCTATGGTCCTTATGGGCGGATGCACTGTTAATGAGGTGTTCCTGAGGGAGCTGCAGTCCTTATGGGTGGAAACATCGGTTGTATGGCACTCTGTTTCTTCAATGCAGGTGCAATGGCTTATAAGAGGTTCCTTTGGTTGGGTGGCACTGTGGTGCCAGTGCGCTCTGTGGAGCAATGCAAAATGTCAGTGCATGAATTGGCACTGAAGGTGAGGTATTCTGCCTGAGCAGAAGGTAAGTAGGGAGTAGAAAGGTAAATGAGAGACTCCAACAGAATGGAAGAGATAGGAAAGTGAAAGGAGAAAGATAAGTGCTTCAATGATTGGGTGCTTAGCAGTGCCGCAGATTAGTGGCACTGAGAGAAATGGAAACTGGATGTGGCACGAGTGGGTAGCTAGTTATGAGAACTAGTGGGCGCTGCCTGACATGAGGACAGGTAGGCCACGAGGTAGGCACACAATGTGCAATGGTTTATAGCAATTGCAACACGCAAGTCTGAGATAAGATATACCCACTCCCGCACATCAGTTGGAACACGTAACAAGATATAATATATATGCGCTTTATAGTGTATGCTAAATGATCTGGGTTGAAGCACTTGGAAAGAAAAAGCTGGTTTGCTTGAGTAATCCGCTAAACACAAGCGTTCAGAAATTTCGCACTGAGTATATGATAAAATTTAAATGGGTAATGAATTTGAAATTTCAGGTTTTGTTATTAATCTAATTCTTTGTATCTGCCTTTTATAATTTATGAGTGGATTCCCAAACTCTTAAGTAAATTAGGTTTGTCCCATGTTAAAATGCACTAACGTGAGCGAGGAGAGAAGGGGGAGAAAGAGATCTTTCTCTCTCTCTCGGTGAGCGATATGTAATGGCACGTATTTGTTATGAAATTTTAATCCCTTTATTTTGCACTTAAGCGAAAATTAATTTATGGTTGCGAAATTACGTTAGGTTAAGTATATTAGGGAACTGCTACTGCTTGCACTAATAGAAAACTTAGGGATGGTATGCAAGGGTGTTTCAAATTGTTTCACAAAGTTTCCCGATTTTCGTTAAGCACAGAAGGAGGCTCGTTCCTTGAACAAACATTGTGGGAACGAATATGCGCAGGAAAACATCTGATCGAGGACTCTTGCTTCGTCGTGCGACAAAGACGAAATTGGAATTGAATGGATGGCGAAAAGGGAAAAACAAAACTGCACTTTCTTGCTAAATGCTGGTTTTAAAATGCGAAATGAATTATTACTCTTTGAATATCAGCACTGTCTTTACGTTAATATACTTTACTATGCACTGGGGGGTCGTCAAATAACTACGCTTGGAACTGTTTTTCTTCCAACACTGGGACAGTTCTACGCATGCGCGATTTCAACACAACTGTCTTGCTGGCCGTATAAATGCCAGATATCGCTATACGGTTTCCTGTAAACTAATCGTTATTTCAAAATTTATCACTAACCAAGAAATGTACATTTTCTTTGCCGTAACTATTCCGAAATAAACTCCTAGCTACTGGTCCTAGCCTACACATGCAAAATTCCCTAACTACCACTTCCTAATTCCTAAGTAGCAACCTCACACTAGAAATTTGCAGGCGGACACTTCGCGCCTGCTTCTCTGTTTTCGCTAATATAAGAACCCTATGCATTCCCCTGCATTATGAACGTTTTTCGTTATGAGAATTGTTTCGTTTCTTTCACGAAATATTAAAATATCACTTCTCTGATTCTTAATATTAAAACATGCACACACTCTGTTTACCAAGACGTCGGCTCCGATCGCTTCCTGTGCTTTTGAAAAATGAAATGGTTATCGTGAATGAGATAATCGATTTTATATATTCCTGGTTTTCTAGTCTAGCTTAATAGCGAAGCTAATTAACGCTATTTGACTAAATCCTGGCATTTGGTCGTCACTGTCATAAATTGGACCTTGCCTTGGTGAGGAATTTAATCAAAACTATAATTGATGCTGCCACATAACCAAGAAAGTCCAGTTTATGAGCAAAGGAATAGTTTTTTGAAACTTACCTCAGAATTTCTTGGAGTTATACTTGAATGGGGAAGGTCGCCATATGGAAATTTAGAATTCTTTTACAAATTTACAGGGATTTATTTACGGAAACTTAGCAAATCAACAGTGAGACACGACACAACATAATCACTAAGGGGCAGATTCAGAACAGGCCTTAGGGAACAATAATGCAATGATTTGGCAACAAGCAAGTGGATTAAAATGTGGCCAATCTGCACTACGATCAGTTCAATGATAATAATCACATTCAGTCTTGCCCTGATTACATGAAATAGTCTCAGGTAATGCAAATGTTGGAGCTCCAGGATGGAAGAATAATTCATATGAGCATTTGGGCCACAAATGTTCATATGAATTACTGACTGCGACCAGGAATTATCAGGATTTTGGTGGCAGACAAGATACTGAAGCATGGATTGCGATCGTGCCACGTGTCCCTCCTGAAAGAGGCATTCTGAGTTAGCCCTGCTCAAACTAAGAGAAATGAAATCTTCCTCTGAAGTATCACCCAATACACGTTATTAAATACAAAACATAACGTAGCCTAGAAGATGATTATACTGAAATCACGTATGTACAATCGGAGAATCAGCCCAGCGTAGGCTTTAACAATGAACACGTGATTGCACTCACACAAAGATAAAATGAACACCGATATGGCTTAACCTAAATAGCCCTTAAATTGCACTGGTGGAGGGATAATTGATTATCACGGGATCTTTACTCGAGTTCAAGGTACGCAAATGGCAAGGCATGGGGATACAGGTAGGCGAACAAGGGAGGATTGCGTTGTGGAGGGAGAGGTTAAAGTTTAAAGAAATGGAAATTAAGGAGTTTAAGTAAAAAGGGAAAGGGCTGGCTATTGACTACTTGCAACGTACGAACCTTTTATGACCATTGTTGGCGCCTAACAATCGGTTTGGCTGTCCGTCGAAGATCGTCACACCAGCGGAGCAGGGAAAAAGCAGCACGTGCGTTACAGACAAGGTCACAGCAAGAAGTCCCTCTGTTTCCAAAACATGGCGTCTTGGGGCATCGTTTTTGGGCCACAACGTACCTGCAAGGAGTCATACGCCAGCAAAACCACAGAGGAAAAAAGGCCTTAGGACTAAGGGCTTAGAGAGTAAAATCCTACCGAATCCCCTAATCTCGATACGCCTATTGGGCTTTCCTGAACACTAATTACTACCCCATCTCAGGCGATGGGGGAGAAGGGGGGTTTGTATTGTCCCCAGCGTCGTACGATCTTTTAAGGGGGGGAAGGGAGGTCTAGCTTCCTACAGGTGCTAACGGCTTTTATCTGGTTCAAACTTGTTTCTCCATCGCCCGCCAAATTCCCCAACCCGACAGGCCAAGGAATGCTAAATGATTTCACAATAAAATGATTCCTGGAAAGGTTATGGAGGAGGGATGTATATCATAACAATATATATATATATATATATATATATATATATATATATATATATATATATATATATATATATATATATATATATATATATATATATATATATATGTATGTGTGTGTGTGTGTGTGTGTATGTATATATTTGAATGTAACTAAAGTTATAAACTCATGCTCTATAGAAATCCGAACCGCATGACCGACCTAGACGAAATTTTGCACACGGCCCTCATTTGATCCAAGGAAGGTTTTCACATAGGTTTCAAACCCATACCCACGCCCTCCTGGGTACTTTATTTCCTGCGGGACTTGGCAAAAACGCAGCCATGGGATAAAATTTTGGACTGGTATGAAACGTGGAGTGTTGGCAATGTAAAATCATGCATTTTCTCGCTCAGTGTCAGGCTGAGTAATGTGACTGGAATTGCAGCCACACGTAGAAAAATTTTCTTGCATCTCTTTTGGATTCTTTTGTCGTGTAAATTATGTGTACTGTCACTGAAAATGCTTTTCTTTCCTGTGAGTAATAATTCTGTCCAGAATTCATCACTTTAATTAAACATGTTAATCAAAACCACACCACGCGCGTTGCTTCCTTTCTAAGGTAAATGATCCACTTTCATTCAAAGTTTTTCCAGGCAGCACCCGGTTGGTCAGCTTGTATATATATATATATATATATATATATATATATATATATATATATATATATATACATATATATATATATATATGTGTGTGTGTGCTTGTGTATATCTGCATCAGTATTAGAGTCCTTATATATATATATATATATATATATATATATATATATATTATATATATATATATATATATATGTATATATATATATATTATATATATATATATATATATATATATATATATATTATATATATATATATATATATATATTATATATATATATATATATATATATATATATATATATATATATATATATATATATATATATATATATATATATATATATATATATATATATATATATATATATATATATAAAGTTTGTGGAATTTGAGAGGAAACACAAATGAAAGGGGCTTGGAGAAATTTGAGCAAGTTGAAGTGGAGGAGGAATTCTTGAATAGAAGTCAATGAAAAGTGGACGATGAAAGAGACAAACAGATAGTTTCATCAGTCACCAGCTGGTATCTTTTGAGAAGAAATTCACCGTAGCTAATGGAGGTGAATTTTGCTGGTTTCATGCCACTGTTACTGGAACTGACGTTAGCTTGCAAAGCGGTAAAAGGATTACTGGTTTAATACTATACTTTGGCTTTGTGAGGGTGATGGTTCCGTTATGTTGCTGATTGCGGTAAGGTGTCTATGGTTAAAAGTTTATGGCTAGTAAAATGTGGAGGTATTTATTTAGTTCTTTAGTGACAGAGGAGGGCGTAAGAATTACGTGGCCAAAGATTTGCTCCTAATATATGGGAAGTTATGTAGGACTGTTAAGTGATAAAAAGGAGTTCCAGTTCTCTGGAGCTTAAACAAGAATTGGTTGTACTATACAATCCCATCACAGCTGGTCATAGGTACCCTTCAACAGTTGCATGGTACTTCTTAAGGAACTGATAAGTTGTTTTAACTTTGTCTGTAACCAGAAAACTTTATTCCTTTCCATTTGTGTTAAGTGGATTCTTGAATTATATTTCGTTTTGTTCCTTGGTCCCTAGACTTCTTTTCCCTCGCGAATTTTTTCATCCTCTCCCGATCCGATCTACAGTAGTTCGTTCTTCTTAGAAACTCTTCCCACTGGCCTTTCGTCATATTCATTTTGTTTAAATTCCATTAATTTCTTATCTGGGTCATTTAAGAATGCCAAATTCAACGTCGGCATTAGTCTTTGTAGAACAATAGCACCAGAATATTTTCCTGTTTATCCTCCTACTTTAGTCGTTCTCTTTCCATCAACCGATGCGCTGCTTATGAACATTCCTTTACGTCTCTTCTTTTTCCTTTTTTTTGAAACTATTGTCCATTTCTTGATTTTTTAAGATTTATTTTCATATCTATTTGAAAAGGTTAGGAACGTCTCCTTTTTCGTTTCCTTTCGCTAGAATCTGATGAAAAGTTTTGATTATTTTCTAAATCCTGTCCTTAAGAATTCTGGCTTCATTTTTAGTTTTCTGTAAAAAAAAACAATTGTTTGTCTGTCCGTCTGCACTTTTCCTTCATATCTTAAAAACTACTAAGGCTAGAGGACTGCAATTTGTTATGTTGGTAATCTACCCTCCAATCATCAAACATACCAAATTGCAGCCCTCTAGCCTCAGTAGTTTTCATTTTATTTCAAGGTTAAAGTTAGCCATATTCGTGCGTCTGTCAGCGCTATAGGTGCCAACAACACAGGTCACCACCGGGTCGTGGCTGAAAGTTTCATGGGCCGCGGCTGAAAGTTTCTATACAGAAAAGTCGATTGCTTGTTCTTTGCATAAGATTTAATTTCTAATGAAGCACTATGTACCGGCCTACGTCATCATATTGTGACCGAATGTCAACTGTGTTATGAGCAAGTTTACCATGCGATCATATCTAAAACACATTAAGATTTGACATTATTTTATTTTTATGGTGTTAGTTTCTGAGTTCAAGAAGCACAACAGTCGCCAGAGTCGCAAATCATCCTTATTAGATCGCATTTCGGTATAGATGCTTTGCCTACTTAATAATAAATGCCTCCGCAACGACATGTTACCAAAGAAAGCATTGCTTTCGATTGGAAAAATCCAGTAGTGAGCGAGATCATATAATAAACGCCTTATACGATTGCTTAGCAGAGAAAAGAGGAGATAATGGATAGGCTATTGAAAAGAAGTAAAAGGTGTAAAAACTACTGATCCTTTGCCTTGTACTTGAAATTGCCAGGACAAACGTTTGCTGACAACAGATACCTTTTCTCCGACTCCTTGACTGAGAGAGAAAGGAAAGAGGAAACAAGATTCCCCAAGATGCCTTCGAGAGAAGAGACCTATGTGTATTTTTTGGGATCTTAACCTCGGCGTCATTTCATGTAATTCCACCTTCTCTCAAGGTCGACAATTTTGTAAACCCTTATGCTGTGACGTTAAAAGGAAGGGTGTAGTCTCTCTCTCTCTCTCTCTCTCTCTCTCTCTCTCTCTCTCTCTCTCTCTCTCTCTCTCTCTCTCCTAAAATAACGGAATTCCCCTAGTATGAATAATACCTTGTACATATATTGATTATTTCCTAACTAACAGTTGCTTCATAATAAGGTTTGACTCTAACTGTAGCAGGCCTCTCATGCGTAAAAGTAAATTATCAGTTTTAATAGTTTAAATAAGTAACTTCTGTGTGAAGTATCGGAATATCTCTTGCATTTTATGTCATTTTAATTAGATATTCAGTTATATTTAAGATTTAGCAAGAAGGTTTTCAGTAATTTTATATTTCGGTTCTCGACTTGAATGTTGAGCCGTGTCCCAGATGTGTTTCTTGGCAAAGAGAACAAATCTCGAACAATTTGATTTGAGTATTTTCGTCACATCTCTTCCTTTTATCCTTTGCGCCCCAATCCATTTTACTTCCTTTCCACTATATCTTTAAGCTCCTTTTTTCACTCGGAGCTCTCGCTCTCTGCATCAACTTAAAGGTTCCAATTTCTCGTTCCTTTGAAGCAGCGTTCTTCTCTAGCATCGTTTCCTGAGCGGCTGTTTCCCTGCCGTCTCTTATTCGGGTAACGCTTTTCCCTTAACCCGTTGCCTCCACGTCGAGTATGTCTCTGTCTCTTCATAATTGATATTCCGTCCTTCTCCTGGTTATTCAGCAACAGGCGCTGCTTTAAGATTGTCCGCTTTTTCTTATCTGACGTCTGTCACTAAAAGAGTTTTGCAGATGTTGCTGGATATTAACCACATCGGAGTGTAAGGTCTTCCGATTTTTCTTGAAGACATTCCCAAGCGAAAATAGGATAACAGAGTAGCGAGTTTCACAAACAAACGAAAACACAAATGACATTAAAGTAATACAAAGCCAGTTTAGCGCATACAGTCATACATTTGAGGTTGATCTTCAGATCTGAAGTTATGAATATATGTATATGTATAGCCTAAATATGTGTGTGTGCGTGCGTTTCACTTACCGAAGTCTAATATGGGGCAAAATAAAAGAAGCCGTTACATACACGTTTGGTGTAGAGTTCTAAACTGCTGTTCAAATCATTTAGTAATTTGATATTATCGGTTAGTTGCTTGCACAACCAGTTCTTGAAGAAACCAAGAAGTGGATCTAGAATAATGTATTTGAAGTAGTTATTTTACTAGTTAATCTTTTACATCAATTAAAGGAAGTTGATCTGGAAATGGTCTCACTTGCTGGAGAATGAGTCAGATTTGGATTTTCATGTCAGATCATCCTTTACTTACAAGAAAAGTTTTCATTATCAGAGAAGACGAGTAAAAAGAAAAAACCATTAAAGATACTTCGGAAACCCATAAGTACATCACAAGAGGAAGAAATGCGGATTCTTTAGAGCGAACACGACAACAAAAGACTCCTCGACACACGCTATGAAACGTTGTAGAAAATATAATATGATACAGCTAAGGAAGGTACAGAAAAACGTTCTAAATATTTTTACTGCTCACCAAAGTGTCAAAATATGGTTAGAGTATACTCTGCAATACACACCCTTGCACTTGAAAGTTTGAAAAAGGAGAACATTTCTAACACCGCTACACCTCGAAATGTAATTTGGCGTTGGATGATTTGTGGCCTCAGGTTTATTTTGGATGAGCGACGTGAAAAGTCTCTCGTTGTCGAATATTAGGCCATTGTCATCAAGTTTTCTCAAGCCGCTTTGATGTATATTACTGATTATTGCATAGTATTAATAGTAGAGAAAAGAAAAAAACCAACTAAGGCACGTGATTGTATAGTGACGGTTCAATTTGGCCTTCAGGAATTACAATACTATTATGAAGAGCAATTTGCCGACGGATTATGGTCATAATGAATTTTCCCATAACTGATGAGTGACTTTTGCCGGCGTCGTTCCGTCCGAAAAATTGTGAATGAAATCGTAGAGAAATAAATCTGCCATGAATTCAGTTAGCGTTACGATATTCAGATTATTAAAGCAATATTCACCCTTATTCCACTTGTAATGTTGATGAAATGAGGACATTATCTGATGTGATAATTCAGGCAGAAGGTTATTTCCAATAAAGAAGCGAAATCCATTGGAGAATGGATGAGCAGTATTGAATATGGAACGAATTTTACTTGAGATAAAATTTCAGAATTATCTGCAGATGACTGAAAGCGGACTGCTACATTAAGTATTTTTTTTTTTTTATTTGTGGGAAATCATAGTACTGTAAAAAGTTTCCATGTTCAATGTCTAGGACTCGGATACAGAAGAGAAAGGAAATGAAACATTGGTAAATAATTACAAAGTGATATTTCAGTTCTTTATCTGCTGAATTAATAAAATTAATAAAGTTAATGTTATATCCGTCTACCAAATAAGCAAAGGAGAGAAAAGAATAACATCCACTATTTCTTCTGCCTTTATATATCTGGAGTATTTTCTGAGGAGGCCTTTACTTGTCTGTGTTGTGTCAGAATCCTTTGTCTTATTTATTTCGTGGTGTGAGGATCACTGTGATCAGTTTTATGTCAGAGGCAGAACTGAGCGTCTTTCGAAGAGCAACAATGTTCAAGCCACTTCTTTTTCGCATTTCGTGCCTCTGTGATGGTTTTCATTGAAACCAAAGGCGCAGTCAGCCATCAGCCACTCGTTCTCTTCCAGTTTTCATCACAGTTACGTCTGAGAGAGAAAGACAAATAGAGTTACTGGCAGAGATAGAGAAGAGACGATCTGATGAAGGGGAGGGTCAGGGACTGCTTTATATGTGTTCTATGATGTACTGTAGCATGTTTGTAAGTATGAATGCATATTAGGATATTACACGTAGGAATAAAAAAATTTTCTTAACTAAGACGAAAGTCGCTAACCATCTGTTGGGTCATATTTGCTGAAATGTAAAGAAGCCTTTGGAAACAGACGGAGGAGTGCTGTTCAACACAGTTGTATCGTGTGTTATTTCATTATAGTGTCGGGTTTCTTGTTAGAGACTGCTCCATCTAGAATGAATCCATGAAGGTGCGGTTTCTTTTTATGATTTATGAACAGGAATTATGAATTCTCAGGCATGTTTCTCTTCACATAAAGAAGAGAAGTGTTGTCCGGCAGCCCTCTGTGGAGAAGGCACGCGCACATATGTATATATATATATATATATATATATATATATATATATATATATATATATATATATATATATATATATATATATAAATTATATATATATAAATATATATATATATACATATATATATATATATATATATATGTACATATATATATCAATTATATATATATATATATATATATAATATATATATATATATATATATATATATATATATATATATATATATATATATATATATATATATATATATATATATAAATTATATATATTAATAGTTTATACATATATATGTATAATATGCGTGTGCGTGTTGTTTTTCCATATTCGAGTTACTAGTAATTTAGATCCTGCCTCCAGCTACAGTTTTCCTTTGTACTTAATGAAACATTATTTTGTCATACTTTAGAAAAAGCATTGTTTTTAAATCTTAACATCTCAAATGGAAAATAAATGTAGATATTCACAAATATCTTGGATAGGGTGGAACTGAATAAGGCTCCAGCATCACTGTTCGTATGTTCTTGCCAAATACCTTGAAAAAATCGTCAAAATCTGCCTTAATTCACAATAAAAGAGAAAGGGAAGGAGAAAGTAAAATGTCTAGGGCTTAGGAGATTAGATTTGGAGACATTCTGTTATAGAATGAACAGGCCCTTGCTCTTAGAGCAGCCCCTAAGTGGAATGTTATCCTTGATGTATTTGATTTCACCGGAGGAAGTAAATTTTTGCTCCTCTGGGGAAATTCTGTGCAGACTCCATGGGCTTGGTAGACAGATACACACACATGGGCATGGAGAGAGAGAGAGAGAGAGAGAGAGAGAGAGAGAGAGAGAGAGAGAGAGAGAGAGACTTGTAGGTCGGAGGAGGTGTTTTACTTGCATCTAGCTTCCTCTCAGCCTCTGCTGGTCTCGCCACAAGTTTTAAGTGAGAACGGAGTTCAGGACGAAACGTTATTTGGGAATCCTAACAAACCGTTATAGCCTTGAGAAAGACCACTCGCCTCCCTTGAGGATTTTAGGCTTCAAAATATCTTCCAGAGGACTGAAATAAAAGGAAAGGAACCCTTTTCATTTTTCGTCTCCCTTTTCCCGGAAAGAGAGAAAAGGAAGGAAACCTTCCTTTTCATTTTTCCTGAAAGTGTTGTCTCCTTTTTCCCGGAAAGAGAGAAAAGGATATGGTAGGCTATATTTTACTTCTCTGAAAAATAAGGAAGGTGAATCTGAAGAAGGTCCTTTCAGCGGGGGTCATGGAGAGATTCATAGCCATTCTGGAAAGTGTTCTGGCCTGCCGTTGCGTTTTCATGCCGGCTGACATCATCAATTTGTATTGGGCTGCGGATGAATGATGTCATTATTATTATTATTATTAAATTATTATTAGGGTCTTATTATTATTATTATTATTATCGTAAACTTATAAAATGATCCAAAAGGCCATGAATCAGCAAAAAATGTGTAAAAATTATAGCATTTCTAAAGTGAATAAAGACGAACAGATGAAAAGAAATTAATATTTATGAGTATTCAAAGGGAACAAGAATAAATAACTTTGAATACACGTAATCCTTAGCAAGAAATGTTGAGCCTTTATATTTTTAATTAACACCATAACCATCGGCAAATAAATTCCTAGAAACAAAGGAGTGCACCTATTAAAGTTCAGGCTATGAAAGTTACTACACAACTCCAGGTTTGAGAACAATAGATAAGCCGGCGTCTCCACCCAGTGTAAGACAATTTCCACTTTAACTGCTCCTGTCTGTTTAAACCCTATTTTCTTTTGCATTTAGATGTGGTGGCAAATGAGAATAACGGCAAGAAGCCATGCTATCTTTATATTACCCTTAGTTTTTGTTAGGTAGCCATGCTGTCATAGTTGTCACCTTGAACCATGCATCGAATTGTATAGATATAGTGAATATTTGAAAAGCAGAGTAATCAGACATTTGTTCGCATTAGTTATACGAGGTAATGATGAGTTTGGTAAATATTAAAATTTATCCCTCAACCCCCCCCGGCCCCCTCCCTCCCCTGATAAGGTGTGTTTGATGGACTATGAATGTGACAGCTACAAAAACGATATTGATACTCTGTGATTGTAACAAAGGACGTGGAAGTATGTCGTACTGAGCACCCCAACTACCTTTATAATAGAGGCGTGAAATGTGACAGCTTTAACTATTTTAGAACGATTTATTTACAGAGAACCCAGAGGTAAACCCCTATAATAGATGATGCTTTATGAGTTTCCTGGCAGCTTTCATCCAGGTAGTAATGTTAATCTGATACGTGGTCCCTGTCGCATGTTGAGTCACACTGCCAGCTGACAATTCAGTCGAAGGTAACAATTGAAGCGAACAGCATTTCCCTGTCAAAACAACCAACAAAGTGAGAGTGGTACACCTTCACACTTGCTATTAGATAAATATAATAACACCTTCTCCCTCATTATTCTATTGATTCTTCCTTTACCACATTTAATCATTGTGTAATTAAATAACAAATGCTCCTATTGTCATACGGCAAAGCTCATTACCATTGCTAATGAAGTTGTTTAGTTAATGAAAACTTATAATTACATAGTTTTTGAATTTCAAATAAGTAATGGGATTTTTCACATCTCTTCATCTACAATTTAGATGACTTCAGAGCTCTGTTTCCGCACAATTGAAAATGTCTTTTTGATTTTCGGACGTTTATGACACTTTTTATTGGATGCCTTTTTTTTATTTTTAACGAATTTTAAGCATTCTTTGTTTTATTTGTTTCCATCTGGGTTAGCAGTCAAGCAATTATTTTTTTATAAATTTCGGCTTTTAAGGGCAGTTTTTCTTTATCAAGTCAGTCAGCACCAAGCAATGCATTATTACATGACATTCAGTCTCTTATTTTTATCCATTTCATCTCACTCCCTTCGGAGGGTCTGGCGCCATAGGGCTTCAGCCTTTCGGTTTCTCAGCAAGTTTCGAGGGATGGGGTTCTTTGCTCTGCGTCTTCTTTTCTTTATCCTAGCATGTGCTGGGTGGACTGATGGGCCGTAATACCGCGAGCAAACCACGGACCTAGCGAAATTGATCCGAAAGCTATACCACCTAGCCTCAACACTCAGCCACACACACACACACACACACACACACACACACACACACACACACATATATATATATATATATATATATATATATATATATATATATATATATATATATATATATATATATATATATATTATTTATATTGAACTCATTGGTATATTTATCATCTCAGGTGGTTCACTCTCGGATGAAAGATCGGTATTGAATTCCTGACCCTATTGGTATGTGTATACATATCGTATGTATGTTTTTGAATCGATATCCATCGAAGAAACCTTTTCTGGTAACATCCATTTTAAAAACGATATCAATTCTCAGTGAAATCAGATCGGTTGCACATCTGCTTTAGGAACCGTTCAGCAAATTGATTACAGATCCTTACCAGAATTCTGATCAGATGTACGTACATGCAAATTGGGATAATTACGGGGCTCATTTCTTAATTTCTTATTATACAAATTTTTACTTCAATTTGTAATTGCAGATTATAAGCTTTGCAAGGAGTTGGGGATGATTTTCATGCATGGAATGGCAAATTTCTCTTGAGTAAATCAACAGTTATAAGAAACAGGAGATATTTTGTTTAAAATGAGCTACCTCTGTTTACAATGAAAGATATTTATTATTTCTCGTTTCTTTCTTTTTTTCTAAAACCTCAGATGTATAAAATCATATAGTTTTTTTTTCGGAAGGAAAACGACAACAATCGTATGCACAAAGAATGTTTACTCGACCCGAAAAAACCAGATAAACGATCCCAGTGGGCGTTTCATGCACCAGTAATGACCACAGGCTACAAAAGCGCCATCCGGCCTTGGCCATGACTCTCAGAGACCTGAATATGCATGAGACTTCGAATGCCGCCGTTTAGCTTTTTTTCCTTCTAGATGTTAGACAGAACCTGAAATTTGCAAAGGGTCCCAACTCACACCGAAAGAGAAGGGGGAGAGAGGAACCAGAATATGGAGCTGAGCGATCAGGTTTTGGGACTGACTTGTTGCCCTTGAAGTGTTTGACTTTACAAGAGAAGGCAATGAATAACTGCTCTTCCTTAAAAGCTTCGCGAAAAGTGGGTGGGAGAGAGAGAGAGAGAAAGGGGACATTGGGATAGGAGGGAGGGCCGGGGTAGGGGTTTACAAAATCTTGTAAATCTTATGGAATAATTTCGCTTTCTTCCGTTCAGTTTCCTGAGGTCTCTTGATAATCTTAGCGGAACTGAGCTGAGGACGAAGGCCACACAAAAGCAAAATTTGAGAAACTCAGACAAACCATTAAAGCTTCAGGGAGGGCCACTCACCGCGATGGAGTATTTTCAGTCCCAGAAATCTGCCGCAGGAAATAAAATGAACGAAAAAAAAAAAAGCTGAAAATCACTTTCCATGCGTGTCCTGTGATCTTAGTTACATTCTGTTTCCTTGATTTGCAGATAAACAGAAAAGCTATACTTGTTGGTCTTCTTTGCAATATGTGGAAGTTGAACCAAAGGAAATGATATTCGGAGTATTAACATCTGGACGAAGGTTTTGGAATACCCTTATCCCAGGGTTTCTTTCTTCTTTTTTATTATTATTATTATTATTATTATTATTATTATTATTATTATTATTATTATTATTTCATATACTTGAAGACATTAGCTAGGGACTGGGAGTAGACAGTTTTCCTTGTATACATGAGATTTCCCAAAGTCTAGTCATATATAAAAAGGACGTTATAATTCAACTTTTGACTAAAAAATTAGTAAAGCGGAAGTCTAGCAGCAGTACAGTATGAGTAGAATAAACTTGATGGTTAATAATGAAACCTTACAAAAGAGGCCAGTGTAAATACACTGCAAAACTGTCCATAATGGAATCCTTTGAAAGAGCTGGAAATTACAAACAAAAGATAAATCAAGAAGCCATTACATCCTAATGCTCTGCCTCTTGAGAGTGTAGCTGGTAACGTATTGCCCTGTACGAATTAGCTGCCTGTGATCAACACCTGGTGTCTGATGACGGTCACGAAATCAGCAAGGGGTTAGTGCCGTCAGTGCGCTTCATGCGGTGTACTGTAGACTCTACTTAAGGTTCTTTGCAGCTTCCCTTCGGATCCTAGCTGCAACCCCTTTCATTCGTTTTACTGTACCTCTGTTCATATTTTCTTTCTTCCATCTTACTTTCCTCCCTCTCCTAACAATTATTTGATAGTGCAACTGCGAGGTTTTCCTCCTGTTACACCTTTGAAACTTTGATACTATCAATTTCCCTTTCAGTGCTGAATAACCCCATAGGTCCCAGCGCTTGGCCTTGGGCCAATATTCTATATGTCCCTATGCATATATATATATATATATATATATATATATATATATATATATATATATATATATATATATATATATATTGTGAGGTTTAGTACTTCTGATGGGACAATCATTTGCCGATTGTTCCCTTGGTGGGTTGTTGCTTCCTTTCTTTTTTGTTTTCTTTGAAGGAAAGTTGACGTCTGTCGCGTGGTCTCTGACAGTGGCAGTCGGGTTTAGCATAGCAGCGAGTCAGGTTCCCGGCAGCAGCTTTAGCAACATGGAGTCTTTGTTGGAGCAGCAGGTATTCCTTACCTGTTGGCCTCATCAGCTGAAGGATGGTGGGACAGCTAAATCATAGCCTTCCTTCCGTGGATCTTCCTGTATAACAGCAGACGTGCTGTTTCGACGTTTCTCCTGTAATTCATCTGTGTTGATGACTGTGTTCCAGTTGAGCAGTTGGTGGCTGCTTTGGTGTCTTCACAGGAGTTCGTCTGATCACATTCATCCTTCTTGACAGCTGGGTCTGTCGTGTTATCTCTACGTACGGAGATTAATATTGTGATTATTATTACCCTGAGTGATTTTGTATTGTTGCATTGTCATTTATTTATTATGATTGTTTATGCTGCCTGTATCTTTATTAGTAATGCCTGTTTTAGTAACATGTTATTTTTCTAATAATTTTCATTACATTTTTGGTATTAATGGTGTCGAGCAGTGTATGGCTCTGGTGATGATTTTCATTGCATTGTTATTATTCATGGTGTCGAGCAGTGTATGGCTCGGGTAATGATTTTCATTACATTATTATTAATGGTGTTTATTACATTATTATTATTAATGGTGTAGAGCAGTGTATGGCTCAAGTAAATGTATTTTGGGATGCTTTTTCATCATTATTTTGATTGTGATTGTTTAGCCATTTGTGTGGTCCTTAAGACTTGTTTATTAATTTTGACTGCTGCTGTTAATATTTATTTAATTATGTATGCTAAACCTGGACTCACTTGTATATATGTATATATCTTCGTATAATAAATTAGTTTAAGGTAATTTTTTTTGTTTCGTTCAGCTCCTTCCTCCTTTGTCTGCCTCAATTTCTGCCGGTCATTCCAGTTCCGATATTTTTGTATTTAAAGAACCTGCTGAACCAAAAGTGGTTCATAACAATATACATTATAAACCAAAGGTCCAGGTTGAGATCCTGGCCGGGGCAGAAGCACTTAGCAGTTAAGATTATTTGATAATAGTTTCTACCCCGGCCGGGATTCGAATACTGGCCGGGATAAATGCACTTATCAATTATAATTCCCTGTGGTGTAAGTTATTGCCAACGTATAGTGAATTACGTATGATATTTGTTGATATGAAAAAGTCGCTAGTGTTATAAAGGACAAAATTATATATATATACATACACACACACATATATATATATATATATATTATATATATTATTATACATATATACATACTTATATGTACACACACACACACACACACATATATATATATATATATTATATATATATATATATATATACATATATAATATATATATATATAGTCGGCTGCCTCAGTTTCATATTTTTGATTTTCCCTTTTTTGATTTTCCATTCATTCTCCGATGTTTACACTGGTGGCATTTTTCTGCTCCATCTGTCAGCTCTGACGTCATGAGCATTCGTGAAAGGGAAGCCCTTGGTTAAAGGTGAATATCTGAAAGGAAGTTCGTATCTGTTGCTCTTTTCAACTCTTCTTTCTGTTCTGGAGGTTTGTTCGGTAGTAATGATAATGCCTCTATCTACTGTATATTCCTTAAAATCAGACTAAAATATTAAATAGGTTGTCTTTCAAAAGACCGCACTTTTCAAACGTCTCATTTTCAACTGGAAAGTTTGTTTACTTGAAACGTTTAACTGAAACATGACTTTTTTTTTATTCAAAGTTCTCTGAGGAGGTTAATGAAAGGGGATATAATATTCAATGAACGCTCTCAATTTTATATTAGAATCTCATTTTTTTGCGGTTGGGAGCTGGCCTCGTTCTTTCTCTGTTCTACAAGTAAATGTATATATACTCGTATAGTCACAGTCATGTTAATTTCGAGACAGAGTTACTCTTTCTCTTTCCTCGCAGACGCCTGCTTAACACCTTTATTTTATTTGCTCTCAGACAGATGAAATTCTCTCCGTCTCCCTGACGAAATAATCGATATGGGCTCACTCCCCAAAAATTTTCGACTCTGAAAATAAACGCTTTCACGAAAAGTCCGTTTGTTCTCTTTGTCGTGTATTTTCACTTATAATCTGTATAGAACTTTTGCATATAGATCGGGGAAAAAAATAACAATGTTTGATTAAGAAGACTATGGAGAACAATCCTGTTCAAAAGGTATGCAGAGAAAGGTCTTTTTTTGTGTGTATGAAATGTTGACATATTGTTAGAAGTGCATTTACCATTAAATGTATTCCTAACAGTATTTCGAGTGTCACTATACAAGAGGAGGGTGTTATTTTTTACTGATAATATTAACAATAATAATAATAGCGAAATAATAATAATAATAATAATAATAATAATAATAATAATAATAATAATAATAATAATTATTATTATTATTATTATTATTATTATTATTATTATTATTATTATTATTATTATTATTATTATTAAAACAAGGCAATGAATCTTTGAAAATCAGCTTATGAAAAAGTCTCATTTCACCGTTTAATTATGAAAAAGAATCTGAGGAAATCAAACTTCCATATCTTGAAATAATCTGAAAGAAAGGAAGTGGAGAAACTGTCTGCTCTCAAGCTGCAAACTCTGCCATTATTCTTGACGTTATCTCGAGTGACAGACTAAGGTATAGAAACCCTTGCTGTATGTGCTGAGAGAGAGAGAGAGAGAGAGAGAGAGAGAGCAATTACGTGAGTGTTGGTGAATGAAAACTTGTTTTTTTTTATGTTAGTTGAAGGAAATAATTACAGCTTATTGTCTAGAATTTCATAATACTAAGCCACAGAGCAGGTCGAGAGAGAGAGAGAGAGAGAGAGAGAGAGAGAGAGAGAGAGAGAGAGAGAGAGAGAGAGAGCAATTACGTGAGTGTTGGTGAATGAAAACTTGTTTTTTTATATATTAGGGAAACAATTATACCTTATTGTCTAGAATTTCATACTACTAAGCCACAGAGAAGCTACAGAGCAGGTCGAGAGAGAGAGAGAGAGAGAGAGAGAGAGAGAGAGAGAGAGAGAGAGAGAGAGAGAGAGAGAGAGATATTTCTTAATTTTGGTGAGTGAAAGATTATTTGTACATATTAAGAAAATAATTAACCTTATTTCTAGAATTTCAAACTCCCAAGCCAAAGAGCCAGAGAGAGAGAGAGAGAGAGAGAGAGAGAGAGAGAGATTTCTTAAGTGTTGGTGAATGAAAAATTATTTGTGCATATTAAGAAAAAAATTAGGCTACAGCTTATTTCTAGAATTTCAAACTCCCAAGCCACAGAGCAGGTCGAGAGAGAGAGAGAGAGAGAGAGAGAGAGAGAGAGAGGTTACTTAAGCGTTGGTGAATGAAAAATTATTTTTATATATTAAGAAAATAGTTATAGCTTATTTGTAGAATTTCAAACCCCCAAGCCATAGAGCAGGTTGAGAGAGAAAGAGAGAGACGTACTTGAGTGTTAGTGAATATCAAGTTGATTAGAATGCATTTATACCGGATAAAAATAATTCATTCGTATTTCTCTTTCACCATTGTTGAAATCCTGAAGTCGAATCGCATTAGTTTGAGCAGAGATGAATATTGTTTCAGGTACTTGTGGTAAGTGGGGATTATGCAAACTCCGGAATTAAGGTAAAATTCCCGTGTGGAAAAAAAGTGTTATTGGGTGTTTTAAATTCAACGAAGGCTAAATGACTTGGTTGTGAGCCGGTCTTTTTTACAAGGGATTTCGGCTCTTGTTTGCTAATAAGGGGGAGAACATATTTGTTTGTTGGTTTATCTGTGCGCTGTTTTCAACAGACTGATGTCGTAGTCTTGTCTGCATTAAAAAGGAAATTGCTTTATATGTGCGGATGTCTGCATACTATACATTAGGTAAGGAGTAAAAACTAACGCCTCTGTAGGAAATACGAAATGAAAGACAGATTATTATGGAAATGCGTTATTTCAAGAACCTGAGTGGACTTTGTAGAGTGCAGTAGGTATCCATATTGATCAGACTTCAGTTTTCATGATAATTCACATTCCGTGAATGTAGAGCTCTCCCTGGAAGTCAAGAGGTTCGATTTAGGATCTGGTTAAGCTACCAAATAACAATAATCTTGTTGATCAATCTAGAGCTAACTGAAAACACCGAGCTTAGAAATGAGTTGGTATTGACTGTAATCTTGAGAATGTCTGAACCCCAACAAAGTGCTGGCTTATGTAGGGAATCGTTAACAACTAGTTTGGACATTCCAGTGAAAAACGTTTCAGATTTCAGGTCTGCTATGAATAACAAATCAGAGAGTATGATGTGAAATATACATCGCTCTACAAGTGTCAGCCTTCGTGAGAGGTTTCCAAAGGTTAGTTTCAATGATTCTTTGTGCAATAAAAACAAAACCAGTAAGGTATTAAATAAAAGTAACACACATGCACAACATTGTCCATGTAACTTCGGATGTCTTTCAAAATTAGAATAAATAAATAAAATGGCAGAGGGCACTAATGTTCACAGATTTTCCAGTATCCACGAGAGACCATCTCACTTCGAGCATCATGTGGAGGGAAATTAAACGGTCATGGTTAAGAATCAGCCATTTTAATATAATATTTTTGAACTCGAGTTTCTTGGGAAAGTGAATAGCAAAAAGTTCTGGCTTCAAATAAAATGAGGATAAAGGGGCATTGGTGGCCTTAGGTGGAGAATATTAATTTTTAACTGAGAGGACATTTAAAAAGCTCACTTGTGATGTGACTCCCTTCCCAGAAATGGAAAGATGAACATAGGATGCATTATTTTAAAAATATATCGATAGAGGACTCTAATTTAGAACATGATTAAACATATGTAATTCATTAAACAACACCACCGAAAATACATTGCAACAAGTCAATGTCTAGAGCTGCTTCATCTATAAAATGCTCATTGTACATATGGAAGGAAATATTTTTCTTTGCTTTGGAAGAATTACTTACTATAATGTGGATCAAGTGACTAAAGTATTTTGACCTTAGTAAACGCTCCGTAGTTTACACTGGAAAGCTATTACAAATCTGATTAGGGAAAGAATTTTATATCTGTGGTGCATCACTAATCAGTGACCGGAAATAATGAGTAAAAATCCACAGTTATGTGTATGAGTTAGAATTTATCAAAATTTTGATAAATACAGTCTTTCCCATATAACTGGATTTTTGCTTATTAATAATTATTTTTTGTTACCTTTATAAAATGTAAAAAAGAAATAACGTACAATCCCTTACTGTGTGCTATTTGCTGATATGCATAAGAAATAAATATCGTCGAAAACAGTCTCTCTCTCTCTCTCTCTCTCTCTCTCCATCGCCGTTTCTTGGCGGCATTTTCCTCAGAGTAAATATTGATGAGATGGTCGTTAAGTATGCTAAGTGAGGCTTCCTCGGTTTCCTTCTCTTTATTCCGAAGCCGGGATAGGTTACCAGTCGGCCGAGACCCATGAACACTCTGTGATACATCGTCGATTTTAATAAGATCAATTTGCAACTCATTACGCCCAAAGGTCACGGACGGGTCTAATTTAGGTCATAACTCAATGATTTTGGTAAAAATGAAAAACCTCAGAAATTTCAAATCATTGCACAGTAACTAATACACTTATTTAGTTATGAATTTTAGGTAAATAGTATTTTTTCTTGGTCTGTTCGTCACATTCAAAGAAATGTCAGTATGTGCAAAAGTAAGAATTTCTTGCAGTTGCTTCCACAGTTATCACTGATTTCACCAGAATAACTTCAAACGTGTGTGTGGCCCATTCAGAAATGCCAAGGATGTAGGGTTAAATCGTTTCCATTATACAAATTTGATCTTGTTGAAACAAATACTATACTTCTTTTTGCCATCCCTTTGAAAAAAGAACTGAACTATAAAAACCCTTTCGAACATAAAGAAGGAGAAGTGAAAATAATAGCTATAAAGGCGGTAGATCATAAGACTTAAAGCGAACTCTTAGAGTAGGTCAGAAGTGTGAGAGTGAACTCTCTGATGGTAGGTTAAAACTTTGAAAGCGAACTCCGTAAGTTAAATCTCAGACGGTGGGTTACAAGTCTGAATATGAAGTGTTAGACAGTCGGTCAAAACGCTTAAAGTGAATTCTCCGGCGGCAGGTCAAAAGTCCAAAAAATGAACTCTTAGACGGTGGGTAAAATGGAACTTATGACATAGGTCAAAAGTCTGGAAGTGAAGTCTTAAGTGGTCGGTAAGAAGTTGAAAAAACGAACTCTGTATCTGTGGGGCAAAGGCCTGTAATGGAATTATCAGACAGAAGGTAAAAAAAGCCTGAAGGTGAACTCTTAAACTGTCGAACAAAGGCTGTAGATGAACTCTTTAATATGATGGAATGTGGATTCCTAGAAACTTTCATCAGCATCTTTTTGTCCTGACACCATTAGCCTCAAAAAATAGAGTGACAGACATGACGCCGTAGAGCTTAAAAAAGAATGCACAGGCCTATGTGCGTACACTTTCAGACAAATGGCTACCGAATACAGCTATGCTTCAGCCACTATTTGGCATACGAAGTTTCTGACACAGAAACTCCAGATGATTTCAGGAAAACATTTAAAAAAGAATGCAATTTTGCTGAGATGCTTAAGGCAGATAACATAAGACTTAAAGATGAAGTGGATGAAGAAAACGTACCTCACCACTTTCTTAGCTTTAAAAGAATAAGGTTAAAAGAAAAGAAAATTGTAGCGTATACCTTAAATTTTTTTATGATTAGAGATCCACGAAACTGGATATACATCGAAGGAAAAATTGGACAATTGACACATGACTACTTGAGTCTGGGTATGCTAGATGTGTGTGAATCAGGAAGAAAATAAGTGAAAAAAGAGAGATTGGATGGGGTTAATGTGTCTATTTATTTAGAAAGTGCAGGAGAGTTGGTAAAGATGTAGTCGTGATCTTAACACCAAGTGCAGACAAGACACTGACAGACTGGGGAGCAGTGATTGCTAGGTTACTGCTGGTAATGTCAGAACAGCGAAATATTTTCGTGTCCTGTTCATCGACGTGTCAGCTAACCTAGTTGCATCATTTTGTGTCAGCTAACCTAATGGCATCATTTTGCTTGTGTCAGCTAACCTAGTAGCATCATTTTGATTGTGTCAGCTAACCTAGTAGCATAACGAGGGAACTCATTGTTACTGAAGCGCCGTCATTATGGTGAAAACTTTTAAACTCAATTGCGCTAAACTGGAACTGAGTTTTGATGGAAGCGTTTTAGAATCTCTATAGAAATGACCACAATCAGAATCAGCCAAACTGCTTCAAAGAGCGGAAGAGTTCTTGAATTCTCTGAGAAGCTCTCCTCACCTTGTGGATATACAGTAGTTCCGTTAATTAGCTTCTAGGTAATGATGCTTTTGATGTTTTCTTTCACGTGACTTTTTCTAAAGTGCCTCACCATAAGAGATTTCAACTCTTTTCTACCTTAAAACAAACGAAAATCATAAATATATGACATATGCCATTAACACCTTTATTAAAGGTAATTCTTAATAAGCAACTACTCTTGACTCCTAATATGGGGAAGCTGAAATAGAAAACAGACTCTTTTATCATGAAAGGTGACGTTAAATCATACTTAATTGAAATTGGTAAAAATTGCTTCGTGTCTAGATGTCTCCAACTAATGGTTTATTCGGTTGCTCAACATTTCGTGTTTCAATATTTTCCTCTAATACATGAACGTGATGAATATCAAATGAAAAGCATACATGAAAAAGTATTCTGTCTTTTTCATTTGCCTGACACCAGTTAGCCACAATATGTCGACAAAGATCATCAGTGACAGAAACAACAAATGCAGGAAAATTCAAAAGCAAAACGATACGGACAAAAGACTCAGAGTTTCGTTTCTGTAAAACAGAATGTAATTGTATTACTGGTTTTTTCCTCCCCTTGTTTCAGTCATGGGGAGAAAAGGAAAGAGAAGACGAAGGGGAAAGGAGACGGGTGGATTTCTATGACCCATGGAATTCGGCCCGATTCCCATGGCCCCGCCTCTCGAAATGGGGAAGGTTGTAGGGATCGGCGAGGTCAGAAGCAGAAAGTGAGCACCGAAAGCAAACAATCCTGTCTTGCTGTTCTGTGCAGAAAGTGACCTGAAGAAGAGCAGGGACTGTCTTTTCATCCACATATAAGGCAAAGGAAAAAGAAACCGAGATGGAAAGAATATGTCTTAGGAAGCATGAGAGGCCGGGATAACAGATGGAACCATATCGTGAGAGCAAGTACAAGAAATCAACTCTGTTCGTTTAATATTCCAAGAAGACGACGTCGAAGTGCATTTTGAATTTCGTTCACATTAAGTTTTGTCCGGAAGTACAAAAGGACACCAAAGAAGAGTTGAATTCATCTCCTTCAGTTTGACAGAAGAAGCGATGGTAGGTGTAACCAAGCTAATGGAACTCTGCAAAACTTGTTGGCATCCCTTTCCTGATTAAAAGACTCTTCTGATGTCACAAAAATAATTTCTTCACGGTTTGCTCAGCTCTCGAATGAAAAAGGTAATTTTACAAAAGTAAAGAAAATCACTTTAGATTAAGTCTCATCGGAGGCGCGCCATCTCACAAACGGAACTTTTGTACTTGATTTCCAAAGCAGGAGAATTTGTCAGCTACGAACCACGGAGCAGATTGTGAATAAACTGTTTGGTACAGGGGGGATTCTTCTAAAATCAGAACCTGCTAATTTTACACAGGGCGGATTCTTCTAAAACCAGAACCTGCTAATTTTATACAGGGGGCGATTCTTCTAAAATCAGAACCTGCTAATTTTATACGGGGGATCCTTCTAAAATCAGAACCTGCAAATTTTATACTGGGGGAATTCTTCTAAAACCAGAACCTGTTAATTTTATACAGGGGAGATTCTTCTAAAACCAGAACCTGCTAATTTTATACAGGGTGGATCCTTCTAAAATCAGAACCTGCTAATTTTATAAAGGGGGGGGGAATTCTTCTAAAACCAGAACCTGCTAATTTTATACAGGGTGGATTCTTCTAAAACCAGAACCTGCTAATTTTTTTACAGGGGAGGATTCTTCTAAAATCAAAACCTGCTCATTTTATACAGGGTGGATTCTTCTAAAATCAGAACCTGCTAATTTTATACAGAGGGGATTCTTCTAAAACCAGAACCTGCTAATTTTATACAGGGTGGATTCTTCTAAAATCAGAACCTGCTAATTTTATACAGAGGGGATTCTTCTAAAACCAGAACCTGCTAATTTTATACAGGGTGGATTCTTCTAAAATCAGAACCTGCTAATTTTATACAGGGTGGATTCTTCTAAAACCAGAACCTGCTAATTTTATACAGGGTGGATTCTTCTAAAATCAGAACCTGCTAACATATATATGCACAAGAAAAATGTCACACTGGCTTGAATGGATTATTCAAAAAAAAAAAAAAAAACATGCCGACAATTTTCCGGTTACTCGGTAGAGGAGTTTGGGAGAATGCCTGGGCTAAACAGAAATAGTTGGACAAGACTAAAAGTTTCACCGTTCATCCTTCCACTTAGAGGAGGAAATGTTCCCTGTGGGGATGTTTGTTCCCACGTAAGAGGACGAGCCTTCTCGAGCTCAGAGCTCAAGCAATTTCGGTGACAAACGAGGCCGAAGGAAAACTCATTTCGAGTATGGCTGAAAACATTTACTACGGACAACTGTTGCGGAAACTTTTTGTCATTGTGCCTTTTAGCTTGTTGCAGCGTGTCCATGGGTCCACACCGGACCTCTCAGTCCCTTTAACGCCTTGCTACACGTGGTCACTCTGGCTCGCGCTGGAATACGGCCAGCTTAATGCAAATCGACTTTCTCAACGGATTCTTATATCGGAATTTGGAGAGGAAATTTTGGTCCGCAGCTTGTGTAATAATACCAAGTTTAGGATGAATTTCAGGGTTAACGAACATCAAATAATTTAAAAAATAAAGGACGGCTAATCAAACAGCAAATACATTCACAGGCTGAGAAGTTTTTCTCACTGTTTAGATATAACTTCAAAATTACAAGTTTCCACTGAACCAGATTTTAATTTTTAGAGTAATTAGGGAAAGTGTTTGCGACGTCTGAAAACAAAACACAACAGTAGGAAAACAAAAAAACAAAAAATTGTATTTTTACCCTATTTTACCAGCAAAAGAAATTCTTCCTTACTAAAGTGAATTAAAGTTTTACATGTAGTTCTCTGATATTACTTTTACTAAGTAAAAACTCACGCAAAGGAAACATTTTCACGAAGTAACAATTACGGGAAAGTTTCCCGCTTCCCTAATGATACTTCACGGTGGTCTTGCTGGTGGGCTGCTTGTCTCTGAAATAAGTCGGAATGGTAGTTTCGAAGACTGGAGGTGTGCTATCTGTTTTTTTTTTTTTTTTTACTCTCTCTCCTTCGTTTACATAGAACCATAACAAAGTTATGGAGCATGCTGTAAGAAAAGACTAGACAGTTGTAATATGTAATTTGTTGTATTTTTTTTATGATATTTCTCATTTAACCCTTTGGTAAATATACTACATCTTTTACAGAAAAAGTGTATTATTAGTTTTCTGTAAAAGAAAACTATTGTGCCGCCTTTGTGTGTCCGTGCGCACTTTATTCTGTCCGCCCTCAGATCTTAAAAACTACGGAGGCTAGAGGGCTGCAAATTGGTTGTTGATCGTCCACCCTCCAGCCATCAAACATACCGAATTGCAGCCCTCTAGCCTCAGTAGTTTTTATTTTATTTAGGGTCAAAGTTAGCAACAATCGTGCTTCTGGGAACGATATAGGATAGGCCACCACCGGCTTGTGGTTAAAGTTTCATGGACAGCGGCTCATACAGCATTTTACCGAGACCACCGATAAATATATTTTCGGTGGCCTTGATTATACGCTGTAGCGGCTGTACAGAAAACTCGATTGCTCCAAAACTTTTGCGCATTTTTAGTTTTTTGTAAAATAAAACTATTGTGCCGGCTTTGTCTGTCCGGCCACACTTTTTGCTGTCCGCACTTTTCTGTCCGCCCTCAGATCTCAAAAACCACTGAGACCAGAGGGCTGCAAATTGGTGTGTTGATCACCTACCCTTCAATTGCCAAACATACCAAATTGCAGCCCTCTAGCCTCACTAGTTTTTATTTTATTTAAGGTTAAAGTTAGCCATGATCGTGCTTCTGGCAACGATATAGGATATGCTACCACCGGGCCGTGGTTAAAGTTTCATGGGTATCGGCTCGTACAGCATTATACCGAGAACACCGAAAGATAGATCTATTTTCGGTGGCCTTGATGATACGCTGTAGCAGCTGTGATAGAAAAGTCGACTGCGTCGAAGAAACTTCGGCGCATTTGTTAATTGTTTTCTTCTTCCTGTTTGGAAATAATGAACAAGTTTGCCAGCTACAGTTCTACAGCTACGGAATAATTGATACGTGATAAATAGCGCATCATCTCTTGAGATACCAGCATATCAAGAAAGGATACACAAAACCCTGACATTTAATAGTTTTTTTTCAAATCTAATTCCCGCCTAACTAACAAGCATGTATGTGTGTGTATGTGTGTGTGTTTGAGAGAGAAAGAGAGAGAGAGAGAGAGAGTGTCATAAAATAATTACGATTATCGATCTCCGCTCAGGCACCTTAGCTGAATGTTACAGAATAACTCTAGGCTGTAGAAATGTCACCAGAAAATTAATTCAATAATCTTCCTCTTCAGTGACGCAATGTTTACTGTGTCTTCTTACCCAGTACGGTAAGCACCGAGGCAGTGGAACTGAAAAACAATTTCTCTAAGAAATGAACCGTCCCAAAGTGAGAAATGGTTCGATAATCCTTTCATTCCCTCAAGCTTTCATAAAACTGATTAGGGTTTGCATATTGCAGGTCACCGCAATACTTACAGGAAACAAATGAAAATAATTCAGAAGGGCGAAAAGATGATTCGAATGAAAAAAAGATAAAAAATACCACTACATCATTCGCAAATCACAAGGTAAATAAGCGAAACGGAGGAGAGGAAATCATACTCAAGTGTTCAGGAACTCAGGATGCATTAATGTGTCTTTGTTTACCAAAATAAAGAAAGAATGCAAACTTCCCTTCTCGTGGTGAATCAAGACTGAGGTATCTCGTATCTGTGATCAACCAAAAGTGCAGGCGAATATTTTCATGAAATCCTCAGAAAAGATTGGGGGGCGACTGCTTCCGTTCAGCTGCTTCGTTGACTGACGGGGTATTCAAAAATTGTGGGCATCGTGAAGAGGCCCACTGAGTGTAATAAACTTTCTCCAAATGGTGTACTACTCTGAGAAAGGAAAGGAGGAAAATAATTCCTCTGATAAGAAAAATCCGAAACGATAAAATACCAACGAAGAACCCAATTCAAAAGTTTAGTTCGTTAGCTACGCCTCTACGTTGGTGGGACAGGTTTCTGGACGAGGGAAAATATACAAATAAAAGATTTGGGGAGCTGACACTAATTGGTTGTTTATTTAACGAGAACGATGGGCCAATTTATCTTTAGACTATAGATAATTGAAAAAAAAACATCGTGGGGAATGATTGCCTACAGTTATAACATATATATATGTATGTATATATATATATATATATATATATATATATATATATATATATATATATATATATTATATATATATATATATATATATATAATATATATATATATATATATATATATATATATCATATAATATTTATATATATATGATATATCATATAATATATATATATATATATATATATATAAATAGAGAGAGAGAGAGAGAGAGAGAGAGAGAGAGAGAGAGAGAGAGAGTGTAGAAAATGACTAGTGTGGACACAGGGGGATGAAAGGTCCCTCGAAATTGAAGCGCAGGGGAGCAATACATCAACACCAATCTCGTCCCGAATTGAGACTTCATGGTTAGAGGAACGCGGAGACGAGAGAGGCACTGTTGCAAGTGTCAGTCCATCTGGCGAGATCGGCTTTGTGACTAAACGTACAGAATGGATGAAAGATCGCCAGATTCAACTCATACAGTATTAAACTGGATTGAAATAAAAGATACTGGAAACTTAGAAAGCTTCTTTTATAGGGATAAATACTTTTTCGCTACAAGATCACAATTCTTATTTAAGCTCTGAAGATTTTCTACCTTAAGTAAAGAGAATAATGAAATTCTTAATTCTGGGAATGCAATGCCAAACGCTCTGTGTCCAGGTCGCATTATCAATTGCTGAATAAGTGTATTTATATACAATATTGGATGTGAGGAGGGGGCTGAGACGATCCTTGATTGTAAAAAATGAACCAATGGTTAGAGGATTCTTCGGTATTAACCCTTTGATTTCGGTTGTAACGTATACGACGCATTTAATAAACTGGCCCGGAACACTGTTGTGTCGTATACGAGCACCGGTAATTTCCTTTTATGTGAAGGACTGATGATTGAAATACTGGCCTCTTTTTCTTGATATGGTAACAGTCTGTCAGTTGCCATACAGTGAATTCATATAAATTCACGTGTTTCCCTAAAATTCATTAGTCTTCATCAAGATGTCACAGGAGGACGGGTCAAGGGTACGACATCCTCGAGTTGACCGCCGGCAGATCGAGAGAAGAGCTCTCGACGAGGATAACTATTTTATAGACCTTCTCGACTCATTTTCTGGATATGAAAATGAATCGGATTTAGAAGGAAATGAAATGGATAATTATGGTCCTGGTACAAGAGACAGTGATGAAATATCAACCGACAGTGAAAATGACGAAAATCTGCCACCTACAAATGAAAGCCAAGGTGTCAAAAGAAGGCGGAGACAGCGAAGTGACCCAGGTGATGAGTGGGAGTGGGCTGCCAGCAATTTCCAGCCCAGAGATTTCATATTTGACAGCAGTGGCAGTGGCATTACGTCGAAATGTAATGTGAATGAAAATTCAAAGGAAGTAGACTATTTTTTTATTTTTCGACAACGAATTTATGGGGCTGATTGCTGAAGAGACAAACCGTTATCAGAGATTCCTTATTGATACGCTAGGAGATGCAGTGCCAAAGTATTTGCGAAAATTTGCTCAGGTTACTGTGGAGGAAATGATACGGTTCCTTTGTGTGATTATGATCATGTCGCATATAAGTAAACATCGCATCGTAGATTACTGGACTACGCTTGAGACATTCGAGACAAAAGGAGTGAGAAGGCTGATGGCAAGGGACAGATTTCTTCAAATTCTACGGGTTCTACATTTCGTTGATAATTCACAGGAAACAAGCCCAGATAATAAACTAAAAAAATTAAACCCGTGCTCGACAGTGTGCGTAGAAAATTCCGGGAAAAATTTCAACCTTTCCAGGATTTATGCATAGATGAAAGTTTAATGTTATGGAAGGAAGGCTAAGTTTCAAGCAGTACATTCCAGATAAAAGAAGTCGATTTGGAGTGAAAATATTTGAACTTTGTGATGCCAAAACGGATTATATTGTCGATTTTATAATCTATACTGGAAAAGATACAGAGATATTGGTAGATGAGGATCTAGGGTATCTGGTTCTGTGGTAAAAACATTTATGGCCTCGCATCTCGGAAAACATCACATCCTGTATTTCGATAATTGGTATTGCAGCCCAAAACTGCTCAAGTATTTGGGCGACAACGAAACAGGAGCATGTGGAACAGTCCGGAAAAATAGAAAATTTATGCCTAAATTTCCTGATGTGAACAAATCTGAGATTTCGTCTCAAAACTGCAATGGAATATTAGGTTTAAAATGGCAGGATAACAGGACAGTGTATATGTTATCTTCAGTACATGAAAATATAATGGTAGACTGTGAAAAAAGGTGTCGACCAGGGGAATTTGTGCAAAAACCTGCATGCGTTGTTGACTATAATAAGAAAATGCGGATTGTGGACAAGAACGACATGCTTATTAGTTCTGTGAAGTGTATCCGTAAAACCACGAGATGGTACATAAAACTATTTTTCCGTCTGCTTGATATGATACTAGTAAACTGTCATCACTTGCATGGATTTGTTACTGGCAAGAAAGGGTCATATTTACAGTTTTCTAAGTCAGTCGTTCTGCAGTTGATTGAAAGGTACCCTCCAGCACCTAACAAGATAATTACCCGCACCGTAATAACGCAGCCAAGGCGGCTAACAGAAAGACACTTTCCTGATCCAGTTCCCTCAACAGAAAAACAACTGCGACCTAGACTAAGATGTCGTGTGTGCTCGCATACATCCCGTAGGCCCAAGAAAGGCCAGCAGACATATTTCATGTGTAAAGACTGCAATGTAGGACTATGTGTCGCTCCTTGTTTCAGAGAATACCACACACTTCTGAATTACTAGAATTCTGTCGTAAAAGTTTTGTCAAGATTATTATGTTCAGCTTATTAAATATTCAGATTCATAACCATTTGTTATTCACATTGTTTGATTTCATTCAACTTATGTCATAAAAGCTTCTTCCAATCATATTGAGTCTTATGTGTTTATACATTTTCTGATTTTGTTTTTATCTACAGCAAAAGATTTTTGTAAAAATAAATGTTGAAATTCATCCGTATTATAATTTTCTTCATCAAATTATGGCTTTAGTCTTTAGTGAGAGAGAGAGAGAGAGAGAGAGAGAGAGAGAGAGAGAGAGAGAGAGAGAGAGAGTAAATTACTATTTTGCGTTTAATGTTCCTTTTCTGTCCTTTGAAGACTGGATATCATAAAATATAAAATGAGTCGGATGTAATGTAAATCTGATAATCATGGTATTGATGATTTATGATATATGAGAATAATAATAACAATATAATAACCGTTACCATGAGATTAATGAATATAGACAATGTTATTATTATTATTATTATTATTATTATTATTAT
>NC_089753.1:57259408-57331908 GCF_040412425.1 Macrobrachium rosenbergii
CTTGAAGTTCTTGGGCCCTCTCCAGGCCTGCTTCCCCAGCCTGACAGGATACCTGCCTTCCTCCGAGGAAGCAGCCTCTGGGTCGGACCCTTCCCTTCAAGGCTGCCCTCAAAAGACTGGCAAGCCTTGTAGGCTTTGGGGCCAATCCTTAAAGGGTTTGGGCCCTTTCCATGGGAAGGGTCAGACCCATAGGCTGCTTCCTTGGAGGAAGGAAGCGGCCTCTGGGTCGGACCCTTCCCCTCACCAATACTCTTTGCTTTCTCTTACCCTACTTTTCAAAACTGACACTTTCTGTCTCCGAAGGCTTCAGACGATTTGAAGCATCTCGGAGATTGTTCTTGGACACTTTGAAGCTCGGCGCATGCGCGAATGGCATTTTCTCGTCCTTCCAGGAGCCGGAGGACTGAAGGATTCCAAAATGTCTTCAAGGAAAATCTCGAAGGTTTTAGATCATTTCAACATCGCGATAACCATTACTTGGAGTTCTTTTTCTGGCACATAAACAGCTTCTTTGCTTTAAGGAGTCGTCTTCTTTAAACTTATGAGATTCCCTCTTACTGACGATATTGATCATCCCTTCGATTCTTCCTTGCTTCTCCGAAAAGTAATTCTGTGAATCCAAAATCTTTGAAGTAGTTTCTAACACCTCAGGTTATCTACTTTATTCTTCGTCAGCATTCTTCAGTATACCTCCACGCCGATGTCGTCTCTTTTTTGTTCCTTCTCTTTCTTATTTCGAGCGAAGAACTGCTCCAAGCGGTAATTTTGGGCATCCAAAATCCCCTCTCAATCAGCTTAGAAAACACCTCAAGTTCTCTACCTTTTATTTCGTATAAATTCTTCAGTTCCTCCGTTCCACTGTCTTCCTCTCTTCTTGATTATTTCCTTCCTTATTTCGAATGAAGAGCTTGCGTCCGTGAGTGACAATACGACTGTAGAGGTGCCGAATAATCGCAGAAGGCGGGAACCTCGACTTCATACTGCTCCGCGAAGTAGTCCATATTTTCAGCAGTAAACAATTACAGACTGAAGCTATCTGCCATTCTCGTGATGTACTTTTCCTCTTGAAAATCTCTTTTAGTCGATCTGCTTCGTCATCCAGTTCATTTTAACCATAAACTTCGCCTTCTTTGCTCACATGCTGTCTCTGAAGGCTTCAAGACGTCTTCCTGGAGGATCCCTGAGATGGCCACTGTAGTCCTTGGTGTCAGTGCACCTATTGAGTGATGGCGCTATACGCATGAGCGGAAGAATTCTAAAACGACTGCAGGAAAAACACGAAGATATTACGGCGCCAGGCGACAATGATTCTTTCTTGCAGCAGAAGGTATGAAATTTTCTTGAAAGCTTTATTGCCACGAAAACATCAATATTTAAAAAAAGAAAGAAATTAAAAATTTAGTGAAAAATCATCATCGTATCCTTTTCTCTCGTCGCCGGGGAGAAATATATATATATATATATATATATATATATATATATATATATATATATATATTTATATATATATATATATATATATATATATATATATATATATATATATATATATATATATATATATATATATATATATATATATATATATTTATATATATATATATATATATATATATATATATATATATATATATATATATATATATATTTATATATATATATGTATATATATATATATATATATATATATACATACATATATATATATATATAATATATATATATAGTATATATGTATATATATATATATATATATATATATATATATATATATATATATATATATATATATATATATATATATATATCATATATCATATATATATTATATACATGTATGCATATATATATATATATATATATATATATTATATACATATATATATATATATATATGTATATATATATGTATATCTACATATATTTATATATCTATATATATGTATATATATACATATAGATAGATAGAGATAGATATCTCCTCCCGACGACGAGGAAAAGGATACGATGATGATGATATTTTCGCTACATTTACATTTATTTCTTTAAAAAAATGCTATTTTCGTGGCAATAAAGCTTTCTAGAAAATTTCACCCGGGGAGGACAAGATCAACTTGGAAATTATTATTATAGATAGATACATATACATAAATATATGTATATATAGTATATATACATATATTTTATATATATATATATATGTGTGTGTGTGTGTGTGTGTGTGTGTGTGTGTGTGTATACACTGGTTTGTGCGTCTGTGTGCGTTAATTTTTCCCAATAGTTAAAAATAAGGTGGTCTCAAGAATTTCTGTTTCCTGAAATGGTCATCACTAGCGCCCAGTAATCCAGTCAGCTTCAAGAGAAAAGTGACCTTTTTTTGTTTTAACAAGGCTTCTCCATTGCCATTGATCACCTTATTAAGGGGGGGAGAGAGAGAGAGAGAGAGAGAGAGATGGCTGCCTCCAGCAAGGAATGATTAAGTTTTTTCGCATAGCAGAGTAAGTTATAAATATATAGTTTTTTTATGGTACCAGCATCAAATTATAATAGTAGATTTTTTGAAGGATACAGAGTAGTTTAAATCGCTTGTCTTATTTAAATAAAAATTCTTCTTCGGAAAAGAAATAAGTTTTAGAGTCTTCAAGAACACTATTAAAGACGCACGGAAAACTTTTCCAATATTCCTGGAAAACCTGTCTACCATATACTTTGGAGGCTTGTATTTCAAGTCAATGGTCCCTGTATGCTTGTCCCGTATGAATTGGATTCATATTCTAAAAAAAAAATAATAGTAATAAAAAAATACTCATAGTAGCATGAGTCTTAAAATGAAGTAGCAAATCCACAGTTGTATATTTATCTTTAAATATATGTACATATACATAACTGTGGAATTGCTTTCTCCAATAATAATAATAATAATAATAATAATAATAATAATAATAATAATAATAATAATAATAATAATAATAATACTGAGATAATATTAAGCAAACTTTTTACTGATGAAGATGCAATTTTTAATAATTTTAGTAGGACATTTTTTAAACAACTTTTAGAGCTGGCCGTGCTGGACACGACCTTTGCCTTCAGTTTGTATAAACAAACTGAAGGGATGGCCATGGGATCACCACTTGGTCCAATTTTTGCTAACATCTTCATGTGCTCCCTGGAGGAGCGCATAATAGAAGAATGTCCCATTAGGTTCCGCCCTCTATTTTATCGAAGATATGTTGACGACACGTTCTCCTATTTCGTCATGAATGTCATGCAGAGTCCTTTCTGGAGTTCGTCATCCGACAACATCCAAACATAAGGTTCGCTATGGAGAAGGAGGTAAATAACAAACTCCCCTTCCTTGATCTTATTATTTCCAGAGGTGACTCAGGTTTTTACACAGGTGTGTATAGAAAAATACATTTACTGGTTTGGGAATGAATTTTTATAGTTCGTGTTTCTTTCATTTGAAACTGAACTCTATTTTAACCCTCCTCCATAGGGCTTACACCCACTCGTCAAACTGGAAGAGTTTCCACGATGAGATATCCTTTTTAGTGAAATATTTCAATAATAATTGTTTTCCATCACGACTTTTTCAGATCCCTAAATAAACTGCTACTACAGAAAATGACTCGGCAACACCTGAATCGACTGTGCCGAAACTAAAGATGTATGCAAGTTTCCCTTTCGTGCATGATGATACTTTTAGGAGAAAATGCACAGCCATTATTCAAAAGAGTTTTCCAGCTTTAAACCTGAAAATCATCCCGAAAAATCCCTTTACAATAGGGTCTCTGTTCAGAGTCAAAGACCGGCTCAGTCCTCTGTTTTCGTCCAGCGTTGTTTACAAGTACACTTGCCCGGGATGTGATCACGGGATATACATATGTGGGATGCACGAGGAGGCTGTTGAAGGTCCGCATAGATTCCCACAGGGGCATAAGTCATAGAACAGGTAGCAGGTTATCTAATCCTGAGCAATCAAATATACGAAATCATTCAAAATTATGTAAAACTTATATTGACAGCAAGGATTTTTTCCATCCTAGGCCGAGTGCAAAACAACAACGACTTAACCATCCTAGAATCCATAATTATCAGGAAGACTGTGCCGTCGTTAAATACTCAATCGTCCTCAGTGAAATTGTTTATAGCCTAGTTTGGGCAACTGGTTTTCCTCACTCTGTTTGTACTTATTTATGTTAGTCTTGTTCTTTCTTTCATATAGGTAGGTTGTTTTAAGATTTTAGTGAACTCCTTTTACTCATTATTGACTTGTCTTGGAATGAGGTGTTTTGTTTTAAATATTTTTACTACATAAAGAGCTGTTGCCATTGCATTAATTTGTTATTGATGTTCGCAAATTATATTATATTTTATAGCCTTGAAAATGCGACTTGGAATTCGTCGCGGAACGTCGGCATTGAAAATAAACTGTAGATGATGAGGATGCCTTTCCTACTGCTTCCTTCGTGATGTATATATATATATATATATATATATATATATATATATATATATATATATATATATATATATATATTATTAAAGGACCTCATTCAAACTGCATGGTATCTATAGATACCATCCAGTTTGAATGAGGTCCTTTTAGTAATTTAGTTAATGCACAGAACAATTGTGTATGTGATAAAGTTAATATATACGTATGTATACATATATGTGTGTGTTAGTGTGTGTATTAACAGATAGTTAGACACAGAGATAGATGCATAGATAGAAAGATATATATATATATATATATATATATATATATATATATATATATATATATATATATATATATATATATATAATATAAATATATATATATATATATATATATATATATATATATATATACATATATACATATATGCATATATATAGTAGGGAGTACGGATAGGAAGAACAGTCAGCTCATCATTGATATATTTATTAATAGGTGCGCTTCAGGATCACCCATATCCCATCTTTTCTGGCTAAAAAGATACAAAAACACTAATTAAAACTGACAACAGAGCTTACAAAATTAATATGCTTTAAAGATTGAAAAATGACAATGACAAAACAAGAAATAGATTACCTTCAGTAGTAAAGTCCAGAGGATGAAAACTGAATAAGAGTAAACAAGGTTAGCAAGTAAACAAGAAAGGGGGGGGGTTACTATAGTACGACCGTTTTAGGAAGAGACTTTGCCCCTCTTAAACTGACCATTAACCTTCTGACTTCAAGCTCTCATTGTTTGCGCCTGTTATCAAGCACGTGTACTATAATAGAAAGTTCTGAATGAAGTTTTGTTGTCCCACTTAAATTTTAGATAAAAAAAAAAATTCAATATATGAAAATGATAGATGCAAGAAATTTGGAAACCTAGATGTGCTTTCATTTTCAGTTTTGTTTATTTGGATGCTGTACTGAGCAATGTTCTTGAGTTACGTCATCTACTATAGTTTTTTATTACTGTTCCTTTGCTGTTATCGAAGTCATATAATTGTGATATAGTTTTGAGCTTTTGAATTGTTTTCTTTCGTGTATGCCCTGATCCGTCTTTACCTCCTTGCTGTATCAAGGTTGAATTTTCACTGTGCAGCTATAAAATAGCTCATAATAAATATTCTTTAAATATTGTTACACCCATATATATATATATATATATATATATATATATATATATATATATATATATATATATATATATATATAGGGTGTAACAATATTTAAAGAATGTTTATTATGAGCTATTTTATAGCTGTACAGTGAAAATTCAACCTTGATACAGCAAGGAGGTAAAGACGGATTACGGCATGCACGAAAGAAAGCAATTCAAAAGCTCAAAACTATATCACAATTATATATATATATATATATATATATATATATATATATATATATATATATATATATATATATATATATATATATATATATATATATATATATATATAATATATATATATTACACATTTATACAGTATTAGATTTACCTGTGCTTTTAAAGCACTGTCATATGATACTCATCACTGCTGTGGCATTTCTGTTATATGTAGATTTTTAAAGATATTTCTGCCACTTTCTGTCGAAAAAAAAACAATCTATATTTCAATTTATTTCAATTTTAGTGTTCAACAGGATATCACACAACAAGGGAAAGCAATAAATTTATTTACAATCGAAGTATGAGGAGACATTACTTATGAAGAATCCTCGTCAGAGGATGCTACATCGATAACAAAAGAATCTATATATTTATCAATGCAAACATCTCTTGAAGCGTCATCTCTTTTTATATCTTCGGCATGTCTCACATCATTAGCCCAGTTGTCAGAAGATATGGATTCAATTGCTTCTTTGACCAAAGGAAGCAGGTCTGATTTTTAAAATGATTCTTCTTTGCCACGTATGATTTCACCTGCGCCCATATCAGTTCTGTTGCATTATACTGGCAGTGATATGTAGGCAGCCTAACCACTATGTCCATGATCTCTTGCCAGTCTGTCAATCACGTAATCATTTTCTTTACATGAATGTCTTTGCAACTTTACTAATTTTTTATTAGCCAGTCTTTAACTTCATCCTTTTTGGCAGACATTGTCGGAGGTTTATTAATTCGAACTGAATGATAAGAAGCGTTATCCAACACTATGATGGCAGATGGCCCTATATTGGGAAGAAGCTGGGTTTTAAACCATTTTTCAAACACTGCAGAATTCATCTGAATTTCTAGATTGCGTATCCCTTGTCAGCTGGGTGCTTGATCATTGATAAAAATATTACCCAGAAATGTGGTTAATATTGCAACCAATATTGTGATTGTGTCTACTTACTCTCCAATGTTATTGATGTACAATTAGAAGGAATAAATCATAGGTAAAAATTTTTATTCTGTCACGCCTCTCTCTCTCTCTCTCTCTCTCTCTCTCTCTCTCTCTCTCTCTCTCTCTCTCTCTCTCATCATTTTTTTTTTTTTGCCCAGCTAGTGGAATAGTAAGCGGAACCATAAAAATGATGAACATTCTTTATGATTAGTTTTCTGACGAATATACAAATAATTTTTAACTATAATACACAACTGTGATGTAGCTGTCCTTTACGGATTCAAACAGAATTAGAGAAAATGACAAAAAAAAAAAGAAGACTGTCATCCTCAATCAGTGCAGTGCTTATACCTCTGGCAACACTAAACCCCGATATATAGTACTTATCCTATGTTTATTTATTTGTGTTGTTACATTAATTGCATAATATCTATATCACGGATCGCTACTATCACAATATTATCATATAAATAAAACAGGTTAATTTGCAGCAAAACAACAAATACAAACGCTATTACAATGATTGTTTACGATTTCGTGCGTCTGGTAGCATGCTACGGGTGACTACCGTCTGAAAACCCTCCGGATTGTGGTAAGTGTGAGGTCTCATCTCGGCCGTAATCAAAGGGTTAATTTAACATTTAAAGCAGGAAACTCTTTCTGAATTGGGGAAATGCAGTTCTTACGAAAGTGGTCGTCATGTAGAAAGGGAAAACTCGCATAAAATTTCATTTTTGGGGCAGTCAGCACTGGCAAGGAAACTCTCTTACTCCACATTTCTCCAAGTTGTTTGTAAAAAATATTAATTGGGTAATAATTTTGTTAAAAATTGGGTAATAATATTGTATATAAATACACTTGTGCGCGATGTAATCGCGGAACATCCGTGGGATGCACGAGGAGGCTGTACGAATTGACTCATACCGTACAGGATGCAAGCTATCGAATCCAGAGGCCTCTAACATCAGAAACCATGCTGTACGGTGCAAAACAAACATCAGAGATGAAGATTTTACGATAGTGGGGCGGGTCTCCAACTATCAGGATCTAACTATCCTAGAGTCTATTATCATAAAGAGAACTGTTCCCTCGTTAAATACTCAATTGTCGTCAACTCAGTGATATCTTGCTTAGCTTTTCCTTTATGCTTATTATTTTCTGTATTCTCTCAGTATTATTATTTCATTTCGCTTGGTGAGCCTATGCCTTGGTTCCCTTGACCTATATCTTTTGTTATCCTTTTTTTATGTTTATTTATATACCTAATTTTAACGCTGCATTGCCATTTTTTGTGAATTTTAAATATTTTAATTTTTTAAAATTCTTTTAATACCGTGATTCTATCTGTAGTGCAAATTATTTTCTTTTTTAACCTTGAAAATGTGACATGTGTCATGAAATGTCGGCAATAAATTTGTAAGAATGGAGGTCTTCGTTTCCTTTGTTCCTTGAGGATGTGTTTGTATATGTATATATATATATATATATATATATATATATATATATATATATATATATATATATATATATATATACTGTATATATTACTCGTGTTATGCTTCAGTACCAATAAGTGCATTGGTAGTTGAAGAAGAATGTACGTTACGAAATCTTGTACTTTGTAAATTAAAGAATCTTGAATCAAAACCATCCCGAAGCTATGCGGCTATTTTGTGAGCGTGTGTATGTGTTTGTTTGTACGAGTGTGTGTGTGTGTGAGTGTATGGGAAGGATGAACAATGGCTCAGGAGGTTGGTTAAAAGAACGAATAATTTTGAAGTTTTACGAAGAACAGGGATTGGGAGACCTGGAAAGGGACGAATAGAGGGAGCATGAGAAGTAAAGGAAAGGAAAAGCCTTGATCTCCAAGAAGCAAGACAGTGTACAAAATAGGGGATGAATGGCACCATGTGTTAAAAGAGTTCGACGTGCTGCTCTTCAGCCTTCTGTGAAAGTGTATGAAGCACTTACTAGAGTAGAAGTTTTATTAATGTTTAA
The DNA here is from genome assembly GCF_040412425.1 of Macrobrachium rosenbergii. Taxonomy (NCBI): domain Eukaryota; kingdom Metazoa; phylum Arthropoda; class Malacostraca; order Decapoda; family Palaemonidae; genus Macrobrachium; species Macrobrachium rosenbergii. The sequence goes on from NC_089753.1 coordinate 57,268,222, forward strand.
AAACCGAACGTATAACCTGTGTTAACCTAGGTTTTAGCATACTTGATGACTGTGCCAGCACGGTTCTTTCCCCAAGATTAGTTGTGAGCTGTTGGTGATAAGAATCCTTTTGTCGACCTATGGACTGACTAGTCAATAGAGACAACTTAATTAACTTGACATCGCATATATATATATATATATATGCATGTAAATTTCTTTTGTACTGTTCTGATTTGCTGGTTGATAACTGGAACTAGTAGTGTAGCGGATGAATAGTGCGTTATCGGACTCGGCAGTTTGGCGGAAGCGGATTGCTGTTGTTAGTTTGAACCAGGCAAGAAGAGCGGCGGGGGAATTAAGTACGGTGGCGGCTGGCAGTTTAACCAGAAATGTTGTACTAACCTGAACAGGAGCTGAATATCCCTTCTTGAAAACTGATAGCCGATGTTTCCTTTCGTAAGGTGAGATGTTTAAATGCGTTAGGGCTTATTGTGTTTGGAGGTATTCATGAGTCTGGTCGTCTAAGTCTTGTTAGGTGTTGCTCACCGCGCGTGTTGTGGCTGTCTTATGGTGCTGTTGTGGGTAATTTACTTCATTTGGGTAACCTGCCGACGAAACATTTTGGAAACCTGAGAGGGAATGTTTTATTCATTATTTTACTTCATTGAATTGACGAAAATGATCTTACTTCCTGTTAGCTAGGCCTAGCTAGAAGACGGGAAAATTACAAAATGTTAGACCTAAAGTTAGATATTGGTAAAGCCAGTGGTCTTTCTATCGTGTAGTTGGCGACTTTACTAAGCTGAGGTTTAGTTTGTGAAAATTGTAATTTATATTAATGTATAAAACGTTTTTTATATGCAAAATGCTTTAGTTAGGTAACGGAAATGTAATGTTGAAGGTCACGTTTCTTGTAGTTAATGAAACATTTATATAGGCCTAGCACATTTTACTTAGCCTAACCCAGTGTCCGGTTGCACTACAATAAGTGAACCTCGTGAGCTGATTGAAGAAAGCCAATAGCTGCCTGTTGCTATACATTAGTTGTCCTTAGGAGGGTAATCCGTTACCGCACCTCATGTGGTGCGCTGTAGGCATTACTTAAGGTTCCTTGCAGCGTGCCTTAGGCCCCTCGATGCAACCCCTTTTGTTCATTTTAATGTACCTCATTTCATATTCTCTTTCTTCCATCTTACTTTCCACCCTCCCCTAACAATTGATTCATAGTGCAACTGCGAGGTTTTCCTCCTTTTACACCTATCAAACCTTTGACTGTCAATTTCCGTTTCGGTGCTGAATGACCTCATAGGCCCCTGTGCTTGACCTTTGGCCTAAATTCTATATTCAGTTCAATTCAGTTACACATTAGTCAGAGGACTATGCATCATGTTGTTAATTCTTGAAAAGTTTTTTGACTGTAATTTACATGTGCCAAGAGGTAAGTATATAACCTGGAGCCAGTCCACATCTAGCACCTGGATCAATCATAATCGCAAGTTTTGTCGACTCCAAGCCAAACCAAACACCATCTTCCAGCCTCTCTCTCTCTCTCTCTCTCTCTCTCTCTCTCTCTCTCTCTCTCTCTCTCTCTCTCTCTCTCTCTCTCTCTCTCTCTCTCTCTTTGAGATTGAAAAGTGAAACCACAAGTAGGCCTATACTTTATATAATTAAGTTATGTACAGTACATCGGAAGTGACAGATTTGACAATTCAAGGCCAATACCCTTGATCAGGTCCCTCTTTACCGTAATCGGTGCAAGTTGATCTGTCATCGAAATATTGTCTTCAATCAACATTATGTCATGGCAACTCGGATGATATCGGCTGCTGATTGGCTTAATTCCGTCGTATTCGAGTGCGCGCAAATAAGAGATCCTACGAAAGCGCGTATTTGTGTAAGACACAGGATTATACATAAAATTGCAAAATTAACTTCATTGTGTCCTTTTGAATTACTACAGATAGACCGAGGCTATAATAGTGATAAGGACTAAGTGCCAGCACTGGTAAACTTATAGGAACAGCCAGATAAGGAGGCAGGCCGCGGGAAATGACATAAGAAGGAGAACTGTAGACTTGAGTCATTGCATAGGTCTGTTACGATTTCTTAGAAGTGTATATCCCGTTCATACTACCAGTGTCTAACATAGTGTTTAAGTTACGCCTTTTTGTTCATAAATTTGTCTCTGATTGATAAAAGTCATTATGTTGTACATGAAATTGTAAAAAAAGAAAAAAAAAACTACTTACCCGGTCAGATCTCAAAATTCCTTTCTAGTCCGAATGGTGCATACTTGACTGCCTTTCTTTCATACTGATCTCAGTAATAGCCCTCCTTATATTGCTTATTTTATGAAAGTCAAGTAGAAACCATGTCATAAGAATTATTTGGGTTAGACCTAAGGTGCAAAGGGCTGGGGGTGCGGGAGCGGGGTAATGCTACAGTAGCTCTTTAAAATTCCAGCAGAACATTCGAGAACTGGCTATTAACATTAACAATGCCGGTCCGTCTTTAAGGGGAACATGTGCACATCGATGTATACAATTTTACAATGAAACGTAAAATAAATGCGTCGAAGTTTCTTCGGCGCAATCGATTTCTCTGTACAGCCGCAACAGCTTATACGAAAATAGGCCTATCTTTCGGTGATCCCGTTATAATGATGTATGAGCCGCGGCCCATGAAACTTTAGCCACGGCCCGGTGGTGCTTATCCTATATCGTTGCCATAAGCACGATGATGACTAACTTTAACCTAAAGTAAAATCAAAACTACTGAGACTAGAGGGCCGCAATTTGGTATGTTTGATGATTGGAGGGTGGATGATCAACATACCAATTTACAGCCCTCTAGCCTTAGTAGTTTTTAAGATCTGAGGGCGGACAGGAAAAGTGCGGACGGGCAGACAAAGCCGACGCAATAATATTCTTTTACAGAAAACTAAAAATGATATGTAAATGTAGTACTTACCATAAGCATTCAGTCTCTTGATTATAGTCTTCCGAGTGTTGCTAAAAGGGAGGACTTCATTTCTTCCGGTGTTTGAAATACATTTCTGTCTTTTATCACGATCTGCGATTTATTGACTTCAAACACAGAAAGCCGTATAAATATCGTCAGGCTCTGACATCGAGTATCGGTCAACTGCTTTGTTTGTATTGCTAGACATTGTGAGTGGGCATGGCTGGTGCGAGGTAAAATCTCCATAGGCCTACATACAAATTGGGGGGCATTTAGAGACATGTTTTCTACTGTGTGCTGATTTTACCCCAGTAATAAAGGTTGATATGTGATATTGAAAATCGCAGCCTAATTGTAAATATTAGGCACTTTTCGATGAGCAGTAACTTATAAAAGGAAAGGGTATGTTATTTGATGTCGAAATTTGTATTTGAAAATTAATGAATTTCAAGAATTAATAGTAAAAAAAAAAGGCAAAGCCTATTCCTATATTACGATGCTTTAAGACAGTTTGATCACCTTTATTTCTCTCTCTCTCTCTCTCTCTCTCTCTCTCTCTCTCTCTCTCTCTCTCTCTCTCTCTCTCTCTCTGCATTCTTTTGTTATTCTCCATCTTGTTGTTCTACCGAGTCAATAATATTATATTGAGTATGGTTCCCCAGCGTTTCTCTCATTTTCTGCCTACGGGCGAGTGCATCCGCAGTTTTGCCATTCTTATGACGACAATTCTGTATAATGTTTAAAAATATCGCACCTTTTACTGTAACGAGAAAATAAGACCAGGTGCTGTAATGAAAAGACTTTTAAATACATAAAACTTCAGTAGAGGTTCTTTTGCATGACTGATAGGTTGCTGAACCAATCAGCATGTTAATGGTATAAGGGGCTGGTGTGGACCTGTGAACTCAAGTACCAGGTGAGACATTCGCTTGCATAAATTGAGTATTTAATTCACCTGCCATCCGTTCACTCCCACATGTCCTGATTGGAAACAAAGTTTTAAATTCATGGAGTGCTTTTCAATTAACATGCCACTATATTTGTAGTGCAGTAGGCGCACCTGGTTTTGTTAGCAAACCCCGTTATCCAATACTTTACGTGACAAGGTGGATTATCATGGATTCATATATTAGCTTTTTCTTTTATCAGAAAGGAAATAGAACAGAATTACATACAGTTCATGTTATGCGTTCACATTTTGTTCATTGATTATTTCGTATGATTAAAATCTTAATTGCTGGAGAACGGACACACTATTATTGGTTTCCCCACGAACAATTTTACGTCGAGTTTCTTGGTTTCACTGATATGTGAGGAAATAAGCCGGGAAGTGTGACAGTTAAGATGTGGAACAAAATAATCGTTTGCTTTTCTTTTTTCTGATTTTATGATTTATTTTTTCTCTTGTCGACTATTTCGGTTATTTTTAAGAGAGAGAGAGAGAGAGAGAGAGAGAGACCTTGACCAAGGTACTCATTTATGCCAGTCTGACAATTGTGTGTTCAATTCTTGAGTTGAATCAGCATTTTACATCAACTGTTTCAATTGTTATACTATTAAATATATGTGAATGGCATATTACCCCTATTGTCTTAAACTAAGCCAGTCACTCTCCTGCGAACTATTAATCTTGATCATTAAAGCTATATTCTATTTTTAACAAACAACAATGCTTTACTATAACTTTATTTCTTTCATAAACTTTCCCCCAATTCGCGAATGGGACGCGCAGACTTTTCCCGATGTGTTCGTACTCCATGTATGTACAAGCGTTGTATTTAAAAACTGATTTGCCCCATCTCCTGCTTGTGTGTCTAATACTATACAATCTAGCCCTTTCAAACCTCTCTCTCCCTCTAATTTCCTTGATCGTTACACTTCGAAAGATTTCTTTCAGGTACAAATAAAGCTAAGATAGGCTTGCTATATATGTATTTTGTATCATCGGTTACTTTATATAAAGGAGTAGTCTTTCCATTCTTTCCCGTTAATGTGTGCAAGTAAACATCAAATGCCATGCACATCCTAGGCATTCATTTAGGCATACTAATAACTATTACGCAGTATCTACTCGTGATCACTCCAACTTTTATCGACTTTACCTTTTTTCACCTTCAGTCGTTGTTTTGCAACCAGTCACGCTTACGTGAGCCCTTTATACCTTTTTTCACCTAAAGTCGTTGTTTTGCAACCAGTCACGCCTACTTGAGCCCTTTAAACCTTGGAAAATGGCTGTTTATAGGCCAGAAAACTGTTATTTTTGCTAATGGCGTCTCTCCTTTCAATTTTCTATTTTAAGAACAGTTGACTCTGTAACTTTATCCTCTTTATCCACTTCATGTCAAAGTAACTTGCATCTTTAAAAATAGATCATTGTCCCTAAGTATTTCGTTGAAGTCCTTTACTCTTCCAATTTTTCTTCAACATAACTATTCATGTCTTACCTATTATCATCTCTTTTTCCTTCTACCATGTAACTAAACTCTGCAGTGTCGTTTTCTTCAGCCAGGCTGACTATTCCATTTCTGTTCTCAACAGCTCAAGGATAAACATACGAGGGTTATTTTATAGATACAAGTACTGATTGCTGACCCCTGGCTACACCCTTGAACAAATGAAAAGCTTAAAAATACGGCTATATTACGTTATGAGCCAAAGCCGAATTTTGGTGTATATCTTTCCCTCAATTTCAAAATGTTTTTTCTTCTTTTCCTTTCTTCGGAATTACTTGGCTTGACAGGAAGTGGAAACAGTTTCCCTTTCCTCTGTGAAGAAGAAAAATGCAAGCTATAAATCTTGCTGAACTATGATGAATGGATAAAGCGTAAACGAGCGAAGTTGGGTGGTAGTCGTCGATGCATTGAAAAAGAGGGTTTTAAACTGGTTGACATGTGCAACTTTTTTTTTTTTTTATAAAGATTCATATCCCAGCAGGATTTAGTAAATGGAGATTTTCAGTACTAATATTATAGCTGTTACATATATATATATATATATATATATATATATATATATATATATATATATATATATATATATATATATATATATATATATATATATATATATATATATATATATATATATATATTATACATACACAAGAAAGAGAAAAAGGAATCCTGTATTGAAAAGCTGATCCTACCTTGAAACTGAGTTTTTATTTCCAGGAGCATCCGAAATTGAGAGACCCTGGTGGCTCCTTGAATGGAATCCCTTCGACATATTAGCTTCTGCTGTTGAGAACATCAATGGCATCCGCTTGGCAATTACGGTCGTTCAGCGAAGTTTTCATAACGCTTGTCCCGTGTTGTCTTGTCACGAATAACAAGAGCGCCCTCACATTGCAGCCAACACAACAGAGAGATTGGCTGCTGTCGCCATGTTCAGTGAGTATACATCAAACATTGATTAATGTTAGCATGATGTGAAAGTATATGTTCAGTTAGTAATCACATCTCAGAAAGATTACCTTTGTAGTGTTCTGTGAATCATTGTCTCAGTAAGATTACCGTTGCCATGTTCTGTCAGTCAGGATCTCACTGATCGATTGCTGTCGCCATGATCTGTTCGTCAGCGTCTCTGGCTGATTTCTGCTGTCATTTTCTGAGAGTCACTACCTGACATTGATTACCAATGCCATTTTCTCTTAGTCGTAAATTCTCAGATCGATTATGCTGCATGTTCTGCTAGCCATATTCTCTCAGATCGATTACCGATGGCATGTTAACTTACAGTCGCCGCAGAAAATCTGAGTACTACCAAGATATCTGAAAAACCCTAGGGCTCTTGTGTGGAGAAAAACAAAAACAAAAAAAATTAGAATGAAATATAAAGTTTGAAATAAAACGCATAATTGTACTCAATATTCTTTATTCAGTATTTAGCCATATCCCCCTTATGCTTTTATTCAATATTTAGACATATCTCCCTTATGCTTTAAAGCAGTCAGTTCTTCTCATCGTTGAATTAGACAGTTCCATAGAATAATTGTCATCCAGCTCAATACGCCACACATTTTCTACGGCAGCAATCAGTTTTGGGACAGAGGACATATCCATAGAGCCTAGCTTCTTCTTCATAAAGCTCCAAACATTTTCTGTTGGATTAAGGTCAGGGGAATTCCCTGGTCAATCCAGAGGCTCAATTCCATTATCCTCAAATAACTTTTTTGCCTTCTTCCCCCTGTGGCACGATGCCCCATCTTGCACCGCATGTGCAGATTTTCTTTGAAGGGCAACAAGTGGTCTTTCAACAGATCTACATACCGATCCCCATTCATTGTTGTACTTTTTGGTAAAAAATACAACCCCCCACTCCCTCCCTCCCTGCTAAAACACCCCTACACCATGACGTACTGTAGGCAGCGTGCTTCTCTGTCTTGACCGTGTACTTAGTCAAATAGACTCGACCCTATAGGTCTGCTGACCTTCTTCCTGGTGCTCCTGGTTACGTAGAAACACGATCCATCGTTGAATACCACTGTAGACCGATCTTCCTCATTCCAGCCTTCGTACTTCTTGCAAAGATTCATCCTCTTCTTCTTCTTCACTGCCTCGGTTAGCAAAGCTTCTTAGCGGCAGTATGACAGGGGAGACCGAGATCCTTTGTAAGGAGATGTTGTATGGTGCGTCCTGACACCTCTGCCAACACTTCAGGGTTCCATTGCTTCAATTCTTTGCTGGTAATAGTTGGATTTACCATTACAATACGCTTTAACAAGGTATCGGTTTTCTCGGATGTTTTCCGGGGACGTCCAGACCCCTTCTTCCTTTGCACTGCCACCTCGAGTTCCCTCCCCTCAGCTGTTACACCTTATGGAGACCGTATTTTTAGAGACTCCTAACTCCTTCGCCATGGCCGTCATTGACTTGCCCTCATTATACATAGTCACAATTTGTGTCCTCTTGACGATGGAAAGTGATTTCCCCGGCATACTAGCTGGTAGGGCGCGCAGGAGTGCTCGATATGCAGATGCAAAATTACAGTAGTCAGGTGCCTGATGAAGGGTCAGCGCAAACACCCCCTCCTCTGGTTAATGTGTACCTGGGTGGATTTCAGTAGGCGGGAAGACTGCTGCTTCAGGAGAATGTCCCACTCAGATCTCTACATATTTGACATATTTGACATTTCATTACTATTTTAATATTCATTGAAAAAACGTAATAAAATAAAATTCATTGAAAATCATTCTCGTATCTATAGTCGAGATAGTTGAGCATTTAAGTCCGGATTAATATTTTTTGCTTCATATTAAAAAAAAGCAGACACCAAGGACCCAAATATCGACCCACACCTGCTTGTCAATCACATATTGTTTATTGTTGGAAGAGGCATTTTTTTCAAACATCTATTACAGAGAAAATATTCAGGAGTTTTGAAGTACCTGGGAAAACATATTATATTGTGGGTATCATCACCCTTCTACTTGGCGCATTTAGTATCAAGTTTTACATCTCAAGTGTAGATTTTTAAGCTTTGCGATATCAAGAAAAGAAGTAGACGCCGTAATATTCTCTTTCTATTGCTACCTTTGTTAAGCTTCAGTCTTGTAGTGGAAGTGTCAATTTTTAGAATAACCTTGATAAAAGCCAATAAAACATTAGGTGTTTGCACAGATTTCCTGTAACTGATGGTCTCTCTGCATTATACTTTCACTCCTTAGAGCTGATTAGGGAACTGGAGCATCATATATATATATATATATATATATATATATATATATATATATATATATATATATATATATATATATATATATATATATATATATATTGTGATGGCTTGGATTAACCACCACACTATATCCAAATATAATAAATCAATGAGTATTCACCAACACAATACTAAATCCACAATTGGTGGAATAGTATCTCAACCTCTTAGCCGTGTGCAAAAATCAATTCAAGGGGCAAAGAAAATACCAAGAAAAATCCTTAATTTTAATACATCAATATAAGCCAGAAATAATACCTGAACCTCTTCAGATACAAAAATAATATGAATATCAATTATACTTAATAACAACCACTTACCCAATTAACGATAGAAAAACAACTCATTCAAACACAAAAAGGAGGGGGCCCAGACAGGAAGAGAAAAGCAAAAAGAGAGAATATCCTAACGAATACAATCTAATATCCCTAACAACTTTTATTTATAGTTTTCTGTGGCTCCTCTTGAAAAACCGTCACTCTCCACGTCTGGAGGATAAATCAAGGCAGACGGGGTGTTAGGGCCCAAGACAGGATTAAAGTGCCGTGATCTCAACAAGAAGTCGTCTATATTCTATACAAGGGTTATAAATACCCTACCGTAGGACAGTGAGGTCCCCTTGGCTTTAATAACTGGACCAAGGGTATGGTAGAATTATCCGAAGATGAACTCTTAAGCTGCAGAGGGTAATGGATCCACAATATATTATGGGTGTACAGATCCTCAAAACAAGAAGCAAGTCAAGCAGCAGTCCAAAAGCCAACCAAATGCCCAGGCAGAGGTCCAGAACGTAACTAACTCCTACTCTTGTAGGATAAATATAAGACCCTCGTCCACCCAGGGCTGTGGGGAGTGGGGAATGGAATGTACTGGGAAGGCCTCACACCCACTCAGCACCAAATATGAAAAAGACAACTGGCATTAGTAAAATTATAAAAAGAGCGAACCACCGGAGAGGAGCAAACAAGCTAACAAAACAAAAATAACACTTAAGTACTTTACATTCAAAAATTCATCCAGACTCATAAATTATTACCTAATTAAATGGCAACAACTGACACCTCCTCTCCCAAAAAAAAAAATTACTAAAAAAATTTTTTTAACGTTAATACATAATCTAAAATTCAAAAAAAAAATTATGTATAAATCACAATGAATCAATAATTGTCAATCAACTGTAAGACAAGAAATACAAATCAACAAGAGAAAATTTTTCTCCACCAATAATACTTATAACACTTAGAACACAGGCTAGGGGGTGGCAAGAATCAAGGATAGCAGCTCACAAGGATAGCAACTTTATAAATACCTAGAAAATCATACTCTTAATACTAGTACATATACAGGGAAATTTCGCAAAGCCAGAAGCTCCACTACACAAAAACCTAAGAACTTCACCTTGTTCTCACACAAAATTTAGGAGCTAGACATTGCTCTAACAACCGGGTTCCGATATATATCGTTCATAGGCCATAACCTTTTCCACAAAAAAAAAAAAAACACTGTCCAATTTCAGTGATACATTTGATTCACTGTTAACGAATGTTTGGCCAAAAAACCACTGTCTTTATCTCAGTGACCACTACACTCGTCACCATAGTGTCCAATACATACACCCTCATTGAATGATACAGAGAAGACCGCAAGAAGACTCCCCTGCACAAATAAACACACCAAAATCAGTGAAGCGTAATTATTAGCCTGAAATTATAGAATAACCGGGTTAGAGCCTATCTTTTTCCTTAACTTAGTAGTATAAACCTAATCGTACCCGACACCTTAAAACTTGAAATCTTTTAGTCAACCAATAACTGTTACCATTTGCCACCCTCAACTTTTTATAACAAGTAATCCATACAATACATATAAAACATCGACACATGCCCTGTAAAGAAAATTATGATCATTAATAAACAAGTCTTACATATATATTTTATCTCTACGTGCTCACTTCAACAGCACACATACCGTAATTAGAACGATACAGATACTATACCTTTAATAGCTGCATAGCCCTCTGCCACAAACCACTATTCAACGCTGCGAGAGAGAAAATCGGCAACAACATTATCTTTTCCTGGAACGTGTGAAAATTCAAAATTCCATTCTTGCAACATGAGACTCCATCGCATCAATCTTTGATTTTTATTCTTGTATCTACTGATGAAGGTCAGGGATTGTGATCCGTCAGGATCTTAATAGGTGTATCTGTGGAGGAGAGATAAACCTGAAAATGATTAATGGCCAATATTACAGCAAGGGTCTCTTTCTCCACAGTAGAATACCTACGTTGGGCGGAGGACAACTTTTTTGAAAAGAATGCGACAGGATGAGAGACTCCTTGTTCGTCATTCTGCAACAACACCGCTCCTACACCAACGTCACTTGCGTCCGTAGCAAGAGAAAACGGAAAGTCGAAATCAGGAGCCCTCAGGACAGGGAAATTAAGTAAAACTCTCTTCAAATTATCGAATGCCCTTTGCGTTTCCTCAGTCCAGACGAAAGTTACACCCTTTCTTAGGAGATTAGTCAAAGGATCGGCAATGTCAGAAAATTCCTAACAAACCTTCTGTAATAACCTACTAAACCAAGGAATTTTCTGACATCCCTCCTACACTTAGGAATTACCATTTTCTCAATACATTCAATGTTTGCTTGCTTGGGAGCAACTTTACCACCACCGACTTCATGACCCAAATATACCACCTTTGCCTTTATGAACTCACTTTTCTTTAAATTAATTACTAAACCAGCCTTTTTCAAAACCTCGAACAGTGCCCTAATACGTTTTAAATGCGTTTCCCAGTCATCACTATAAATAACAATATCATCAATATAAACAACACACCCTTCCAAACCATAGACCAACGTATTCATTAACCTCTGAAAGGTAGCAGCCGCGTTCTTCATACCAAACGGCATAACTTTACATTGAAACAGTCCTTGTGGTGTTACGAAAGCAGACAAGGCCCTTGCCCGCTTCGAAAGAGGAACCTGCCAATAACCTTTCAGCAAGTCGAATTTACTTATGTATTTAGCCTTACCCATACGATCAATACAATCCTCAATTCGAGGTAATGGATAACAGTCAGACTTAGACAACTCATTCAACTTACGATAATCAAAGCATAACCTGAAATCTCCATCAGATTTCTTTACCAATACAACGGGTGATGACCACGGACTTTGGCTGGGTTCAATCAGGTCATGTTTTAACATATAATCAACTTCCTTCGCTACAACCTCATTCTTGAAAGGATTCAACCTGTAAGGAGATTGTTTCACGGGCGTGGCGTTACCTACGTCCACGTCATGTTCAAGGACCGAAGTCCTTCCCGGTACATCCGAAAATAATTCCTTATAATTAAATACCAATTTCTTTAAAGACCTTTGTTCTCCATTACTTAACTGAGAAACCATATTAGCAAAATTTTTCAAAGAACCCTTATTATCCGATAGCCATTCACTTCCATCAAAACAATTTTCATCAATAATTTCACTATCTGAAAAAGAAAAAAATTATTATCAGACACAACAACATCCCCGATAGAGGCCACGGGAATAACCTTCTCCCGTTCATTATATGCCTTCAACATATTTATATGGCAAAGCTGAAAAGGTTTCCTTCTCTCAGGGGTCTCTACTAAATAATTTACCTCACTTAATTTCTTTAAAATTTTCCACGGTCCTGAAAATGAAGCTTTTAAAGGGTTTCCTGGAATGGGAAGCAATACCAAAACATTATCACCCACTACAAAATTACGCTCCTTAGTCTTTCTGTCAAAAAAGTATTTCATTTTCTTTTGGCTACACAATAAATTTTCACCAGCAAACTTCCAAGCCTTCGTTAATTTATCACCCAAATTACTAACATAATCTAATAAATTTATATCAGGGGCGTCCCCCTCCCAAGATTCACGAACCACATCCAATGGACCACGCACACAATGACCAAAAATAAGGCTGAAAGGTGAAAATCCTAAAGATTGACTCGGCACTGACCGAAATGCAAATAATAAGTAAGGTAGTTCTTTATCCCATTCGGAACCATTAACCAAACAATATTTCTTTATCATAGACTTGAGGGTTTGATGGAACCTCTCCAGAGCTCCCTGACTTTCCGGATGATATGGAGAAGAAGTTACATGTTTTATATTCAACTCTGCCATTTTGTCTTTGAAATACCTACTAACAAAATTAGAACCACAGTCCGATTGAATTATTTTAGGCATTCCAAACCTGGTGAAAAATTCTATTAGTACATCTACAATTTTAGCACTTTTTATAGTACGCAGCGGTATCGCCTCAGGATACCGAGACATCTTATCCATGATAGTAAAAATGTATTCATTTCCACTACGAGTTCTTGGTAAAGGTCCCACAACATCAATAATCACCTCCTTGAAAGGTTCAGAAACCACTGGAATAGGACATAAAGGCGCTTTTGGAATAGGCTGATTGGGCTTACCGACCTTTTGACAGACGTCGCAACTATTGACAAACTTCTTCACATCTGCCTTCAACTTGGGCCAATAATAATTCATAAGTAACTTGACCGAAGTTTTATGAATACCAAAATGACCAGCCAAACCACTCTCGTGCGCCAATGCAATCAACTCATTCCTGTAAACATAAGGAACCATTATTTGTTTCAAAATTTCGTGATCAGCATTATTAGCCTCCATAGGTCTACTCAACCTATACAAAATATTCTTAATAATCTTAAACTTAGGAGTAGTCAGATCAGGCACCTCACCCGACTCTATAGAGATAACCTGAAAATCCTTTTTCTGAGCCTTAATAAGCTCTTCAACAGTCCAGTTAGGTTTATTCTTCATAATATCAATATCTCCTACAACTACGCTACCGCTACGATCTAAACTACTTAAATCAACATCAATTGTTGACTCTGCAGCGTCAACAATTCTAGCACTAGATCGAGTAACTACCGCTACTTCATGATCGGGATTTACCAATATTGGACAGGTATTATTCTTAAGTGCAACGTCATTTCCTATGACAATATCAACATCCTTAACAGGAAACTTATCAACGATGGCCAATTTTAAATTTCCTGAAAAGGAAGGACAGATCAAGTTAAAATTTTCAATAGGGTAAGACTTTACCGTATCAGGGAAACCAGACAGCAACACAAATTCATTATTTTTAGAAACCAAATTACCCGGCAATGCCTCCCGAAGAACCAAAGACTGAGCTGCTCCAGTATCACGCAAAATCCGTACTTGCCTTCTCTCGGACGAATTTACGAACGAGACACTACCGACAGACAAATACTTATCAAAGCAGCCACGTAGTCATTGGTCAGTGGTCCTTGCGGGGACGGGTTCTCTCTCTCTCTTTTCCACACTCATTACTGGCCTACCATCAACCCTTTGTGATTTTCTAAAGGCATGACACATACTTTTTACGTGCCCCTTCTTATTGCAAAAGAAACACGTTAGTGCCTTTAACTTTTCTGGATTATATCCATAAGGTTTCCTATAACTTCTGTTAGGAGAAAAATTATTATTATTATTATTAGTATTACTCTGATAGTTATTACCCTGATGGTTACCCTGATGGTTACTTCCATAATTGCCTCTATTAAACCTCTTACCAATGTTATTATTGTTACAATTATTATTCCTGCCTGTTCTAACCCAACTAGACTTGACATTTATTGTTACACCTTCTAACTCATGTTTATGAGATAGATAATACTCATCACTAGCGATGGCTACTTCCTGAATGGTATCGAGTTTTAACTCTTCAAGGTGGACCTTCAATTTATCCGGTACACACCTCTTAAACTCTTCCACCAACATCAATTCCTTTAATTTATCAAAATCAACCACCTCTTTGGACTTAAGCCAATCACTAGCATATTGTTCTTTAGACCTTGCAAATTCTACAAACGTTTGCTCCCTACATTTTTGTAAGTTCCTGAAGCGTTGCCTATAGGCTTCAGGGACCAGTTCATAGGCCTTTAAGACAATGGCCTTCACACTCTCATAATCTGATGAAAGATCCTCCTCTAAAGTTACATAGACCTTTTGGGCCCTTCCCACCAATTTACTTTGAATAAGAGTGGTCCAATATTCTTGGGGCCACTCCAACCTTGCTGCTATTCTTTCGAAAGATACAAAAAATTCAGCCACATTATTTTCCTCAAATTGAGGTACAAATTTGAGAGCCTGCGCTAAATTAATAGCAGGCGTTACAGACCTATTTGGAGAAGTGGGAGGGGAAGAAGGACCTGCACCTCTCATGGCAATCTCATGCTGCCTCTCCCTTTCCTTTCCTCTGCCTTAAACTTTTCTATTTCCAAATCCACCTTCCTCAAAGCAATTTGCCTATCCAAAATTTCTACAGATACCACACCACCTTTTTCAGATTTCACTTCTTGTTCCCCACCAGCCTTTACAGTTTTTATATATTCATAAATTTGCAATAACAATACACCCTTTTTTATAGACACCTCATATTCCAGTTCAAAATGCTGCGCTACAATTATCAAGTCATCCCTATTCAACTCTGCAAGCCTCTCTTGCCACCCCTCTCCACTAAGGAGTTCTAATACATCAACAACCGACATAATGAACACCTATTCACAAAAAAAGCAATACACAAAAACGCGAGGAGGTGAAAATATGCTGCCTAAAAAAACTAAACCCCAAGAATCAATTTTGCACACACCAGTGAATACACAGGAACGGAAAAATCCTGTCAAAACGGTCGCCACTTGTGATGGCTTGGATTAACCACCACACTATATCCAAATATAATAAATCAATGAGTATTCACCAACACAACACTAAATCCACAATTGGTGGAATAGTATCTCAACCTCTTAGCCGTGTGCAAAAATCAATTCAAGGGGCAAAGAAAATACCAAGAAAAATCCTTAATTTTAATACATCAATATAAGCCAGAAATAATACCTGAACCTCTTCAGATACAAAAATAATATGAATATCAATTATACTTAATAACAACCACTTACCCAATTAACGATAGAAAAACAACTCATTCAAACACAAAAAGGAGGGGGCCCAGACAGGAAGAGAAAAGCAAAAGAGAGAATATCCTAACGAATACAATCTAATATCCCTAACAACTTTTATTTATAGTTTTCTGTGGCTCCTCTTGAAAAACCGTCACTCTCCACGTCTGGAGGATAAATCAAGGCAGACGGGGTGTTAGGGCCCAAGACAGGATTAAAGTGCCGTGATCTCAACAAGAAGTCGTCTATATTCTATACAAGGGTTATAAATACCCTACCGTAGGACAGTGAGGTCCCCTTGGCTTTAATAACTGGACCAAGGGTATGGTAGAATTATCCGAAGATGAACTCTTAAGCTGCAGAGGGTAATGGATCCACAATATATTGGCGGGTGTACAGATCCTCAAAACAAGAAGCAAGTCAAGCAGCAGTCCAAAAGCCAACCAAATGCCCAGGCAGAGGTCCAGAACGTAACTAACTCCTACTCTTGTAGGATAAATATAAGACCCCTCGTCCACCCAGGGCTGTGGGGGAGTGGGGGGAATGGAATGTACTGGGGAAGGCCTCACACCCACTCAGCACCAAATATGAAAAAGACAACTGGCATTAGTAAAATTATAAAAAGAGCGAACCACCGGAGAGGAGCAAACAAGCTAACAAAACAAAAATAACACTTAAGTACTTTACATTCAAAAATTCATCCAGACTCATAAATTATTACCTAATTAAATGGCAACAACTGACAATATATATATATATATATATATATATATATATATATATATATATATATATATATATATATATATATATATATATATATATATATATGAAGATAAAATGGCCCATAAAACACTATTTGAACGTTGCAACCATGTATTTCGGGCACTTTCTTCTGTGCCCCTGTACATGGGAAAAATATGGACAGATGAAATGTTAGAAGGATATATATACAAAGCATATATAGGTGTGGCATTAAGTCTCCAATGGTATGCAGGTGACCGTTTCCTAAGAAGAAGGAGAATAAACTGTTCCCTAGTGGTTTTCGGTCCATTAACTCCCGTTTGCCGACGATTCTGGTGAAATCGGACGACATCGACGCTTTAATCCTCAGACCGCTTCTGAAGAAGGTGTTCCAGGGCACACGACCACCATAATCGTCGGCAAACGGGAGTTAATGGGCCGAAAACCGCTAGGGAACAGTTTATTCTCCTCCTTCATAGGAAACGGTCACCTGCATACCATCAGAGACTTAATGCCACACCTATATATGCTTTGTATATATACCCTTGTAACATTTCATCTGTCCATATTTTTCCAGTGAACAGGGGCACAGAAGGAAGTGCCCGAAATATATGGTTGCAACGTTCAAATAGTGTTTTATGGGCCTTTTATCTTCATATTATACTGTAGTATTACAGTAAAAGACATTCATATATATACAGATATATATATATATATATATATATATATATATATATATATATATATATATATATATATTATATAAATATATATATATATATATATATATATATATATATATATATATATATATATATATATATATATATATAATACTATACATATAAAATTTTTCTAACTGATTGGGAATGAACACTGGTCTCCCAAGTGACAGGCCAGCCATGGTGTTACCAATTGACGTACCAAGGTCATAAAAGAATTTGGAACCTAAGTACTTCTATACCTGAGGTTTTCCTGGGCAGTCTTCCACCTAACATACTAGCGAATTTTACCAAAGTTCCTGACCCATCAGCGATGTGAGCCAGAAATTTATTTCTGTAAAACACATACTCATGTGTTCATGATTTCCATCATATTCATGATGGTGTAATTTGAATGAAATGGAACCAATTGACTCGCTGACAGGTGGGGAAGTTGGGTAAAATTCGCCGGTATGTTCTAACTCCTTTTATGACTCGTGTGGTTCAGTTGGTAGCTCCCTTGTTTTTCAATTGAAAGACATGAGTGTGATACTGATGTGATTCGATATATATATATATATATATATATATATATATATATATATATATATATATATATATATATATATATATATATATATATATATATATATGAGGTATGTTCAATAAGTAATAAGAAAATGTCAGGAGAGAGACTATTTATTTTCATAAGCTTACACAACTTTGTCTCCTCTAAAATAATTGCCTCTCACAGCTACACACTTCTGCATGCATCTCTCCTAATCCTGGAAGACCTCCTCAAAGTCCTTTTTCAGTAGTCCCTTCAGTTAACTTTCCGATGCCTCTTTCAGCTCCTCTGTTGACTGGAATCTGGTTCCCCTGAGGCTGTCTTTCATGCGTGGAAACAGGAAGAAGTCGCAAGGAGCTAGGTCATTGCTGTAGGGTGGGTGTTGTACCACTCTCATTCCCCTGTCGGCCATCCAAGTTGTCACCAGCCTCTGGTCGTCGGAGAGGATCTTTGGCTCGAACTTGGCACAGACTTTGTGGAGCTTCAGATCTTCGGTCAGAACTGTCTCTACTGTGCCAATACTAATACCAACAGCTTCAGATAGCATCCTCACAGATATTAGACGGTCTTGCATCACTAACCTTTGCACTTCCTCAATGTTCTCCTCTTTGCGTGCACTTTTCGGTGGTCCAGATCTGGGTTCATCCTCAGCCTGCTCATTTCCATCAGAAAATCTGTTAAATCACTGATAGAAACTTGCTTGGCTCATCTATTCATCCCCATAGGCCTCCTTTAACATTCCATAAGCTTCTTGTTTGGTTTTCTTAAGTTTAACACCAAATTTGATGGCGTAACCTTGCTCTATGTTTCCTTGCATTTTGACAAGTGTTCACAGATTGGCAAACCGGATCAGACTGGTTCCACCACGTTCACCGCTGCACTCAGACCTACAAATATAGAAAGTTGCCAGTTTGTCATTTTATAGAATATATGTATGTGTACTTCATCATGAAGTAGTATTTTGATCAAATCATATTTAGTGTCTCACCTGACATTTTCTCATTACTTATTGAACATACTCGTATATATATATATATATATATATATATATATATATATATATATATATATATATATATATATATATAATTAGATAGATAGATATATCTATATCTATACACACACACACACACACACATATATATATATATATATATACAGTATATATATATATATATATATATATATATATATATATATATATATATATATATATATATAGATACGTATATATACTGTATATACACACAGGCTTGACTTTTTTATACTCACAGATATTAAGCCAGAGATATACATTAATAAAGAATTCTCTTTACATTGGTAAGTACGAAATGATAATGTAAGTACATATGATCTGGCCAACATTCGAACATATGCATTTTGTGTTTGGTATAGAGAGATAAGAATAAATCTTGTCTCTTGTGTACGTATTCTTGTTGAATGCAGATTCTGTCCTTACAATTGCAATTGAAATCAGGCCTTTCCCAACACTCTAGCTGACTACTAAGTTTTAATTTGTGACCTTTTCAACCTCAAATATTAAGCTGAAAATACCCGTTACTATTAAACTCTTTTTACCATAGGAATATATGACAACTAAAGGGATTCGCTGTGATACCATAGGAATATATGACAACTAAAGGGATTCGCTGTGATAAGTGTTCAAAATTCTAACCTGTCTTTAGGTTCGATTTCGATTCGAAGCACAGAACCTGAATTCTATTTACGGTGTAAGATATGCCCAAGGAATAGCAAATTCGATGTTAAGGGATATTTTTTGATATAATATTTCTGAGTATAAAAATGTCACTGTACTGGTGACAAAACTATCATAAATAGCTACGTATTGCGAACATTGTAGTCACCCAGTTCTGGGTAAAGAATCTGATTTCGGAATTAATATATACTGTACAATAAAGTCAAAATCAGCTTCTATCTCTCTTGAGAGTCGAATGCATAATTTCCTGTCTCCACTGTATCAACCCCGAAAGGCATAGGTCCTAACCCTGCCTTGGGCTGATGTACAATACTTATCACAAAGTTGTATTCCCAAGCTAAAGGGGCTTAGGTAGTAACGGGTATTTGTGGCTTAATATTTGTAATGGTAAAAATTTGTTTGTATTAGTGACAGAACTATCGTAAATAGCATGTGTTGCAAACTTAGCAGTTAGTTATGACGGTGAAAGTGGGGTGAAAGCTATTATAAACCCGGAATCTGGGTTCGAAAGGAATATATACAGCAGTGTCGAAATTAGCTTCTATTTGTCTTGGTAACCAAATGATAAATCATTGTTTCTTTCTGTACCAAACTCAAAAGGCATAGGTTTGAATCCTATTGTAAATTATTCCCAAGGTAAAGCGAATTTGATATTGAGAGGTATTTGCGACTAAACCCATACGCACTTGCACACACACACACACACACACACACGTGTGTGTGTGTGTGTGTGTGTTTGTATGAGTAAATTGTCAGTTCAGTACTATATATATTTTGGGGACAAAAAGAAATCATTATTGTGACTAACATAATTCATTGCATGTCCGATTCCTTTTATATCAGAATGCATCTTCATGTTCATAAATATCTGTATTCATTATGTTCATTCAATTAATTAAGATTAGGACATGTGATAAATCTGTATTATATGTAAAGATTGAAAAACAGTGTTAGATGAAAATAATTCATTATTTATACAGATCAGTTACATATGTTTATCAGACGTTATTTTTACAGTATGTGCATTGTGAGAGGGCAAGTAAAATCCAAAATTTGTCTGACACAGAAGGAATATCTTAGTAAAGCAATTTTTCAAGTGATATATATGAACTGTAATTTAGCTGGAAATCAGAGAATAGATTTCAGCCCTCAGGTCAAATCTGCGAGAGGACTGGCATATATTCTCTCACTGAATTGCCAATTATGTTAACAATTAATTGAGTAGTTCTTTTAAAGATATATAAAATTTTGCAAACGTGAAATTTTCAAGTGCTGCAAATTTTTTCTTCAAAAGAATTAGTTTTATTTTAAGACTGTTTTTTTCAGTATGTTTAATAGCTTTTACTTGATATGAGAGATGATGAATATTTGTATTGGATCTTTTTCCATTTCATTCAAGGAACGACCCAAATCGGATGTATTTTGAAATCTTTTAAATTGCGTGTTAAAGGGGAACCAAACATTGGAAAAGAATAGTTAGTTCATGTTTTTTTGCCACGTCATATCTTTAATTGCTCTGTTTATCTTTATATTTTCCATCTGTTTATTGTTAGACTGATTAGTATGCTATTTTTTCTATTTTGTAATATTTTGTAATTTTCACTTGCCCATTTTTGATTTAGTTTTCTTAAATCGTCAGCCTCCTTGACCCATTTTCAGACACTTGTTTACAGATAACATCTACTGAGATTCTCTATGTGTTCTCTACTAAAGAAGAATTATTTCTTTCCTCTGGCTTGAGAAAGTTTTTTATATCGCATCGATTAAGTTATTTTCGCCTCTTGAATTATCTGATCTTTCCACCAAATATATTATCCTCAACCCCTAGTAAAGAACAAGCGCGCTCATTGTCAATTTGGAATTATTTTTCCTGTTTTAATGTGTTTTTGTCTCCATATGAAATGGATCCTTCTCTGCCTCTTTAGGACAGTTCATGGTACTCTGTTTTCACCTACTGTAGGCATCATCCCTTTCTTTATCTTGGTGTTGTTATTAGCAGTCATTCTGAAGTACTTGCATGAGAAGAGTACCACCTCACGTCATCGAAGGCAGTTCAGCCTTCCTTTTCTGGCGTCAATTTATCTCATATCGTTACTCTGTCTCTTTACTGTCTTTACATACATACTTGCATGCATATATGTAAGTATATATACACACACACACATACACACACACACATATATATATATATATATATATATATATATATATACACACATATATATATATATATATATATATATATATATATATATATATATATATATATATATATATATATATATATATATATATATATATATATATATATATATATATATATATATATATATATATATATATATATATATATATATTCATGATGTTGCTTTGTAATATGTATATCATCCTATAGTTTTGATATATTTATGCTTTTGTTTATCATGTGTTAAGTGTAATAATAATAATAATTGTTGAGATATTATATGAAGTGTAATGTCAGATCTCAAAAGAGTTGGTGATTTAGATAACTTAGCAGCGTAATTTAGAATTAATAATATCTTTCCTGATGATAGTGTAGTAGTGGGAGAGAGAGATTCGAGTTTTAGACCAGATGTGCCATCTGTCACCAGTTAAGATAAAGCACTGACAGGTTGGAAATAGCAATTGCTGATCTGTTCTGTAAACCAACTCAGGTTTTTTTTGTTTTGTTTTTAAAACATGCCAGTCATAATTAGATCGTGCAAAGATTTCTGTAAAAGTTTTGTCTCATACGAGAAGAAGACGAATGATTTCACAGTGCTACATGTGTTCCATATGATTTTCTGGTAAAGACGTGTACTTTTGAGAAATGCAAACAAGTGTTGCACTGAAGCACGTGGCAATTGCGTCCTGTTTAAGATTACATTGCTCTGATCATGTATGTCCTTTTGAGAGTAAGAGTATATGTCTCAGTCGATTACGTCATGTATTGTCCCGATTTGCGTTCAAAACGTTTTGCTTCCTACTTCTAGAAATTTCTCTTGTATCTTGTTCCCAAAATGCCTTAATGACGTCACTTGACTGTTTCACGTGCTACTGGAATCCGAAAAAATTTGCTCATTTGAGATCTGTGTGTAGGAAAAGTGTAAAAATTTGGTAACTGCGCCTGATAAAAAAGTGTGTTTTGTGAATCTAAAGCAGCTGCAATTGATTTTACAAGGGTTTTCACAAACTTGTGTAAGGTAAAGTGAATTTTACTTATTATTACCATGGTATAATAAGAATTTTTGCCTTGGTGAAATTATTATTGATAAATCTTTTGTGTATTTTTGCGTGTTATTGTGTTTGCAATCTCTTGATTTTTCACATTTTGTATATTGGTGATTTAAAATTTATTTACTTAGTATTTTCAATATTTCTTGATAATTTAACATTGCATACTTGATTTAATTTTCATTTATTAAGATTTGCTTTTCAAATCTTGAGTAATTCTTGATAGTTTAAATTTTGCTTGATTAATTTAATTTGTTGATAATTTAAAATTTTTGTGATTTATTTTTGTTTAATAATTTAACTCAAGAATTAATTAAGTGTTTGTTTTGTTTTCAAGTAATAGTAAATGTTTCAGATTGTGTAATTAATTATAAATTTTGAGTTTAAAAATAGAATTTTGTATTTAGTGCTTTTAAAAAAACAGTGTTTCATTTATTGACCACCAGTGAATAGGATTAATTGTGTGCATAAGGCAAAGTGATAAACATGTTTTGTTCCTTTAGTTTTGCTGAAGTGAATCAAGACCAGGGGAAACTGTTAAAGTTGTTTGATGCAGTTTAAGTTATTTGACAGAATGATGCCCTTTTACTCAAGTATATTTCTAGTTTAATTATTGATACCTCACAATTATTTTGATAAACTTAGTTTGATTTTTCACTGTTACATTTAGAGTACTCAGTCGTAATTTTTATTGTTATGAGAGTTCAGGTATCTGGCTGAGGTGATGTAAATTTTTGAATTCTGTGATTAGTTGTGCAATAACCAGGTACTTGGAACACATCGTGACAATAGAATTTGGTGCCCAGACCAAGGAACAAAATAAAATATCACTCTGGTTTATGGTTTATACCGGCGGTGTTAGGGATATATTTTGATAGGAGAGTGACCACATAGTTATTTTTGGATTATATTGTGAACTATTTAGTTGAGTAACTTAGAGAAAATGGCTCTGTTCAGTGTTCAGGAATTTTTAGCAGCTCCTGCCATCCAAGAGTTATCTGAATCCAACCTGATTAACCCTTAATCGCCGAGCCTCTATTTACAAAAACGTCTCCCGTAAGCCGGCGGAGTTCGGTGAGTTAGCGCCGAAGCGGAAAAAAGTTTTTTCAAAAATCACAGCACGCTTAGTTTTTAAGATTCAGAGTTCATTTTGGCTCTTTTTTTGTCATTGCCTGAAGTTTAGTATGCAACCATCAGAAATAAAAAAAATATCATTATCATATATAAATATTGGAATATATGACAGCGAAAAAAAAAACTCATATAATTGTATACAAATCGCGCTGTAAGCACAACGGTTAAAGCTAATGAGTTAATGTTTTTTTAGTTGTATTGTACACTAAATTTCGATGATTTTGGTATATAACAAATTGTAAAACGATCAAAGCAACACAGAGAAAATATTATCACAAAATGATGCATGAATTCGTAACGCGCGGACATAAAAAAATGTTTTTTTCAAAGATTCACCATAAATCGAAATATTGTGCTAGAGACTTCCCGTTTGTTGAAAAATGAAGCTAATTGATTGAATATTACTAGACTGTAAGTGTTTTAGCTTACAATTGCAGTTTTCGACCATTTCGGTCGAGTTAAAGTTGACCGAAAGTCGAATTTTTTCTATTTATCGTGATTTATATGAAAATATTCCAAAACTGATAAAAGCTACAACCATGAGTTATTTTCTGTTGTATTCTACATGAAATTGCGCACATTTTCATATATAAAAGTTTATGTAACGACTAATGTAAAACGATGCAAACATTACGACAACATGACGAAAGAATTTCTGAGATGTTCGGCCGAGTTACCGCGCGTAGACGTAAGGAAAAAGTTTTTTTTTTCAGAAATTCACCATAAATCGAAATATTGTGCTAGAGACTTCCAATTTGTTGCAAAATGAAGGTACATGATTGAATATTACTAGAATGTAAGAGTTTTAGCTTATAATTGCGTTTTTCGACCATTTCGGTCGAGTTAAAGTTGACCGAAGCTTGAAATTTTGGCAGTTATCGTGATTTATATGAAAATATTTCAAAACTGATAAAAGCTACAACCATGAATTATTTTCTGTTGTATTCTACATGAAATTGCGCACATTTCCATATATAAAACTTTATGTAACGACTAATATAAAACAGTGCAAACATTACGACAACGTGACGAAAGAATTTGTGGTGCGGACGTAAGGAAAAAGTTTTATAAAAAATTCACCATAAATCGAAATATTGTGCTAGAGACTTCCAATTTGTTGCAAAATGAAGGTAAATTATTGAATATTACTAGAATGTAAGCGTTTTAGCTTAAAATTGCGTTTTTTGACCATTTCGGTCGAGTCAAAATTGACCGAAGGTTGAAATTTTGGAAGTTATCGTGATTTATATGAAAATATTTCAAAACTGATAAAAGCTACAACCATGAGTTATGTTCTGTTGTATTGTACATGAAATTGCGCACATTTTCTTATATAAAACTTTATGTAACGGCTAATATAGAACAGTGCAAAAATTACGACAAAATGATGAAAGAATTTCTGAAATTTTCGGCCGAGTTACCGCGCGGGCGTAAGAAAAAAGTTTTTTTCAAAAATTCACCATAAATCGAAATATTGTGTTAGAGACTTCCAATTTGTTGCAAAATGAAGGTCCATGATTGAATATTACTAGAATGTAAATGTAATAGTTTTAGCTTACAATTGCGTTTTTCGACCATTTCGGTCGAGTCAAAGTTGACCGAAGGTTGAAATTTTTGTAGTCGACGTGCAACCACGTCCACTTGGCACCCAACAGACAATTTTAGTCGACGTATGATACGTCCAGTAGGCGTTTAAGGGTTAAGGCACAGTGGACTGCTTTAGCAGTGGCATGGGGGGTTAATGTGTCTAGTGGTATGGTTAAGGCACAAATCAGATGTATTGCAATCCAAGCATTGATGGACTCTGGTAAAATAGATGAAGAGTTAGGAGAATCAAAAGAATTGTTGAACGCAGCTGAGTAAGAATTTATAAATAAGCAAGAACAGAAAAAGAAAGAGAAATGTGATGCAGAGGTAGAGCTTAGATGCATAGCTGCAGAAGAATGCTTGATTAAGATGAAAATGCAAGCAAAAAAAGAAAGAGAGGAAAGAGAAGAAAGTTTGATTAAGCTGAGAATGCTGGCAGAAAGAGAAAGAGAAGAAGGAAAAGCAGCAGAAGAAGAAAGGGCAAAAAGATTAAGAGAAGCAGAAGAAGAAAGAGAAAGAGCAAGAGATGAAATAGAGATGGAGTTAATAAATGCTCAATCTACATTACCTGTAACACCGTCTAACCCTATCCAAGGCACTCAAGAGCCTGTATTTGATGTAGTAAGAGTGCAGAAGTTAATTCCAAAGTTTGCAGAAGCAGCTCCAGATGAGTTTTTTGATCACTTTGAAAAAGTGGCTTCAGGTATGGGTTGGCCAGAAGATAAATGGTCAGTCTTGTTACAGAG
Source organism: Macrobrachium rosenbergii (assembly GCF_040412425.1). Lineage (NCBI taxonomy): Eukaryota > Metazoa > Arthropoda > Malacostraca > Decapoda > Palaemonidae > Macrobrachium > Macrobrachium rosenbergii. Next base: position 57,294,314 of record NC_089753.1, read on the forward strand.
TGTTCTCATTGGTAAAGGAAGAAGTGCCTATTTAGCCTTATCAGATGATCAGAGTAAAGAGTACAAGGTACTCAAACACAGTGTGCTACAAGTTTACCAGATGAGCCCTGAATATTACAATGAGAGATTCAGATCTTTGAGAAAGGATGACCACATGACTTTCTTGGATTATGCTCACAAAGTAAGAAGATGTTTCAAACGATGGTTGGAGGCTGCTAAAGCTAAATCTGTGGACGAACTTGAGGAGTTAGTAGTCCTTGAGCAATATCTTAGAGGAATTCCTGAACACATAGAGACTATTTAAGAGAGAGAGAGAGAGATTAAGAAACTTCACAAAGTGGCTACATTGAGTGAAGACTATAACATATTTGTAGCAAAAGGAATTATAATGTCACGTACCAGAACCAACAACGCACAGGTTTTAGGTCTCACCCAAATTTCAGGAACATTACTACTGGGAATCCTTCTAGTGGCAATGCCATTACAAAGCCAGGTAGTACCCCTCAGCAATTGAATGTTAAATCCTCTTCATCCAGTTTCTCAAGACAAATACATAAGACTAATGTTTTCTGCTTCAAGTGTGGAAGAGTAGGACACTACAGTCGAGATTGTTACCAGACACAACAGCAGACCAAGCTAGTTGGTCAAGTGGTTAAAGGTAACCAGGTGAAGCAAACTACAAAGATCAGTGTGGGGAAGACTGAGACTAAACAAGCAGAGTGTTTTATAACCAGTGGAGATGTAACCTCAAGCAGTGAGTGGCTGAGCAGCTTGGAGGCTTTTAAGCCATATATCTATGAAGATACACTGAAAACTCAAGGAGGGAGTGTGTAGGTACCAGTCAAGTTATTACGTGATACAGGGAGTAACCATAGTGTGATAGTTCGTGGTGCTCACCCACAATTGGAGAAGAATCTCACATCGTTTCCACCTGTCATGTGAATTGGTTACAGGGAATGTTGATTTTGCTGTGAAGGACTCACTAGCTGTCGAAGGTGTGCATGTTTTACTGGGTAATGAAGTTGGTGGCGTACCATTTATTCCTTGTCCTATAGTGACAGACAAACCATTGAGGATTAGTTCTACAGTAGATTTAGAGAAGAAAAACTCCCACCTATTTCCAAGTTGTGTAATTACCAGGAGTATGAAGAGATCTACATCTGCAAGCGAAGAAACTGAGGATTTACCTGTACCAGAAGGATCAAGTGAAGGATCTTTGAGCTTAGAAGAGCTGTTCCAGGAAAGTAAAGTTTCCCCTAGTGTTAGTAATGAAGATATTTCCCAAGAAGACGAGGATCCTGTTGTTACTGAAGAGACTCAGAGTAGTCAGAGTGTTCCTGAAGATAGTAGTGAAACTACAGTAGCAGAGTTAGCAGATATTGAGAGTTCAACCCTTGAAATTGGTCAAGTGACTAGAGAGAAGCTAATGGAACTGCAGAAGAAGGATACAACATTGGCTGATTTGTTCTTCAGAGTTGTTGATCAAGAAGAGATGCGACAAACTCCTACCTGTTATTATCTAAAGATAGCCAAAGAGGAAGCATCGACCTGCAGATATACCAGGAAATACTGAATGGGGTGAATGTCATTAAATTTCGATTCCATATCCATTGCGGAAGCAGGTGGTATCAGTAGTGCACGAGTCTGGACATTTGGGAATCAGAAAGACTGTTGAGAAGATTATGAAGTATATTTTCTGGCCTGGACTTCACAAGGATGTTAGCAGGTTTTGCAGACAGTGTCACACATGCCAGATAGCTGGAAAACCGAATGAAACCATTCAGAAAGCCCTTACAACCTATAGAAGTTAGAGGAGAATCCTTTAACAAGGTGATTATAGATTTGGTTGGGCCCCTTTCTTTAACAAAGAAAGGAAATGAATATCTGTTAACATTAATGTGTCAAGTGACAAGGTATCCTGAGGCGATTCCTGTAAGAAGTATAAGTGCAAAGGTAATTGCTGAGAAGTTTTTGGAGTTTTTATCCAAGTTTGGAATACCAGAAATTGTGTAGTGATTGAGGAATGAACTTTATTTCAAAATTGTTCCAGGATGTGATGAACTTGTTAGGAGTGAAACAACAGTTATCAACTGCTTATCATCCAGAGACTCAAGGAGCCTTGGAAAGGTTCCACCAGACATTGAAAAGTATGTTAATAAAGTACTCTAATGAATCAGGAAGAGAATGGGATGCTGGTTTACCATTGATGTTGTTTGAAGTTAGGAATGCTTATCAAGAAAACATGGGATGTTCACCAAATGAAATGATTTTTGGTCGAGACGTGAGAGGTCCATTGAAGATTCTTGTAGAGAAATGGGAAGAAAATCAAGAGGAAATCCAAGGAGAATATGTGAAAAATTTGAGGAAAAGGTTAAGATAAATGAGAAAATTCTCTTTAGAAAATCTGAAAATAAGTCAAGAGAAAATGAAAAGGAAATATGATGCTAAGACTAAGCTAAGAAGTTGTAGTGTAGGACAGCAAGTTCTAGTGTTCTTACCAGTGAAAAGATTTCCCCTTACCAATAAGTTTCAAAGTCCTCATAGGATAATAGAGAACTTAAGTGATCGAACTTATGTGATTGAAACACCAGGAAGAAAGAAACGACAAGAAGATACATATGAATCTTTTGAAACCTTACTTCTCAGAGACTAGAACTGAGGTTATGTCTATAACCCAAACAACTTCATCTACAGAGGACGATGATGGCTTCGAATTGGTAGCTGAAAGCAAGAGGAACAATTCTTCAATATTGGAAAATTTGGAGTATAAACTAAAAAAATCTGAATATTGAGCAAGGTAGTGAATTAAGTGAGGTGATTCAAAGTTTCCCAGAAATTTTTGCAGATGTACCTAGGCATACTGATCTGACAAAGCATGAGATAAAGATCAGAGAAGATGGAAAACCTTTTAAACAGAGAGCTTATCACTTACCATCTTTTCAATGAGATGTTTTGAAGAAAGCAGTGGAATATTTGGTTAGCAGAACCCAGTTCAAGTCAGTTCTCCCTGTGTGTTGGAAGAAACCAGATGGCTCATTTAGGATGTGTACTGAGTATAGGAACTGAATTCTATAAGTGTGGCTGACAATTATCCCTTACCTCTTATTGGTCAGTTACTTGGTAAAATTGGGCAAGTCAAATTTGTTTCCAGGATAGACTTGTTGAAAAAGGGTATTATCAAATTCCTTTTGATGAGGATGCTAAATTGCTGTCAGCTTTCATTACTCCTTTTGGACTGTATCAATACACTGTTTTGCTGTTTGGTCTCATGTATGCACCTGGAACATTCCAACGAGTGATGGATCAACAACAAGGATCCATAAAAAGAGTGGGTGTATACCTTGAAAACATTGTGTATTTATTCTAATACATGGGAAAAACATCTGAAGATTTTAAGGAAAGTGTTCAAGAATCTACGGGAAGCAAGCAGGACTAACAATCAACTTACAAAAAAGTGAGTTTGGAAAGGCGACTGCTCAGTATCTAGGATTTGAAGTTGGAAAAGACCCTCTTGCTAATGCAGAAGGTATCCGCAAGGCTACCCTCCCCCTACTATGAGGAAACAGCTACAAAGATTTTTGGACATGGCTGGATTTTATCACCGATTCTGTCCAAATTTCTCACCCATAGTAGCTCCCCTGACTGATTTAATAACCATACTGTGTAGAGATAGAGAACATTTTTGGAAAGAACAATGTAATTGCCGATTATTTGTCCTGTTCTGAATCACTGGATTCAAACCTGGGATAACTAATCTTCCCGGGGGAGGAATTTCATGATGTTGCCTTGTAATATGTATATCTTCCTATAGTTTTGATATATTTACGCTTGTATTTATCATGTGTTATGTGTAATAATAATAATTGTTGAGATATTGTATCTTATGTCAGATCTCAAAAGAGTTAGTGATTTAGATAACAGCGTAATTTAGAACTAATAATATCTCTCCTGATAATAGCGTAGTAGGGGAGAGAGATTCGAGTTTTAGACCAGATGTGCCATCTGTCACCAGTTAAGATAAAGTGCTGACAGGTTTGAAATAACAATTGCTGATCCATTCTGTAAACCAACTCAGGTTTTTCGTTTTGTTTTTAAAACATGCCAGTCATAATTAGAACATGTAAAGATTTCTGTAAAAGTTTTGTCTCATACGAGAAGAAGACAAATGATTTCGCAATGGTACATGTGTTCCATACTATTTTCTGGTAAAGACGTGTACTTTTGAGAAATGCGAACAAGTGTTGCACTGAAACACATGGGAATTGCGTCATGTTTAAGATTACATTGCTCTGATCATGTATGTCCTTTTAAGTGTAAGAGTACATGTCTCGATCGATTATGTCATGTATTCTCTGATGGCGTTCAAAACATTTTGCTTCCTTCTTCTAGAACTTTCTCTTTTATTCTTCTTCTTCTTCTTCTTCTTCTTCTTCTTTTAACGTGCTTTTATTCCCATTTTTGTATGGGGTAAGCACGATGCCTTCTTTTGAAGGACTTGTTGATTTGGCTTTGGGGTAGACCTGTGGTCTCGATCGGCTGCCCTGCCTGACATCGCTTAGACCCCGGTGCGTATGTTTCATGTATCATACCCGACCCAACGCCCTTTCTTCCCAGCAGCGAAAAGTTATTGCACTAATACGCACCACTCGTGTTATTGGCACTGCTGTCGGGACCTAGCTGACCTCAGATGTCCGTTTTTAGCTCGCTTGGCTGTGCGTTCTACCTTAGGACCGATTCTTATTGGTTTGTTCTTTTAAATTCCACTAATCAGGCATAGGCTGGGGACGCGTTAATAAGCCTAAGGACACGTTGGTATTCTTGTAAATGCCTCCCCAACAGTTGGAAATGTTCCTATCACTTTCCTCACTTCATAGCACATACAAGTCAGCATCTGAAATTAATCAGCCATGAAAATCATCATGGGCTTTTATATATATATATATAATATATATATATATATATTTTATATATATATATATATATATATATATATATATTATATATTATATATATATATATATATATATATATATATATATATATATATATATATATATATATATATATATATATATATATATATATATGTATGTACATATATGTATGTATGTGTGTTTTGCATGTGCCAGCATAACTCTGAAACGCATTTGAGCAATTTCAACCAAACTTGGTATACATATGACTTGCTATATAGAAATCAGCGCTGTGGGGGTATGACATCATTAGCACCAAAGGGCCAATGGGGGAGGGGGGAAGGGCTTCCCTGAAACGGGTCTGGTTCTGCCCGTAGACTTTATAACATTACGAATTTATCATACCCTATTTTGGTATACATATGACTTGCTATCTGGAAAAAAATGATGTGGGGGTAAGACATCAGTGGCACCAAAGGGGGTGGGGATTGGGAAGGAGGTGACAGAGAGAGAGTGAGAGAGTTGAGGGGGTGTTAGGGAGAAGAAAGAGGGAAAGAGACAGGGAGGGTTGGAGAGAGCAAGAGAAAGAGAGGGAGAGAGTGAGAGAAAAAAAGAGTAAGATGGAGAGGAAGTGAGGGAGAGAGTAGAGAGGGTGATAGGGAGAAAAAAGGGAAAGAGAGAGAGAGAGAGAGAGCAGAAGTGAGAGAATGAGAGAGTGAGAGGGAGAGGAAGTGAGAGAGAGAGTTGAGGGGATGTTAGGGAGAAGAAAGAGAGAGAGAGAGAGAGAGAGAGAGAGAGAGAGAGAGAGAGAGAGAGAGAGAGAGAGAGTAAGAGGGATAGGAAGTAAGAGAGAGAGTGACAGGGCAAGGAAGTGAGAGAGAGAGAGAGAGAGAGAGAGAGAGATTTATCAGTTGTCATTCAGAGTTATCCTGGACAGTGCCTGGTTGACTAGCTACTATATATATATATATATATATATATATATATATATATATATATATATATATATATATATATATATATATATATATATATATATATATATATATATATACACATATATATATATATATATATATATATATATATATATATACATACACACACACTCAAAAGAATTTTTCTACTTATTGCTTAGTCTTAACTTTTTTTGGGTAGTCGTTTGCTCTGAGAGCCTAGTATCCTCAACGGAAGAAAATCTTACAGTATTTTGGATAGTCGCAAATTGAATCTTAGTAAACAAGATCACTTCGTTACCATGAATATCAAGTCCAATTTTAAAACATGGTGAAGTTAATGGATATTGAAAAAGAAAGTATTTTTGAAAACTTTGCAGAAGATGGTTATCTCTGTCAAAGAAAGAAAAACATGACGGCAAATCCCCTTTACCTGCAGAAAAGGAGAAGAGAACAAAACGAAGATGATAAACAAGTTGCTTTCGGATAAACCTCTTCACCCAATTTTCTGTGGAACCAGGAGGAGAGATTTTGCCTCGTTTCAAAAGCGACACATTTCTCTAAGAAGACGCGAAAAGGATTTATAAAGAGGAAGCTTGTTATCTTTACCTGGAAACTCGACATAATTTTTCTTTCGTTCTGCTCGGGAAGTCTGAAGTCAGATCTGCTTTCTGGTCCTCTTGATGATTATACTTTCAATCACAACAACACTACTAACAGAATTTTGCACCATTGTTTATGTATATAATACATACATTCATACGCACACATACACAGACACACACACACACACACACACACACATATATATATATATATATATATATATATATATATATATATATATATATATATATATATATATATATATATATATATACACACACTAGCTGTCCAACCTGGCACTGCCCAGGAAAACTCTGAATGACAGTCTACGGGTAGGGGAGAGAAGGGGGAAGGGAGAGATGGAGGGGGCGGGAATAAGAATGGAAGAGTGAAGGGGGAACCAGGAAGGGAAGAGGGAGGGGAGGGTGAGGGGAAGATAGAGAGGGGAGGGAAAGTTAGTTCATCTATCAGAAGAAAATAAAATGCATCTCCACTAAACAAAGACAATACATAAAAGATATTGTATTTCTACAATATGCATGCAGGTGTGTCTGTGTGTTTGTGTGTGTGTGGGGTGGGAGAAGGTCTGTCTCCATTGCAACAGCAGACAGACCTACCCGATAATTATTATTGTTCCAAACCTCATTTAAATCGACTTTATAACGAAATACGCCATCGCGACACTGCGAAGTAGTTCTTATGACGAATTCCGAAGGTAAAAATGAGAAGGAACGACCGAATCAATGAGGAAATTTGCATTTGAACTAATACAGGAAAATGAAATACTGTCATCGTACATCTTGCTCGTCGGGTTTGTGCTTATTGAGACATTATTTTGTCATTCTTTAGAAAAAGCATTGTGTATCCATGAAAACTTTTAAAAACTATTTTAATTACCTTTGTTTTTATTTTAAGATCTCAAATCCAGATATTCACAAATATCTTGGTTAGGGTTGGAACTGAATAAGGCTCCAGCATCACTGTTCACGTGTTCTTGCCAAATACCTTGAAAAATCGTCAAAATCTGCCTTGGATCTTTAATTCACAATAAAAGAGAAAGGGAAGGAGAGAGTAAAATATATAGAGCTTAAGAGATTAGGTTTGGAGACATTCTGTTATAGAATGAACAGAGGCCCTTGCTCTTAGAGCAGCCCCTAAGTGGACTGTTATCCTTGATGTATTTGATTTCACCGGAGGAAGTCAATTTTTGCTCCTCTGGGGAAATTCTGTGCAGACCCCATGGGCATGGTAGGCAGATACACACACAAACGCAGAGGAATAGAGAGAGAGAGAGAGAGAGACTTGTAGGTCGAAGGAGGTGTTTTACTTCCATCTAGCCTCCTCTCAGCCTCTGCTGGTCTCGCCACAAGTTTTAAGTGAGACGGAGTCCAGGACGAAACGTTATTTGGGAATCCGGACAAACCGTTATAGCCTTCAGAAGGACCACTCGCCTCCCTTGAGGATTTTAGGCTTCAAAATATCTTCCAGAGGACTGAAATCAAAGGAAAGGAATCGAAGGAAGGAAACCCCTTTTCATTTTTCGTCTCCCTTTTACCCGGTAAAAGAGAAAAGGATATGATAGGTTCTCTATCTTCTCTGAAAAAATAAGGAAGGTGAAGAAGAAATTCCTTTTCAGAGATTCATAGCCATTCTGAAAAAGTGTTCTGTCCTTTTCCGCCAATTCGTATTATTATTATTATTATTATTATTATTATTATTATTATTATTATTATTATTTATTATTATTATAAACTTTTAAAATGATCCAGAAGGCCACGAATCAGCAAAAAAGGTGTAAAAATTATAGCATTTCTAAAGTAAATAAAGACGAACAGATGCAAAGAAATGAATATTTATGAGTGTTCAAAGTGAACAAGAATAAATAACTGAATGCGCATAATCTTTAGGAAGAAATATTCAGCCTGTATATTTTTAATTAACAACATAACCATCGGCAAATAAATTCCTAGAAACAAAGGAGTGCACCTGTTAAAGTTCATGCTGTAAAAGCTACTGCACAACTCCAGGTTTGAGAACAATGGTTAAGCGGTCACCACCCAGTGTAAGACAACTTCCACTTTAACTACTCCTGTCTGTTGAAACCCTATTTTCTTTTACATTTAGATGTGGTGGCAAACGAGAATAATGGTAAGAAGCAATCTATCTTTTTATTACCCTTGGTTTTTGTTAGGTAGCCATGTTGTCATAATTGTCACCTTGAACCACGCATCGAATTGTGTAAATATAGTGAATATTTGAAAAGTAGAGAAATCAGACATTTGTTCGCATTAGTTACACGAGATAATGATGGATTTGTTAAATATTGTAATTTATCCCCCAACCGCTCCCCACCCACACCCTCTCCCCTGACAAGGTGCGTTTGATGGACTGAATGTGACAGCTACAGAAACATCAATGATACTCTGTGAGTGTAACAAAGGACGTGATAGGAGGGCATATTGAGCACCCCAACTACCTTTATAATAGACGCGTGAAATGCGACAGTTTTAACTATTTTAGAATTATTTATTTACAGAGAACCCAGAGGTAAACCTCCTATAATAGATGATGCTTTATGAGCTTCCTGGCAGCTTTCATCCAGGTAGTAATGTTAATCTGATACGTAGTCCCTGCCGCATGTTGAGTCACACTTCCAGCTGACAATTCTCTCGAAGGTAACAATTGAAGCGAACAGCATTTCCCTGTCAATACAACCAACAAAGTGAGAGTCATACACCTTCACACTTGCTATTAGATAAAAATAATAACACCTTCTCCTTCATTGTTCTATTGATTCTGCCTTTACCACATTTAATCGTTGTGTAATTAAATTACAAATTCTCCTATTGTCATACGGCAAAGCTCATTACCATCGCTAATGAAGTTGTTTAGTAAATGAGAACTTATAATTACACAGTTTTTGAATTTCAAATAAGTAATGGAATTTTTCACATCTCTTCATCTGCAATTTAGATGACTTCAGAGCTCTGTTTCCGCACAATTGAAAATTTATCTTTCATGAATTTTTTCTCACGAATTTTAAGAATTCTTTGTTTTACTTGTTTCCAACTAGGTTAGCAGACGAGTAATTATTCGCGCAATTTTTTATACTTTTTGTTTTTAAGGGCAGTTTTTATCTATCAAGTCAGTCAGCTCCAAGCAATGCATTATTACATGACATTCAGTCTCTTATTTTCATCCTTTACATCTCACCCCCTTCGGAGGGTCTGGCGCCATAGGGCTTCAGCCTTTCGGTTTCTCAGCAAATTTCGGGGGATGGGGTTCTTTGCTCTGCATCTTCTTTTCTTTATCCTAGCATGTGCTGGGTGGCCTTAATACCGGGAGCAAACCACGGACCTAGCGAAATTGATCCGAAAGGTATACCACCTAGCCTCAACACTTAAATATTCACACACACACACACACTATATATATATATATATATATATATATATATATATATATATATCTTATTGGTATATTTATCACCTTAGGTGGTTCATATGAAAGACGGACCTTAGAATTCCTGACTAATCTCATAGATATATATATATATATATATATATATATATATATATATATATATATATATATATATATATATATATATATATATATATATATATATATATATATACAGTATATCTATATATATAAACTCGTATGTATGTTTTTGAATCGATATACATCGAAGAAACCTTTTCTGGTAACATCCATTTTAAAAATGATATCAGTTCTAAATGAAATCAAATCTGTTGCACATTTCCTTCAGGAAACCGGTCAACAAATTAATTACAGATCCTTACCAGAATTCTGATCAGATGTGCGTGCAGATTGGGATAATTACGAGGCTCATTTCTTAATTTCTTACGATACAAATTTTGACTTCAGTTTTTAATTGCAGATTATAAGTTCTGGAAAGTGTTGGGGATGATTTTCATGCACGGAATGGTAAATTTCTCTTGAGAAAATCAACAGTTTTAAGAAACAGGCGATATTTTGTTTAAAAAGAGCTACTCCTTTTTACAAAGATGGATATTTATTATTTCTTGTTTCTTTCTTTTTGCTAAAACATCAGATGTATAAATTCATATAGTATTCTTTTTCCTTTTAAGTAAAACGACGACAATCGTATGAACAAAGATAGTTTACTCGACCCGAAAAAGTCAGAAAAACGATCCCATTGGGCGTTTCATGCACCAGTAATGACCACAGGCTATAAAAGCGCCATCCGACCTTGGCCTTGACTCTCAGAGAGCTGAATATGCATGAGACTTCGAATGCCGCCGTTTAGCTGTTTTTCCTTCTAGATGTTAGACAGAACCTGAAATTTGCAAAGGGTCCCAACTCACACCGAAAGAGAAGGGGGAGAGAGGAACCTGAATATGAAGCTGAGCGATCAGGTTTTGTGACTGACTTGTTGCCCTTGAAGTGTTTGACTTTACAGGAGATCGTTCTTCCAGCGCTTCAGAAAAGAGGCAAAGAATAACTGCTCTTCTTAAAAGCTTCGCGAAAAGTGGTTGAGAGAGAGAGAGAGAGAGAGAGAGAGAGAGAGAGAGAGAGAGAGAGAGAGAGAGACGGAACATTGGGGTAGGAGGGAGGGCGGGGAAGGTAACTAAAATATTGTAAATCGCATGGAATAATTTCGCTTTCTTCCATTCAGTTTCCTGGGGTCTCTTGATAATCTTAGCGGAACTGAGCTGAGGACGAAGGCCACACAAAAGCAAAATTTGAGAAACTCAGACAAAACATGAAAGCTTCAGGGAGGGCCACTTACCACGGTGGAGTGTTTTCAGTCCCAGAAATCTGCCGCAGGAAATAAAATGAACGAAAAAGTAAAGCTGAAAATCACTTTCCGTGCGTGTCCTGTGATCTAAATTACATTCTGCTTCCTTGATTTGTAGATAAACAGAAAAGCTATACTTGTTAGTTTGCAAAAATATGGAATTTGAACCAAAGGAAATGATATTTGGAGTAATAATATCTGGACGAAGGTTTTGGAATACCCGTATCCCAGCTTTTCTTTCTTCATTTTATTATTATTATTATTATTATTATTATTATTATTATTATTATTATTATTATTATTATTTCATATACTTGAAGACATTAGCTAGGGACTGGGAATAGACAGTTTTCCTTGTATACATGAGATTTCCCAAAGTCTAGTCAAATATAAAAAGGACGTTATAATTCAGCTTTTGACTACAAAATTAGTAAAGCGGAATTCTAGCAGCAGTACAGTATGAGTAGAAAAAACTGGATGGTTAATAATGAAACTGTACAAATGAGGCCAGTGTAAATACACTGCAAAACTGTCCATAATGGAATCCTTTGAAAGAGCTGGAAATTACAAACAAAAGATAAATGAAGAAACCATTAGATCCTAATGCTCTGCCTCTTGAAAGTGTAGCTGGTAACGTATTGCCCTGTACGAATTAGCTGCCTGTGATCAACACCTGGGGCCTGATGACGGTCACGAAATCAGCAAGGGGTTAGTGCCGTCAGTGCGCTTCATGCGGTGTACTGTAGACTTTACTTAAGGTTCTTTGCAGCGTCCCTTCGGATCCTAGCTGCAACCCCTTTCATTCTTTTTACTGTACCTCTGTTCATATTTTCTTTCTTCCATCTTACTTTCCACCCTCTCCTAACATCTGTTTCATAGTGCAACTGCGAGGTTTTACTCGTGTTACGCCTTTGAAACATTAATACTATCAATTTCCCTTTCAGTGCTGAATAACCCCATAGGTCCCAGCGCTTTTCCTTGGGCCAATATTCTATATATCCCTATGCATATTATATATATATATATATATATATATATATATATATATATATATATATATATATATACATATATATATATTTATATATACACACATTATAAACCAAAGGTCTAGGTTCAGATCCTGGCCGGGGCAGAAGCACTTTGCAATTAAGATTGTTTGATCATGCCTTCTACCCCGGCCGGGATTCGATTACCGACAGGGATAAATGCACTTATCAGTTATTATTCCCTGTAGTGTAAGTTATTGCCAACGTATAGTGAATTACGTATGATATTTGTTAATATAAAAAAGTCACGCTTGTATAAAGGACAAAATTTCATGTGTGCATATTTATACACACACAATAAAAATCATATATACATATATATATATATATATATATATATATAATATATACATACATACATACATATATATATATATATATATATATATATATATATATATATATATATATATATATATATATATACTTACATATATATACATACATATATACATATAAAAATATATATATATATATACATATATGTATGTGAAGTCAGCTGCCTGTGTTCTTTTTGATTTTCCCTTTCCATTCATTCTCTGATGTTTACACTGGGTGGCATTTTTCTGCTCCATCTGTCAGCTCTGACGTCATGAGCATTCGTGAAAGGAAGCCCTTGGTTAAAGGTGAATATCTGAAAGGAAGTTCGTATCTGTTGCTCTTTTCAACTCTTCTTTCTGTTCTGGAGGTTTGTTCGGTAGTAATGATAATGCGTCTGTCTATATTCCTTAGAATCAGACTAAAATATTAAATAGGTTGTCTTTCAAAGGACCGCACTTTTAAAATGTCTCATTTTCAACTGGAAAGTATGTTTACCTGGAAGCTTTTAACTGAAATATGAGCTTTTTTTTATTCAAAGTTCTCTGAGGAGGTTAATCAAAGGGGATATAATATTCAATGAACGCCCTCAATTTTATCTTAGAATCTCAATTTTTTGCGATTGGGAGCTGGCCTCGTTCTTTCTCTGTTCTACAAGCAAAGGTAAATTTATATATATATTCACAGTCAAGTTAATTTCGAGACAGAGTTACTCTTTCATTTTCCTCTCAGACACCTGCTTAACACCTTTGTGTTATTTGCTCTCAGGCAGATGAAACTCTCTCCGTCTCCCTGACGAAATAATCGATATGAGCTCACTCCCCAAAAATTTTCGACTCTGGAAACGAACTCTTTCACGAAAAGTCTGTTACTTTTGTTCTCTTTGTCGTGTATTTTCACATATAATCTTTATAGAACTTTTCAATACAGGTCTGGAAAAAAAATAACAATGTTTGTTTAAGAAGACTATGGAGAACAATCCTGTTCAAAAGTTATGCAGAGAAAGGACCTTTTTTTGTGTATTATATGTTGACATATTGTTAGAAGTGCATTTACCATTAAATGTATTCCTAACAGTATTTCTAGTGTTTTTATATTAGAGGAGGGTCTTATTTTTTACTAATAATATTAACAATAATAATAATAGCGAAATAATAATATAATAATAATAATAATAATAATAATAATTATTATTATTATTATTATTATTATTATTATTATTATTATTATTATTATTATTATTATTATTAAAACAAGGCAATGAATCTTTGAAAATCAGCTTATGAAAAAGTCTCATTTCACCGTTTAATTATGAAAAGAATCTTAGGAAATCAAACTTCCATATCTTGAAATAATCTGAAGAAAGGAAGTTGGAGAAACTGTCTGCTCTCAAGCTGCAAACTCTGCCATTATTCTTGACGTTATCTCGAGTAACAGACTAAGGTATAGAAACCCTTGTTGTATGTGTGTGAAGAGAGAGAGAGAGAGAGAGAGAGAGAGAGAGAGAGAGAGAGAGAGAGAGAGAGAGAGAGCGCAATTACGTGAGTGTTGGTGAATGAAAACTTGTTTTTTTATGTTAGGAAATAATTATAGCTTATTGTCTAGAATTTCATAATACTAAGCGAGAGAGAGAGAGAGAGAGAGAGAGAGAGAGAGAGAGAGAGAGAGAGAGATATTCCTTAAGTGTTGGTGAGTGAAAATTATTTGTACATATTAAGAAAATAATTAAGCTTATTTCTAGAATTTCAAAAGCCACAGAGCAGAGAGAGAGAGAGAGAGAGAGAGAGAGAGAGAGAGAGAGAGAGAGAGAGAGATTTCTTAAGTGTTGGTGAGTGAAAATTATTTGTACATATTAAGAAAATAATTAGGCTATAGCTTATTTCTATAATTTCAAACTCCCAAGCCACAGAGCAGGTCGAGAGAGAGAGAGAGAGAGAGAGAGAGAGAGAGAGAGAGAGAGAGAGAGAGAGAGAGAGAGAGAGAGAGGGAGAGGTTACTTGAGCGTTGGTGAATGAAAAATTATTTTTACATATTAAGAAAATAGTTATAGCTTATTTTGTAGAATTTCAAACTCCCAAGCCACAGAGCAGGTTGAGAGAGAAAGAGAGAGATGTACTTGAGTGTTAGTGAATATCAAGTTGATTAAAATGTATTTATACCGGATGAAAATAATTCATTCGTATTTCTCTTTCACCATTGTTGAAATCCTGGAAGTCGAATCGCATTAGTTTGAGCAGAGATAACTATTGTTTCAGGTATTTGTGGTAAGTGGGGATTATGCAAACTCCGGAATTAAGGTAAAATTCCAGTGTGGAAAAAAAATGTTATTGGGTGTTTGAAATTCAACGAAGGATAAATGACTTGTTTTTGAGCTGGTCTTTTTTTTACAAGGGATTTCGGCTCTTGTTTGCTAATAAGGGGGGAGAACATATTTGTTTGTTGGTTTATCTGTGCGCTGTTTTCAACAAACAGACTCATGTCTTAGTCCTGTCTGCTTTAAAAGGAAATTGCTTTATGTGTGCGGATGTCTGCATACTATACATTAGGTAAGGAGTAAGAACCAAAGCGTCCGTAGGAAATACGAAATAAAAGACACGGATTATTATGAAAGTGCGTCAGTGCAAGAACCTGAGTGGACTTTGTAGAATTTAGCAGGTATCCATATTGATTAGACTTCAGTTTTCAGGATAATTCACATTCAGTGAATGTAGAGCCCTGTAAGTCAGGGGGTTCGATTTAGGATTTGGTTAGGCTACCAAATAACAATAATCATGTTGATCAATCTTGAGCTAAATGAAAACACCGAGCTTAGAAATAAGTTGGTATTGACGGTAATCTTGAGAATGTCTGAACTCCAACAAAGTGTTGTTTGTCTTATGTAGGGAATCGTTAACAACTAGTTTGGATATTCCTTGAAAGACGTTTCAGATTTCAGGTCTGCTGTGAATAACAAACCAGACTGTTTGATGCGAAATATATACCGCTCTACAAGTGTCAGCCTTCGTGAGAGGTTTCCAAAGATTAGTTTCAATGATTCTCTGTGAAATAAAAACAAAACCAGTAACGTGTGAAATAAAGTAACACACGTGCAAAACATTGTCCATATGACCTCGGACGTCTCCTTTCAAAATTAGAATATATAAAAAAAATGGCAGAGGGCACTAATGCTCACAGATATTCCAATACCACGAAAGACCATCTCATTTCGTGCGTCATGTGGAGGAAAATTAAACGGCTGTAGTTAATAACCAGCTATTACATAATCTTTTTTGAACTGGAGTTTCTGGGAAAGTGAATGGCAAAAAGTTGTCGCTTCAAGTAAAATGAGGGTACAGGACAATGATGGCCTTCCCAGATAAATGGAATTTAAAAGTTCAAAGATGTGATGATCTTCCCAGAAATGGAAATATGATGCATTATTTTAAAAATTCATCGAAAGAGGTCTCTAATTTACAACATGTTTAAACATATCTGATTCATTACACAACACCACCGAAAATACTTTGCATCCAGTCAATAACTAGAGCTGCTTCCGCTATAAAATGCTCATTGTACATATGGAAAGAAATATTTTTCTTTGCTTTGGAAGAATTACACAACCTGGATCAAGTGACTAAAGTATTTTGACCTTTGTAAACGCTCCGTAGTTTACACTGGAAAGCTATTACAAATCTGATCAGGGAAAGACTTTTATATCTGTGACCGGAAATAATAAGTAAAAATCCACAGGTATGTGTGTGAGTTAGACTTTATCAAAATTTTGATAAATATAGTATTCCACATATAACTGTGGATATTTGCTTATTGATTTATTTTTTTGTTACCTTTTTAAAATGTAATAAGAAATAACGTGCAGTTCCTTACTATGTGCTATTCGCATATGAGTGTAAGAAAACTCATCGAAAATATTGTCTCTCTCTCTCTCTCGCCGTTTCTTGGCGGCATTTTCCTCTAAATGTTGATGAGATGCTCGTTGTCACGATCCAAGAATCGTTCCAGGTTTTTTCAAACTAAACAATAATGTTTCAACACCGGCAACTGAAATATGGGAAATGAATATAAAAAGAAACTCTCACTACACTAAAACACATTTATTCACAACCTTATTTACAAAGAAAATGAAATGTTTCCCCTTTGCTCTCATTCAGTGTAACACTAAACAAAATAAATCTAAGCAGTTATAGATAGGGGGGAAAAGGTTGTAAGGCAGAGCAATGTTAATACTTAAATGTTGAGTTGGTGAGTTATCCTTTCATGGCTGGGGTTTCAGCTGAAGAGATGATGCTGGCACGATGACCTTGAGCTTGAAGAGGTCACAGAAGGGCGGCTGGGAACTCAGCAGAGATGTTGCTGGTATTATGGCCACGGGCTCGTAGATGTCACAAAAAGGGATGTTTTTAAGATGAGACAGCAAATGCTGTTTCTCCAAGAATCCGGAGATTGTGCAAATGGAGGGCAGCAAGGGCTGGAGACTCGTCCTCGCTACAGGCAGGAAGGGCTGACTACTTCACGTTGTCACAGGCGGGAATTGCTTAGCAACTAATCCCCTACACAAGCAAGAAGAGCTGACTACTTTTCTTCGTCACTGGCATGTAGGCTCACTGCTTCACCTCATCTCGAACATGGAGGGCTTAGGGACTTCTCATCATAAGCCAGAAGGGCTGGCTGCTTCTCTTCGTTTCAGGCAGGACAAGACTTGGTAGAACTAAGTAGTAGCACCGCAGCAGCGATTTCCTTCTAACTTTACTTTTCTGCAGTTTTTTGGTTGCTAATTATGGATTTACCTTCAATTTTTGTCACACAGTTGTAATTAACCTGTAATTAACCACAGAACTTCATCCAACAAGCTATGGAACTCGATGGGAAAGCAGGGTTATGGGTGGGGTGTACCTCTGGGACAGGTTTTTTTGCTCCCCTGCTTGTTACTACCCCTACAATTTAGGGGACCCCTGAGAAAGCAGGGTTACAGGTGGGGTAGACCATGGGGGTGAGAAGGCGATCAAACTTTATTATATAGAGCATTACAGAGACGAAAAACCCTTACACAAACACAGGAGGAACAAGACGACAAAGGTAGCCATTACAAAGACAAAAACTTTCACTACTACTGCTATTTCGAATGCTGCCACGCATGTGCACTCTTATAAGGGAGCTTTTGGTACACAGGCTGACTCCTTACTGACAAAAAAGGGAATGTTCGTTTCCGGTCCTTCTAAGTTTCAGTTTTGCAAAATGCACTAGGTGACATTTGATTCCCCAGGGGCTAGTATTGAACATGCTAAATTACATTTGAGCCCCCAGGGGCTAGTACTAAACACGGCAAAACAGTGTACATGAATCACTGTTTAGTACCAGCCCTCATGTGGAATTGGAGTTCGGAACAGAAACAAACTTTTACCAGCTGGGTGACGGAAGCCTATAAATACTTATCCAACAATCACGTTACACTGTTAACTCTACATTGAGGAAAACGGCGTTTGGATTCAGACTCTGAGTTACTTCTATTCCCTTGTGTTTTCATTTTTCACAACCGGCTTTTCTTTCTGCTTTCCTTCACTTTGAGTCCCTCACTCACAATTATTACTGCTCCTGCACATTAATGCATTCCCACTAGTGCCATTTACCTTGTAAGCGTTACAATATGGCGTTACAATTGATGATAGGCCCCAAAGAATGGGGCTGCACCCTAGAGGAACTGTGAGGAAACAGGGGGTTTCAGGAGGAATTGAGGAGTTTCTCCCGCTGTTGGAGGGTGTGTGGGGGGAATTCATACGTGAACCTCACAGGTTAGACCACCATCTTTCCAACTGTAGCATCTGCTTGTTTGCATTGGTATGGTTTATAAGAATTCCGTTTCAGTACACCGGCTGATTCCTTGCTGTAAACTTAACGCTCCTTTAAACCTGTAACAAGCCACTCTTTGGCCGTTACCTGCATAAACTCTTGCGTCAACTGCCGAGAAATTAACGTATATTATTATGGCAATTATGAGATTTTAGTTCAGCTGCTTCAAGATCACGGCCTTAAAAAAAAACCCACAATTTTAGCCCCGGATGTGGTAGTGAGTGCAGGCTGGACATTCAGCAAAAAGCATTCTGCTCCCTCGGAAACAGGCTTGGAGTCCCTAAGGTAAGTTTATTGGGTCTTAGTGTATCGAATTGTGTTTTTTTTCCAGATTAACTTGAGTTCGGAACTCCTGCGGACTGGTTGGTGCCTTGGAAATTGATTTTTCCTATACTTTTAGGGTTGTTGGTAAAGGAGATGATATTTTGTTTTTTGTCGGCCTGTTATTCTTCCTAATGCGTTCCTACCTACACCCCCCCTCTGTTTCCTCGGTGACAGTTCGTTTTGCCTCTGCGAAGAACCCTCTGCTTCCCCCCACTACCGCTTCTCACCTTTCCCCTGCATTTTGGGGGGATGTGAGCAGCTCTCTCCCTGCCTTCCTCCCACGTTCCTCCCCTTCCTCATCCTCCCCTGCTGCAACGCATGGCTCCCTGGTGATTTACGCTTCCGGAGTGCGCTTCCATAATGTAAACATGTTCGTTCCGTTTGTGCTGTTCTCCCCCACCCAAAACCCCAAATTCTCACAGTCCCCCTTTACTGTTGGGTAGAGTTAGGGGCATGTAACACTTGGCTGACAGCAAACAAATTCTTCTCCGTTATCAGCTGCCCTAGAAGTATAGGAAAAACCAATTTCCAAGGTGAAAACAGGAGCGGAGCTAATACTTAGAAATACCCAAGATTTTATGGAGAAGAGTAAGGGTCGTCTGAAGGGGATACTCCCGTCGGAACCTTACTTTGTCCGACCTCTGATTACCCTCTGTGTCTCTGTCTGTCTGTATCTCTGTCTTGGGAAGTGTCTTCTAGAAGCTTATATACCACTCTGTGGGCGGAGCTAATGACGACAGAAAATCGTCATTCCCATATAAGGAGTTCTTTGATTTTCTGCACAATGATTGGTTCCTAAAAACTGCGCCTTTCCAGTCACGCCATAGCAGATTCCAGATCAAATTTTCTGATGCAATGTGGATCGAATATTGCGCCATGTTACAAAGGCATGGCATGTGATACCACGTGGTGTCGTTTCCACAAGAAAGGGTTTTCATTGAATCGCTAATTGTCCACGACGTGTTAATAATAGTAAGTGACTGGTGGGCAAACACAGGAAGCAGTCACGTCTTGGAAAAGAGATGTTTCTTTTTCAATATATTTCATCATTATTGCATCCACCCATGACACTCATTAAGTATGCTAAGTGAGGCTGCCTCGGTTTCCTTCTCTTTATTCCAAAGCTGGGATAGGTTACCAGTCGGCCGAAACCCATGAACACTGAGTGATACATCGTCGATGATAAGATCAATTTGCAACTCACTATGCCCAAAGGTCACTGATGGGTCTAATTTAGATCATAACTCAGTGATTTTGGTAAAAATGAAAAACCTCAGAAATTTTAAATCATCGCATAGACTGGTAACTGATATACTTTTATTTATGAATTTTGGGTAAAATAGTATTTATATGGAAAAGTAAGAATTTCTGTCAGTTGTTTCCACAGTTGTCACTGATTTCACCAGAATAACTTCAAACGTTTGTGTACCCCATTCGGAAATGCCAAGGGGTGTAGGGTTAAATCGTTTCCATTATGGAAAATTGATCTTATTGAAACAAATACTATGCTTCTGTTTGCCATCCCATTAACAACAAGAACTGAAGTATAAAAACCCTATCTAACATAAAGAAGGAGAAGTGAAAACAGTAGCTAGAAAGATGGTAGATCATAGACTGAAAGTGGACTCTTAGACGGTAGGTACAAAGGTGTGCAAGTGAACTCTCAGATGGTTGGTTAAAACTTTGAAAGTGAACTCTGTAATTGAAATCTCAGACGGTGGGTTAAAAGTCTGAATATGAACTTTTAGACAGTCGGTCAAAACACTGAAAGTGAATTCTTAGGTGGGGGTCAAAAGTCAAAAAAATTAATTTTTAGGCAATGGGTAAAGAGTATGTAATGGAACTTGTATAACGTAGGTCAGAAGTCTGGTGGGTAAGAAGTTGGAAAAATGAAGTCTGTAGCTGTTGGACAAAGGTCTGTCATGGAATTCTTGGACAGGAGGTGAAAAAGCCTGAAGGTGAACTGTTAGACTGTCGAACAAAGTCTGTAGATGAACTCTTTAATATGATGGAATGTGGATGCCTAAAAACTTTTATCAGCATCTTTAGTGACAGACCTGTATGTCCCCATGATGCTCTAGAGCTTAGAGAGGAATGCATGGCCTATGTGCATACATTTCCAGTACAGCTATGTTTCAGCCACTGTTTGGCATGTTTCAGCCAATTTTCTGACACAAAAACTCCCAATGATTTCAGGAAAACATTTTAAAAAGAATGCAATTTTGCGAAATGCTTAAGGCAGATAACATAAGACTAAGATTTTAAAAAATTCAAATTGTAGCGTACCTTAAATTTTTTATAGTTAGAGATCCACGAAGCGGGATATAAATCAGGGGAAAAAATGGACAATTGACAGATGACTACATAAGTTTGGGTATGTTAGATGTGTGTGAATCAGGATGAAAAGGAATGAAAAAAAGAGAGATTGGATGGGGTTAATGTGTATATTTATTCAGAAAGAGCAGAAGGAATTGGTATAGAAGTGGCTTGATC
Source organism: Macrobrachium rosenbergii (assembly GCF_040412425.1). NCBI lineage: Eukaryota > Metazoa > Arthropoda > Malacostraca > Decapoda > Palaemonidae > Macrobrachium > Macrobrachium rosenbergii. The sequence continues at coordinate 57,315,603 of NC_089753.1, forward strand.
TTAACACCAAATGCAGAAAAGGCACTGACAGGCTGGGGAGCAGTGAGCGCTAGATTACTGCTCGTAAGGTCAAAACAGTGAAGTGTATTTTAGTGAGTTATGTATTGAAGAATGAGATCTCCAAAGATGAAAAAGATGAATTTTACATAGAACTGGATAATGTTAGACGAAATACTACAAAGAGGTAAGTGAACTGTATTTGATGATATAAATCCAAAAGTTGGTAGGAGCAATTAACGAATGGAAGATGTTATAGGCAAAACAGGCCTAGGAGAAACAGAAAATGAAATTGGGGTGCTGTGGATTAGATTTTGCACTGCAATTGATTTGTGGTTGGAGACAATCGTGTCCAACAAAAGGACATCCCCAAAATGTCAGTCATAGAAACCGTATAGATCATATAGCCACTAACTAAGAAAGAAAAAGAACACAGGAATTTTAGAAGCTACAGAGGAGCAGAAGTCAGCTGTGATCACCAACTTGTTATTGTCACTCTTGAATTGAAATTAAAAACACTCATCAAAAGAGTTGATGGAGTAACTTGGTTCGATACCGTAAAGTGTTTTAAAGAAGAACCTCGACTGGCTTTTGCAACAATGTCAAAATTTATTTGCAGCTTTAGAGATTGTCTGAGGAGGAATAGACAATCAGTGAGAGCTTGATTAACATCGAGAATGCACATCAGTCTGCTGGAGAGGTGTACTGGGATATGGGGTTACATGACGGAAACCTTGTATAATGGATAAGCCTTGCGATATAATCAAAAGAATGGACAAAAGCAAAAGGTGCCTACAGACAAACTTCAGGCGAGTGATGAAGAACGCAAAGTAGAATATCAAGTTTTGATACGGACGTTGAACGAAGATCAAGAAGAAATAAGAGTGAATATTTGGACAAACAGGCTGGGGATGTTGACAACACCATGTTTTTAGGGAGTTGCATTGATGTTAGGCTATCCCACACAATTATTAGTGAAATATTCATGGGAGAAAAGAAAAATATAATAAGAAGGAATTAGTCAATAATAACATCAGAAGAAGAAAGAAAATGCTGGGCGAAACATTTTTAAGGTAATGAATAAGGTTATTTTTGCAGAATTTGGACTGAGGAAGCAAAGCCTGATAATTAGGAACTGGAAGTCATAGCAAAGGGGCCAAATAAGGGTTACCTGACTGAAAGTGGCAACTATAGTCATTGCACTTGTGTGTATTGTAGTGAAAATATTTATTATACTCATTCTCAATAGACCGGAGATAGAAATTGATATATTTCTCAGAGATGAACAAACTGGTTTTAGAGAATACAAGAGTTACATGGATCAAATAAATGTTAAGAAATATTGAACAATATATGCGATTTAAAAGTCCCCTTCTGATGGCTTTTGTTGATTACAAGAAATCATTTTCCAGCGTCCACAGACCAATATTATGTAAGGTATTTGGTCACTATGACATTCCTGTTAACCATTCAAAACTGACTGATATTATCCACACACGGAATATGTGTAATTTTAATTTGAACAGGTCTTGTTAAGCGAATTTATGATAAATAGTGGGATGCGTCAAGGGAACTTTATTTCAACTTTGCTGTTTGACTTCTCATATATGTAATAAAAAAGTAGTTGGATATGAAGAGTAGGTTTGGAGTGGCGTAACGACAGAAACTATGAGAGGGCAGGTTGAAGGTTAATGTAGATTTATAGAAGATAAACTAGAAAGATACACTACAGGAAAGACATGAATGGTAGAATTTCATTTAGGCCCTTTGGGTCACACGTCATTGGAGGTAGTAATGAAACTGATGATCATGACGACATAAATCTTTGCTGAAAAGTCATAATGGTGTCATAAGGTTTAACAGCATAAGACAAAGATATGTACTGATAGAGTATTTGTTTGACATGTACATTCTACCTGCAATCTGCTTTCTTCACTTTTCTAGTAACATCAGTACGTGGGGAATACAGTTGTATGTTTGTCTGTTAAGTAATGTAATATACTCTTGCAAAAATAGACCTAAGAATTGCTGTTCAATTTCAGATTATTAGAATTAGCATCCATTCATATTAATGTAGTATCCAGTGTCCTTTACGTCTCTTGGTTTTGACATAAAATATTGCTACAAATCGAGGTCACTTCCCCTACTGCATCTCGTTTTCAAATAAATGATCCCTCCCTCTTGCTTATTGTCTCATGGACGAAGAAAAATGCCCTTGTCCTGCAAATTCCAAAATTGATTCATTTTTTCTTTTCCTCTCGATCTTTTAGAGCTATGCCTGATTCTCAGAATGCCGAAATGGCGCTCTTCTACCACAATATTTCTCCCTGCCCCTATATGTTTGCATTCCCCGTCGTCCGTAGTGCCCATGAAGGGAAAGTTAATTCTCTCTCTCTCTCTCTCTCTCTCTCTCTCTCTCTCTCTCTCTCTCTCTCTCTCTCTCTCTCTCTCTCTCTCTCTCTCATTATATAAATTCAATTGAAGTGATTATTCAACAATGTATAGCTATCAATTCGCCTGGTCAGATTAGTTCTGGATACACAGTAGGGAGGGGTTGATTACATGCAGTAATTTACGGAATCAATTACATTTCAGTGATTTTCTTCTCGTCCTTCCCGACACTGATCACGGGTCAGTTACGACTACTGGAATGGGTCCAGTCACCACCCTTGCCTAACCATCTTTAAATCATAATTATCGTCCCTCCACTCTTTCAGATTCTCACGTTACTCCAAACTATCTGCTCTTTCCTCCTTTATCGTAAAAGTAATTGAGGAAAAAAACCTTTTGCAGTTGAAGCACTATGCAACATCTGTCAGGAGGGGGTTGAGGGAAGTAAGATGGAAGAGAGAGAATATGATAAACGGAGGAGGCACAGTAAAAGGAACGAAAGGGGTTGTAGTTAGGGCCAAGGCAATTTTTGAAACATTTAGATAGATAGATAACAGAGGAAAATTGCAAAGAAAAACCTCGTTCAGCTACAAAACTAAAGTATTATCATAGGGAATCGTTTTATCGGATTTTTTGTTTCAAAAGCGCGCACGCACACAGTGTTATTTGCCCACATTTATGTGCAGATGATTAATGTGTATATTCTAAAAGGCTTTCAAATAGTACAAAAAATCAGATTTGTTTAAGAAATTCAAAATTAAAACAACTTTTTTTCTGTAATTCTGTTCGCTATTCCCTAGATGATATGATATTAGACATTAGCCTTCAATGATTCTCCACTGCACAGTCAGGATTGAGAGTTGAGATAGTATAAAAATGCCTCTTGTTTAGACTATCGGCAACATTTTTCATTTGACAAGAATTTTCTTTCTTGCAGTAGGTAAAGTTTCTTTTTCACGAAATTTTCCGCACGTAGGAGCTCCAAAGAAACAGACATTTTGAAACACTCAAGTTATAGCTCTTTTGCAATGTTTGCAGAAATAAAAGGCAAAAGAAATTCTAGCTAACACAAGTAAATCTTTCAGGGAGAGAAAACAAACGTATTTACCATTGGAAAAGTGACGGTTCCGGAAACTTTGATTTTAACTGCTGACAATATGGTGAACTTGCATGGACCCCTGCAGAGTTCTCTGGTCACCAGTGAAGAACTGTAACTTTTCTAAACGTTAAAATACCATGTTTATTGGCACCACATGAGTGCAGGGATATTTTTTATTATATATGCCGAGAAGATTTCGTGTGACCATTGTATGTAATCCTCTGTCTTCTGACAGCTACAGTCTAATCTTCCCTTCCTTACCTGCGAAAGGCAAACGGAAGTTTCAAGTTTTGTAAGAAAGTTCTGCATTTTTAATTTTTTCTCTTTCTATTGCTTACAGCTGACGAATTTGGTTTAAGATTTGGATGTCTTTTCATTATCTCGTTCTGCACTTTCCTTGTTTTCATCTGAAATTTCAGCTTCTCTCTCGCTTTGACCTACATATCATTCCTCTTCTTTTCTCTGCCCATCTTTCGTGGTCTCTGTCCACCTCTATTCTAGCCTCGAGTCATATCCAGTAATAATAATAATAATAATAATAAGATGAGGATAAAATAAGACACTTATCTCTGTAGTAAGTTTGGTATGTAGTTATAAATAAAACCAAAAGCTTTTAGAGGGCTAGTGTCCTTATTGTCAGAGGGAATGAACTAGATTAAATTTTTCGGAGACAGATACATCATGTCAGGCTCCTGCAAGATCCTCTGACTGCTTAACCATTCTAGCGTGTTGTGGCCATGCTGCCCATCTGCTGGTCATTGGTAGACGTTAATCCTGGGTGTGGATAACATTTACTTTGCTTACGAATCTGAGAAGTTTAGTTTTTCCAAGGACATATTTGACGATTACCTTATCCAAAACATAACGGATTTGTTTTCAGCTACCATTGACATCTAGTCGTTATTGGCTCCTCTCCTACCCTACTCACCCTGTGTCACTGTGCCTTATTGCTATAACTTACCACGTTACTGTCCTTAAACTTCATTCTCTAGCTGAAATCCCAAAAATGGGCGGTTAATGTTAACGGCACTTTTGTGCTTCCCTGTGAGTTTATCGAGATTCATTCTGATATCCCCCACATAAACCAAATTACCGTCGTAGCAGCTGGTACATATCCAGGATTCGTCCTATTCCTTTATATTCACGGTTGTTTTTACAAAGGGATTGACGGACAGTAGTGTTATAATGGATTACAAATGTATGATGTTTATCCCCAAGATTTTACGGTACTGTTCAGTTCCTTTTCCATTGAGAAATTTTATGGAAGGTTTTTCAGAATTAAAGGCATCTGAGAATGAAATGAGAAGTCTTCGTTTTGCACTTTAAGTAAGGCAAAACTAACATCCACGTATCTATTGCACAGTATTAGTTTTATACGTACGGTAATAATGCCTGGTATTAAACTCACTTCAAAAAAGTCCATACACAAAATGACTGTTATAGGCGAAAGCGTGGACCCATTGGTACACCGATTATCTGTTGGTACATTTTGTCATCAAAACTGAAAAATGCATCCATGACACGTAGTTTGATTAATTCCCATGTTTTCCCCGATGGTCTAGGAAGCTATAAACCTCTTTATCCTCTTCAGTCTGATGAACTGAAGTACTTTATCTAATGGGATGTTGGTGAATAAGGATACCACATCAAAGCTTATCACCGAGCTACTGTTAATAGTTTTGAGGCTAATGGGATTGGGAAACCAAGCCCGCTTGAATATATGACTTGCTAAAGAGGTTGATAAATTATAGCCTGGGGATGTTAGCTTGGCGCACACTGTCTCAGAACAGAACCGCCGCCGAAGCTTCCGAAGCCTTAGAACAGAACGGAAACGACGTTGAACCAGCACACTGGCTCAGATCAGAACCGACATGGTCAGTGTTGAGTTACCCTTGGCAGAGGAAAGTCGTGTTCTCTGATGAAACTCATAGAAAATAATTAAATCGGATACCTCATTGAAATTACATTCCCTCTACTTGGAACACAAAACTAAGTTTTTCATCAATGTTGTCTGCCATAATGAATTTGCACGTTCAAGTAACACGCGAACACCCAAACAACACGTGAATGAGCTCCCAACTGCTCAGCGACCCCCTCCACCACCTCACAACAGCCGTTATGCGCATGCGCAGCCTTCCAGACGCGTCAGAACCTTCAGAAGAAATATCTTTCCTAGAATTCTGCGGCGGTTCGGTTCTGATCTGAAGCGTCGGTTCCGTTCTGATCTGAGGCAGTGTGTGCAGTCAGGTTCAAATGTTTGTTTTCGATTTCTTTCCGACATTTCGTTTCCGATCTGACACGTCGTTTCTGACACAGTGTGCGCCAAGCTTAAATTAAGGAAGCGACTGTGGGTATCATTTGTCATTGGTATGGCTATTTTAAGTATTTTAGGGACTGTACACATAGGGCATAGTAGAGCTTCGGAGGGTGTATTTCCTTGTGAGTATCGATAATGATAATTTTGAGTACGTATTAAAATTTTGTTCCACTTCCAAACATCTATATCTTTATTGGTAATTCCGTAATTATTTTCATCAGTAGATAACTACTTCAGTTCAGGTTTATAATCCATTATAAAGAAGTCAACAAGTGACTTCTTTACGGATATATAGTTGTCTTTGGGGTTGCTGTACCCCACTTGTCTCATGTTAATGTCTACCAGTTCACGCTTTCCACGTTTTTCTTTTCTCTCTCTCTCTCTCTCTCTCTCTCTCTCTCTCTCTCTCTCTCTCTCTCTCTCTCTCTCACCCGTGCAAACGCACACTCATACCAAAGATTGTAATGGTCTAAAATAAAAAAAGTAACTTTCTGATGCCAAATACTGTTTATGGATGTGTGAAGGAATAAAAGTACATAAAAAGAGAGGAACTAAATAAAAATGAAGAACAGGCAGGTGTGAACCTCAAAAGGAGAATAGAGAACTGGGGAACGTAAAGTGAAATTAAAATTAAAATTAAGTAAGAATGGTCTCGGCAAGAGACTGGACTGGAGCTTGGCTGAGAACCTCTCCAGAATTTTAATGGGCGGAACCACTTCCACCAGAGAACGAGAGTTTCAACGCCAGACATAAAATTGGAAAGTTTTAGAGGTTCTTTCAAATCCGGCTCCTTGCATAAATTGTTGGATACGTCGCTTGATATGTGGATTATGAGAAGGATAAACACAAGGACTCGAAGTATATTTGCAAACTCTTCCTTATTTGACGATTTTATATTTAATACCATATATCTCATTATTCTTGTAAATATCTTTTATACACACACATATACTTGGACGCACACCGTCGAAAAAGTGCCAGGGCTTATATACAGATATATATATATATATATATATATATATATATATATATATATATATATATATATATATATATATATATATATATATATATTTTCCATATATATATAACCATACCTTGGAATATTCTTTCTCGAACCTCAGATAAACTTCTTTAAAAAGACGTGAAATTCACCAAAGATTAAAAAAAAGGAAGTAAACGTAATTATAATTTTCCACATCTTAGGATATCAATATTCTAAAGCAGCCTTACTGATCCTGCCCTCCCAAAACATATTACCAATAATAATAAATAGACGATATCCTGTGACTGTCTGAAATCCATTGCCCTCAACGTGAATCATACTAAGGACATAATCTGCAATCTCAAGAGGATAACTGATGAGCTTTGTGAAGCTCAAGGACTGGAGATACCTACCTTCTTAACGAGGTGTTTTGGCTTGAGCATATGGCAGTTGGAATGGTTATGTAAAATTACGTAAATAACACAACACGTTTATTTGCAAGGTGAGCAGATGAAGATAATGCATCCCTCAACAAGAGAAATCTTTTCTGTATACATTTAGAGTGAAACGATAATGTTCCTCTTCTGATTACTCCCACTGTAAACGAAGCCATTGCGCCACAAAAGGAAAACGATATGAAATAAACGCCGCTTAAGCGGCTTTTCTACATATACAGTCTCCTTGTGTGCATCACCCGCAGGCTACAGTTTTAATAATTCACAAGAGAATCAAAGCGAAATAGCATTTTTATCTGGTGATAGATTTCAAGTGATTTTTTTCGAGTGATTTAAAAAAGCAGAATCCTTATCCAGTAAAAGAGACAAAAGACACGTTGAAAAAATTGCCAGCGATTTCCTCCGGATGTCACAAAAGAGTGAGTTCTAAGGGAATGATCCATTATAAAAAATGGTAGACATTTATCAGTGAGATGTGTCCACAACGTAATTTCATTTCCCACAACTCAGTAACGGCTTTAAGGACGGTAAACCGTAAAATCGAAAATACCTCGTACATAGGCAGCTAAGGGGTAAAAGTGATTACTGGTTTTATATTGAAGTTTGGCTTTATGGTAGTGGTGGCTCAGTCATGTTGCTGATTACGTAAGGTGTTTACGGTTAAAAGTCTATGGCAAGTAAAATAGTGAAGTATATGTTTAGCTTTTTAATGACAGAACGTGGCGCAAGAATTATATGTTCACAGATTAGCTCCTAATATCTGGGAAGATTTCCAGGGATGTTAAATGGTACAAAACAGTTCATCGAGTCCTGAACGAGAAGTCTATCATGATACAAAATTACTATCCATTTCAGGTTACGCAAGTCACCGTTTTTCTCAAATATCTTTCAAACTAATTACTTGATTGAAATGGTACTTTGACAGTGTATATGACACCTCCCTCTAATTTTGGTAATATAGTGCATTGTCAAATGGTTTTAGTTAGGCGTTTATTCTTGACTTACATGGTGTTGCCAAGCATCGCCAAACTATGCATTCGAACGTCCTTTATCCTCATCCATCCCTCCTTCGCCCTTCCCCTCCTCATCCCTCCCTCAAACCACATACCTGGCCTCCCCATGTCCGTCCCACACCTTTCCTGTGTATCGGGGAAAGCGGACGCTTGATTGCGTAGATTAGTCCTGCTGACTCATGCGACTTTGCCTTTAAAAGTCAAGAGTAAACGCCTTGACTAACACAAGTACCATTTCGATCAAATAATTAGTTTGAAAGATAATTAAGAAACACGATGGCTCGCGGTCCCTGAAATGGATAGTAGTCGTAATATACAATCACAACCACAGCTGGTTCTGGGTATCCTTAAACAATTGCATGATACTTTTTAAGGAACTGACTCAGCTTGATATTAATCTTCCTGTCCACAGCCATTAAAGTTTCTTCATTTCCGTTTCTTGAATCAGATTCTTGGATTTTGTTTTGTTTTAGTCCCTGTGGTATCTCAGCTTGACACTTCTTCTGTCGCCTTCTCTTTGCTTTGGAATTTTTGCAAAATCTCCTGGTTCGATCCAAAACTCTTCCCACGAACCATTCGGTACAACCATTTTGTATTTATACCAATAATTTCTAAGTTAAAAAGTCAAGTATACTTTAGTTTTACCAGACCACTGAGCTGATTAACAGCTCTCCTAGGGCTGGCCCGAAGGATTAGACTTATTTTACGTGGCTAAGAACCAGTTGGTTACTTAGCAACGGGATCTACAGCTTATTGTGGAATCCGAACCACATTATAGCGAGAAATGAATTTCTATCACCAGAAATAAATTTCTCTAACTCTTCATCAGCCGGTCGGTGGAATTGAACTCCGGCCCATCGAGTGACAGTCTGAAGCTCAACCGACTCAGCTAACAAAGGGCATAATAATTTCTAAGATGGCTTAATTAAATGTTAGTTTTTTTTTTTTTTTTTTTTAAATGGCGCATTACAGTATTTTCCAACAGATCCTCCTACAAGTACTTACTTCAGTCGTTCTCTTTCCATCACCCGGTGCGCACTCATGAACATTCCTTTACGTTTCATCTTTTTTATTGCTTCCTCTTAAACAGATTTCTATTTCTTGATCTTGATTCTTTTTTATATTTAGGATATCAGGACGTCTCCTTTTCTGTCCAATCTTTCCAAATCCTGCCCTCAAGAATTTCGACTTTATATTGTTCTCTGCGGATAATGTAATTTCTAAGGGTCATCATATTGTGCCCGAATGTCAGTAATAGTTTGAACTAATTTATATTGCAATCAGCTTTGAATCACATGAAGGTTTGGCGGTATTTTTCTTTCTTATGGCGCTGTTTTCTGAGTTTAAGAAGCAAACCTGTCGTCTGAGTCATAAATCATTCGTATTTAAATTGCGTCTTCTTAGGTTGCATTTTCGTATAGATGGGTGGCCTAAATTATGATAAATGCCTCTGCAGCAACACGTTACTCGTGAATGTATTACTTTCGATTGAAAAAATCCAGTTGTGAAAGAGATCATGTAGTAAACGCCTATACGATAGAGAAAAGAGGAAACAATGCATATTAAAAGAAATTGAAGATATAAAACTACTGACTCCACTGATCATTATGATTCAAGTATTATTTTCTTTTGCCTGATATTTGAACTTGTGAGGACAAAGATTTGCTGACATAGGAGATATTTTTTCTTACTCCTAGAGAGAGAGAGAGAGAGAGAAGAGAGAGAGAGAGAGAGAGAGAGATTCCCAAAGACGGTGTAGAGATCTATTTGCATTTTTTGGTGATCGTAACCTCAACGCCATTCCATCTTGTAAACCCTTATACTGTGACGTTAATGGGAAGGGAGTTACTTTCCTTTTCTACAGTTTTTTGGATGCTAATTATGGATTTACCTTCAATTTCTGTCGCACGAATGTTATTAACCTGTAATTAACTCCTGAAGTTCATCCAACAAGGTAGGGGGCCCGATGGGAAAGCAGGGTTATGGGTGGGGTATATACCCCAGGGACAGGTGATCTGCTCCCTCTCTTCCAACAAGTTAGGGGACAGTGTTATTTGGATATGTAACGGCTCACCTGCTTGTTTCTACCCTACAATTTAGGGGACCCCTAGAGAAAGCGGGGTTATGGGTGGGGTAGACGACAAGGCATGAGAAACCGGCCAAAATTTACTTTTTACGGCACCCCAGACGTGAGAAACCGCTAAATAAACAGAGAACTAACAAGCACATTAAATGGGCCGACACAAAGGCAACCCCTTCCATTACTACTGTCCTCCCAAACATTTACTGGGGAGACATTGGTTCATCCCTCACTCCCTTACTGAGGAAACTCGGAGATTAGGGGGACTAACCCCCTCAAACACTTATCTAACCAATCACGTTGCGCTGTTAGCCCCCCGTTGAGGAAAACCCCCAAACCTTACCACTCAAAGTTGCTAACATGCCTTCCTACTTAGGGGGGCCGTGTCTGGTTTCTGGGGTTCACGTACGCGTCCTGCACAAGACAGGGCACGGGTACGTCTGTTTAGAATGGTTCATATCCCGTCCGGCAAGTGCAATAACTTGTTAACGTGTTTTCCCTACACATGAAACTAACACACCCTGCATGCAATCCTCCCAAACTATAAGTTAACACAGCAAAGAAGAAAACACTTATACGTTTTTGAGTTTCCTTTTGTAAGTTTCACCGTTCTTGGTTGCACTTACCCGCACTTGTTGCAACACAGGTACCCCTCCAGACCAGTACTGAACATGGCGTAGGGAGATTATATCCCCCCGAGCCTAATACTAAACGTGGCGAAATACGTTTACCCCGCCAACCCAGTACTAAACTCAGCGAAAGTGTATATGTACCCCCCCCAAAAAAAAACACTTTCCCTACATACAATTTTCACATGGTGGTATCGTTCCTTTACTTCCTTCTCATAACCAGCGAGATTCCATTCCCCTGAACCCACTGCTAAACACGGCAAAATGCATTTAACAAGCCAACCCAGTATTAAACACTGCAAAAGCGTATCTGTAACCCCCCCCCCAAAAAAAACACATTTTGCCAGCCCCATTTTTCACTCAGATTTGGTTTCTTTGCTTTACTGTCATAACCAACGCAATGACTTTTTCAACAAAACCATTCCTGTTACCGCCGCGTAAGTTTCCCCCTTACCCCAAGTCCCTCACACAAACCCTTCCCCCAACACCCAATTGTGCCAAACCCCCCACCTCCCACCCCCTTGACCCACCACAACCCTTATCTGCTACTCAGGCCTACGCCCTAAAACATACATTTTGCGCTTTCTTGTTCAGTACATTGGCTGAATCCCTTCCGTCCACGTCGCGTTCGTCTGAGCCGATAACCCAGCACACGCTCCCAGTGTCTTGCACTAACTGCTATCTCAGTTACTGCAACTTTTTTGCCTATTACTTAGGCAATTACCGACAATTAATTAGACTTTGCCAAGATCACGGCCTGCTAAAAGCACAGTGCTTTTGTCCGCACTACGTAAGGGAGTCTCACCTTGATGGTCAACCACTCCTTCAACTCTGCCGGCCCAGAAACCGGTGCCCACACCAAAACCATTGAGAGGAGGTGGCGGAAACTCAGAACCAGCACCCCCAGGTACGGCAGGAGGAAGTACAGTTTTGTAGGCTACCTGGCTGTAGCTTATTTTAAGATTCACTTCCTCAACCCCAATACCAGGTTCCACGCAATTTTGAAAGCAGCAGCTGATCTCTACCCTCCCGGTCCCTAAGGTAAGGCCAGTCAGTTCTATTGGTGTCAACGTTTTTGGGTGCAAATTATTTATTCCTGCCAGGTTGCTCCTTCCAGCCAATGGTAAGTGCCTCCCTGTTCCTTTTTTTACCTTGGAAACTGGTTTTTTTCACCACTTTTACAGCTTCTGGTAAAGTTGATGAAGTTTGATTTTTGTCGGCCACATTCTTTGTCACTGTCCCCGTTATCGGGCAGTGTTTCCTCCCCCCCCACCCCTAGTGTTACGCTTCTACCTGCACTCGTTCCTGACGCATTTCCCGCTTGCGGAACCTTCCTCCCACCCCCTTCTTGGACCGCTCCCCACTTACCCCCGCTTTTGGGGCACATTAGGAATTTTCTCCCTCTCTGCCCCATTAGCCCCCACCCTTTCAGCTGTCCCTCCCTTTTGCGTATGGCTCCCTCTCGTTTTCCCCACCAGCCAGCACCCCCGTAACGTAAACATGTCCTCTCCACTTCTGTTCTCCCCACCCAGAACCCTGGATTCCCACAGCACCCCTTTTCAGTTGAGTAGAGTTAGGGGGCTTATGACACTTGGCCGCCAACAGACAAACTCGCCTCCGGTATCAGAAGCCCTAACAGTGTAGAAAAAACTAGTTTCCAAGGTAAAAACAGGCGTGGAGCTAATATTTAGAATTACCAAAATTAAATTTCCATTTTCATAGTTTAAATAACTAACCCCTTAGTGAAACATTGGAGTTTCTCGTTGGACGAGTCGGTAGAGTTGTCGGCTAGCACTCTGGTAGGCCCGAGTTCGAGTCTCCGGCCGGCCAATGAAGAATTAGAGGAATTTATTTCTGGTGATAGGAATTCATTTCTTGGTATAATGTGGTTCGGATTCCACAGTAAGCTGTAGGTCCCGTTGCTAGGTATCCAATTGGTTCTTAGCCACGTAAAATAAATCTAATCCTTTGGGCCAGCCCTAGGAGAGCTGTTAATCAGCTCAGTGGTCTGGTTAAACTAAGGTATACTTAACTTAGTGAAACATTGAAATATTTCTTGCATTGTGTTTCATCTTATTTAACAGATTCAATTATATTTAAGATCTCACAGGAAAGTTTTCATTAATTTTGTGTTTAGACTCTCGACTTGAATGTTATGCAGTGTCCCAGATTTGTTTCCTGGCAAAGAGAACAGTTCACAAATACAGTTTGATCAGAGCATTTTCATCACGTCTCTTCCTTTTATTCTTTCTACCACAGTCCATTTTGCTTGCCATTCCACTATATCTTTTAGCTCCTTTTTCTACTCGAAGCTCTCACTCTCTGTTTCAACTTTAAGCTTCTAGTTTCTTCTTCCTTTGAAGCACCGTTCTTCTCTTGCATCGTTTCCAGAACTGTGCTCTTATTCGGGGAACACTTGCATCTTAATCTTAAGCTCAAAGTGAACACAAAGGGGGAACTGTGTCAAGCGCCCCTGTACCGCTGATAGTCAGAAGACTCTTGCACGTAGCAAGATGGCAGTTAAACGTCTAAGGCTATTTGGTTTGCAAGGACGGGCAGGCCACTCGAAGAGCCAGGTACCAGGATTCTGGAAAAGAATTCCAGGTTAGCATTCAGATCTAATGATTTTCTCTCACATGAAATTACTTATGCACGATGGAGGAAATTATCAATTAGATTCAGTTAGCACATGGTAACACTATGGTGGGAATGCTCTAACTATTATCACAGAACTAATTTAATTTAAGCTTGGAACAAGTCATGAGGGCAAATGTGCGTACTAGGCTGTGGGAAACAAAGGGGCTTTGATTTAGGAGAATAAAAAGTTGGAAATACTGAAAATGGAGAAAAATTCATAAGAAGGGAAAGAATCTGGCATTTATTGCAACTTCAAGATGTACCTTATTGCATGTGTGCATGGAGCTCGCTTGCAAAAGATGACTTTTGGCTGCAAAAGTTCCAACACATGGGCAGTATAAAAGCAAGAGAGACCGCACCAACTGAGGGCTTTTGCCCTCTGCGATGGAGTGTCGAGCCAAGTGACAGGTCGCAGTCCCCATCCCATTCAATTTCTAGGGCTGAGCACAAGGGCATCGGTTGATCTGGAAGAGCAATAACAGCCAGCACAAAGGTCAAAGGGAAATAGGTCTTATAGCTAAGGCTACTAGGGTTAGCATAGCAGCCGAATTACGGCCCTGAGTGGTCTTTCTGTCCCTAACAGCTTTCTGTCCCCCAAAATCATAAGATGCGGGGATTAAGATGTCGGCACTGTCCACCTCCTAGTGGAGGTCTCCTCCAGCTGCCATTAAATTTGGTTTCCTAGCTAACGGGCTGAAGGGACGAATTTTCTAAATGTGTGAAAATGTATACATATTGTACTTTCACAATGATTTCAAAGGTTCAAGAGAGGAGGTTCTGTATTTTTAAGCTTTCAGAGGATGGTCTGACTCCACCTTCAAGGAAATAAATAATGAAAAAAAACATTCATGTCGGATGTATAAATATGTCCAAAATGGTAAGTGGCTTACTTCTTGGGCTTATGTCCTGTGACTTTGGTATCAGGTTTCATCCTGCGGGCGTCGCCTCCATGTGACCTTCGTAGCTGCATCCTTTCTACTCTGGAGTGTTCATTAACTTCGTTAATCATTTCCACGTGTTTGTTCTGCTTTTTCTCCACGACTTTCTAAACGATCTGACACGTGGTAGTACCTCATAATCGTTTCCTGTATATCCTTCCATGATCTTCTTGGAATGCGTTACAAGAACGTTTTCTACTGTGAGGAGTGTGTTTTGCCTCTGTTGCGAAACATGACATTCATTTTAGCCCAGTTCTTTGGGTGATTCTTTTCGCAGCAATGTTTTGCCATAGCTGAGGCCTGATCGAAATGTCTGTTATTCTGTCTGTGCTTTCAGGCTTTCTTTGCATGTTTTGTATTCTGTACGTTGTATGTCTTCCCACAGTCATTATATTGAGCAGCGTAGCGGTTTTTCCCAATTTGATCCCTGTATTGTTTTCATAGTTCCCTGCCAGTCTATACTAATGTAACCTCCTGTTGAGCGGTTTAATTATAATTATGCTGCTGTCTGGAATTACTAAAGCCTTTTTTACCTTCGTTTCTTCTCTTTTTTGTCTTCCCTGTGATATTGACTTCTGGCACACAGCAAAACCATGACTGTGAGGAGACACTACGGACAGGCCAGCATAAAGGTCACATGGAGTCGACTCCCCATGAGACCAAATACCCAGCTCACTAGCCAGGTTAATGCCGATTCCCGTTAGAAGATCTGCTCAAAGTAATGATTAACATATAGAAGAACAAGTTGTCGTCAAAAGTAAATTATCAGTGCATCTGAAAGGAAGCTCAACTCCCACCTCAAAATCCTCACACGCACACACACGCGCATCAACAAATCTTAGTTGAAGTCGTCCTCCGTCATGATCCTGCAGGAAACTTATAAAGAATAAAAAAAGTAAATGACACGTAATAAATATTGCTGAAGGAGGAGCAACGTCCCTAAGGATTATCTCAGAGGACGGCTCTGCCTTCTCTCTTTCTTCCCCTTATTTTCTCAGCTGTGTGACGTAATGTTGATAAGCCACTTAAAATTAATTTTCTTATGCCGTTGTCCATAATTCTTTCTCCTTATCTAAACAGTATCTCAGAACTTCTCGTGCTTTAATGAGGTTTAGGAAAGGAACGATATTTACCTTTCAGAAGACTAGTCGATGTGGTGAAAAAGGCAACACAAAAATGATTCGTGCAATCACATTTTTGAAGGGCAGCATTAAACTTTTCATTAACGATTTATTGTACTTCGCCGTAAATTATTTTACAATCAGTATTTTCTAAAAGATGTGAGCTTCATATTCGCCCAAGACATTCGTCTCTCAGAACGCTGTGACACTGATTTTTAGGAAATTTTGAGAATTTGTACCAAATGCCTACATGAGCACGGTTAGGAAAATGGCTACAGTAATTGTTTATGGACTTTTTTAAAAGATTTTCGTCTCTTATATAATGTGCTTTCTTGTGTCTCCATTACGCTAAAGAATCTTTGATAGAACTAAATGAAAAAATCCTGGGAATTATTACCGCTGTTTTTGTTCGGGGTTAATCAGGTGCTGTGAAAAATAAGCATGCAGATAAAATGAATACTTTTGTCTCAAACTTACTCTTTTCGTAAGCTTTTCAACCTCTTCTGCTTGATAATGATATTTGGGACAATTAAATAGTAAAGTACGCACAGCATTTTCCCATAGATGTGAACATTTTAATTTTGCACCAATTTTTAGTCCTTTTGTATCACCAAAAGTAAATGTTTCCCAAAAGTATTTGGAAG
>NC_089753.1:57336908-57339408 GCF_040412425.1 Macrobrachium rosenbergii
CATTAAATATACCAAATTGCAGCCCTCTAGCCTCAGTAGTTTTTATTTTATTTAGGGTTAAAATTAGCTATATTCGTATGTCTGGCAGCGCTATAGGTACCAACAACACAGACCACCACCAGGCCGTGGCTGAAAATTTCATGGGCCGCGGCTTAGAGGTTCTTGGGCCTTGGCAAAGAGTTTCATACAGCATTATACACTGTACAGAAAACTCGACTGCTTGTTCTTTGCATAAGATTTAATTTCTAAGGAAGCACTATGTGCCGGCCTACGTCATCATACTGTGACCGAGTGTCAACTGTGTTTTAAACAACCTTACCTTGCAGTCATATGTAAAACACGTTAAGATTTGACATTATTTTATTTTCGTATGGTGTTAATTTCTGATTTCAAGAAGTACAACAGTCGTCAGAGTCGCAAATCATTCTTATTATATCGCATTTCAGCATAGATGGTTTGCCTACTTAATAATAAATGCCTCCGCAACATGTTACCAAAGAAAGCATTGCTTTCGATTGGAAAAATCCAGTAGTGAATGAGATCATATAATAAACGCCTTATACGATTGCTTAGCAGAGAAAAGAGGAGATAATGGATATTGAAAAGAATAAAAGGTGTAAAAACTACTGATCCTTTGCCTTGTACTTGAAATTGCCAGGACAAATGTTTGCTGACTCCTTGACAGAGGGAGAGAGGAGAGAGGGAACAAGATTCCCCAAGACGCCTTCGAGAGATCTACAGTGTGTATTTTTGGGGGATCGTAACCTCAACATCATTTCATGCAATTCTGCCTTCTCTTTAAGATCGACAATTTTTTAAACCCTTATGCTGTGACGTTAAAAGGAAGGGTGTAGTCTCTCTCTCTCTCTCTCCCCTAAAATAACGGAATTCCTCTAATATGAATAATACCTTGTACATATATTGATTATTTCCTAACTAACAGTTGCTTCATAATAAGGTTTGACCTAGCTGTGGCAGGCCTTTTATGCGTGAAAGTAAATTATCAGTTTTAATAGTTTAAATAAGTAACCTCTGTGTGAAATATCGGAATATTTCCTGCATTTTGTCTCATTTTAATGAGATATTCAATTATATTTAAGACTTAGCAAGAAGGTTTTCAGTAATTTTATATTTCGGTTCTCGACTTGAATGTTAAGCCGTGTCCCAGATGTGTTTCTTGGCAAAGAGAACAAATCTCGAACACAATTTGATTCGAGTATTTTCGTCACATCTCTTCCTTTTATCCTTTGCACCCCAATCCATTTTACTTCCTTTCCACTATATCTTTCAGCTCCTTTTTTTACTCGGAGCTCTCGCTCTCTGCATCAACTTAAAGGTTCCAATTTCTCGTTCCTTTGAAGCAGCGTTCTTCTCTCGCATCGTTTCCTGAGCGGCCGTTTCCCTGCCGTCTCTTATTCGGGTAACGCTTTTCCCTTAACCCGTTGCCTCCACGTCGAGTATGTCTCTGTCTCTTCATAATTGATATTCCGTCCTTATCCTGTTTATTCAGCAACAGGCGCTGCTTTAACATTGTCCGCTTTTTCTTATCTGCCGTCTGTCAGTAAAAGAGTTTTGCAGATGTTGCTGGATATTAACCACATCGGAGTGTAATGTCTTCCGATTTTTCATGAAGACATTCCCAAGCGAAAATAGGATAACAGAGAAGGCTCGCTTTCACAAACATACGAAAACACAAATAAGATTAAAGTAATACAAAACCAGTTTAGTGCATACAGTCATACATTTGAGGTTGATCTTCAGATATGAAGTTATGAATATATGTATAGCCTAAATATGTGTGTGTGTACGTGCGTTTCACTTACCGAAGTCTAATATGGGACAAAATAAAAGAAGCCGTTGCATACACGTTCGGTGTAGAGTTCTAAACTGCTGTTCAGATCATTTAGTAATTTGATATTATCGGTTAGTTGCTTGCACAACCAGTTCTTGAAGAAACCAAGAAGTGGATCTAGAATAATGTATTTGAAGTAGTTATTTACTAGTTAATCTTTTACATCAATTAAAGGAAGTTTATCTGGAAATGGTCTCACTTGCTGGAGAATGAGTCAGATTTGGATTTTCATGTTAGATACTTACAAGAAAAGTTTTCGTTATCAGAGAAGACGAGTAAAAAGAAAAAAGCATTAAAGATACTTCGGAAACCCATAAGTACATCACAAGAGAAAGAAATCCCGATTCTTGAGAGCGAACACGACAACAAAAGACTCCTCGACACACGCTATGAAACGTTCTAGAAAATATAATATAATGCAACTAAGGAAGGTACAGAAAAACGTTCTAAATATTTTTACTGCGCACCTAAGTGCCAAAATATGGTTAGTTTTTGCTCGGCAACACACACCCTTGCAATTGAAAGTTTGAAAAAGGAGAGCATTTCTAACACCGCTACACCTCGAAATGTAATTTAGCGTTGGATGATTTGCGGCCTCAGGTTTATTTGGATGAGCGACGTGAAAAGTCTCTCGTTGTCGAATGTTAG
>NC_089753.1:57344408-57386908 GCF_040412425.1 Macrobrachium rosenbergii
GCAAAAAAGGTGTAAAAATTATAGCATTTCTAAAGTGAATAAAGACGAACAGATGAAAAGAAATGAATATTTATGAGTATTCAAAGGGAACAAGAATAAATAACTTTGAATACACATACTCCTTAGCAAGAAATGTTGAGCCTTTATATTTTTAATTAACACCATAACCATCGGCAAATAAATTCCTAGAAACAAAGGAGTGCACCTATTAAAGTTCAGGCTATAAAAGTTACTACACAATCCAGGTTTGAGAACAATGGTTAAGCCGGCGTCTCCACCCAGTGTAAGACAACTTCCACTTTAACTGCTCCTGTTTGTTTAAACCCTATTTTCTTTTACATTTAGATGTGGTGACAAATGAGAATAACGGTAAGAAGCCATGCTATCTTTTTATTACCCTTGGTTTTTGTTAGGTAGCCATGCTGTCATAGTTGTCACCTTGAACCATGCATCGAATTGTATAGATATAGTGAATATTTGAAAAGCAGAGTAATCAGACATTTGTTCGCATTAGTTATACGAGATAATGATGAGTTTAGTAAATATTGAAATTTATCCCTCAACCCCCCCCTCCCTCCCCTGACAAGGTGTGTTTGATGGACTCTGAATGTGACAGCTACAAAAACGATATTGATACTCTGTGAGTGTAACAAAGGACGTGGAAGTATGTCGTACTGAGCACCCCAACTACCTTTATAATAGAGGCGTGAAATGGGACAGCTTTAACTATTTTAGAATGATTTATTTACTAGAACCCAGAGGTAAACCTCCTATAATAGATGATGCTTTATGAGCTTCCTGGCAGCTTTCATCAAGGTAGTTATGTTAACCTGATACGTGTTCCCTGCCGCATGTTGAGTCACACTGCCAGCTGACAATTCACTGGAAGGTAACAATTGAAGCGAACAGCATTTCCCTGTCAAAACAACCAACAAAGTGAGAGTGTTACACCTTCACACTTGCTATTAGATAAATATAATAACACCTTCTCCCTCATTATTCTATTGATTCTGCCTTTACCACATTTAATCATTCTGTGATTAAATGACAAATGCTCCTATTGTCATACGGCAAAGCTCATTACCATTGCTAATGAAGTTGTTTAGTTAATGAAAACTTATAATTACATAGTTTTTGAATTTCAAATAAGTTATGGGAATTTTCACATCTCTTCATCTACAATTTAGATGACTTCAGAGCTCTGTTTCCGCACAATTGAAAATTTCCTTTTGATTTTCGGACGTTTATGACACTTTTTATTGGATGCCTTTTTTTTAACGAATTTTAAGCATTCTTTGTTTTATTTGTTTCCATCTGGGTTAGCAGTCAAGTAATTATTCGCGCAATATTTTTTTTTTTATAAATTTCGCTTTTAAGGGCAGTTTTTCTTCATCAAGTCAGTCAGCACCAAGCAATGCATTATTACATGACACCCAGTCTCCTATTTTTATCCATTTCATCTCACTCCCGTCGGAGGGTCTGGTGCCATAGGCTCTTCAGCCTCTCGGTTTCTCAGCAAGTTTCGAGGGATGGGGTTCTTTGCTCTGCGTCTTGTTTTCTTTATCCTAGCATGTGCTGGGTGGACTGATGGGCCGTAATACCGCGAGCACACCACGGACCTAGCGAAATTTATCCGAAAGCTATACCACCTAGCCTCAACACTCAAATACACGCGCACACACACATACATACATACATACATATATATATATGTATGTATGTGTGTGTGCGTATATATTATTTATATTGAACTCATTGGTATATTTATCATCTCAGGTGGTTCACTTTCGGATGAAAGACCGGTATTGAATTCCTTACCTTATTGGTATGTGTATACATATCGTATGTATGTTTTTGAATCGATATCCATCGAAGAAACCTTTTCTGGTAACATCCATTTTAAAAACGATATCAATTCCCAGTGAAATCATATCGGTTGCACATCTGCTTTAGGAAACCGTTCAGCAAATTAATTACAGATCCTTACCAGAATTCTGATCAGATGTACGTGTAAATTGGGATAAATACGAGGCTCATTTCTTAATTTCTTATGATACAAATTTTTAGTTCAATTTGTAATTGCAGATTATAAGCTTTGCAAGGAGTTGGGGATGATTTTCATGCATGGAATGGTAAATTTCTCTTGAGAAAATCAACAGTTTTAAGAAACAGGAGATATTTTGTTTAAAAAGAACTACCCCTGTTTTACTGAAAAACTCAGTAAAACGATCCCAGTGGGCGTTTCATCCACCAGTAATGACCACAGGCTATAAAAGCGCCATCCGACCTTGGACATGACTCTCAGAGAGTTGAATATGCATGAGACTTCGAATACCGCCGTTTAGCTTTTTTTTTCTGGATGTTAGACAGAACCTGAAATTTGCAAAGGGTCCCAACTCGCACCGAAAGAGAAGGGGGAGAGAGGAACTAGAATATGGAGCTGAGCGATCAGGTTTTGGGACTGACTTGTTGCCCTTGAAGTGTTTGACTTTACAAGAGAAGGCAAAGAATAACTGCTCTTCCTTAAAGGTTTCGCGAAAAGTGGGCGAGAGAGAGAGTGAGAGAGAGAGAGAGAGAGAGAGAGAGAGAGAGAGAGAGAGAGAGAAACGGGACATTGGGATAGGAGGAAGGGCGGGAAGGTAACTAAAGTCTTGTAAATCGCATGGAATAATTTGGTTTTCTCCATTCAATTTCCTGAGGTCTCTTGATAATCTTAGCGGAACTGAGCTGAGGACGAAGGCCACACAAAAGCAAAATTTGAGAAACTGAGACAAACCATTAAAGCTTCAGGGAGGGCCACTCACCGCGATGGAGTGTTTTCAGTCCCAGAAATCTGCTGCAGGAAATAAAAAAATGAAAAAAAAAAAAGCTGAAAATCACTTTCCATGCGTGTCCTGTGATCTTAGTTACATTCTGTTTCCTTGATTTGCAGATAAACAGAAAAGCTATACTTGTTGGTCTTCTTTGCAAAAATGTGGAAGTTGAACCAAAGAAAATGATATTCGGAGTATTAACATCTGGACGAAGGTTTTGGAATACCCTTATCCCAGGGTTTCTTTCTGCTTTATTATTATTATTATTATTATTGTTATTATTATTATTATTGTTATTGTTATTGTTATTATTATTATTATTATTTCATATACTTGAAGACATTAGCTAGAGACTGGGAATAGACAGTTTTCCTTGTATACATGAGATTTCCCAAAGTCTAGTCAAATTTAAAAAGGACGTTATAATTCAACATTTGACCACAAAATTAGTAAAGTGGAAGTTTAGCAGCAGTACAGTATGAGTAGAAAAAACTGGATGGTTAATAATGAAACTGCAAATGAGGCCAGTGTAAATATACTGCAAAACTGTCCGTAATGGAATCCTTTGCAAGAGCTGGAAATTACAAACAAAAGATAAATGAAGAAACCATTAGATCCTAATGCTCTGCCTCTTGAGAGTGTAGCTGGTAACGTATTGCCCTGTACGAATTAGCTGCCTGTGATCAACACCTGGTGTCTGATGACGGTCACGAAATCAGCAAGGGGTTAGTGCCATCAGCGCACTTCATGCGGTGTACTGTAGACTTTACTTAAGGTTCTTTGCAGCGTTCCTTCGGACCCTAGCTGCAAACCCTTTCATTGTTTTTACTGTACCTCTGTTCATATTTTCTTTCTTCCATCTTACTTTCCACCCTCTCCTAACAATTGTTTCATAGTGCAATTGCGAGGTTTTCCTCCTGTTACACCTTTGAAACCTTAATACTTTCAATTTCCCTTTCAGTGCTGAATGACCCCATAGGTCCCAGCACTTGGCCTTGAGGCCAATATTCTATATATCTATACATATATATATATATATATATATATATATATATATATATATATATATATATATATATATATAATATATCAATACAAAATCACACGTGTGGAACAGAAATAAATTTCTGACTCACGTCGAGATCGAACCCAGGTCTCTCAGGTGGAAAGCAAGGGCGTTATCCACTGGGCCATACAAGTCTAAAAAGAAGTTGGAACCTGAGAGCAACTGCACCCAAGGAATTACCTGGGCAAGCTAACTGCTTGCATACCAGTGAGATAGTTTTCCCCAACTTCCCGACTCAGCAGTGACCCAATAGACAACATTTCATTCGAATTATCCCTCTGAGTGAATAAGATAGAAATCATCAACACACAATCACGTGTGGAACAGAAATAAATTTCTGACTCACGTCGGGATCGAACCCAGGTCTCTCAGGTGGAAAGCAAGGGCGTTATCCACTGGGCCATACAAGTCTAAAAGAAGTTGGAACCTGAGAGCAACTGCACCCAAGGAATTACCTGGGCAAGTTAACTGCTTGCATACCAGCGGGTTTTCCCCAACTTCCCGACTCAGCAATGACCCAATAGACAACATTTCATTCGAATTATCCCTCTGAGTGAATAAGATAGAAATCATCAACACACAATCACGTGTGGAACAGAAATAAATTTCTGACTCACGTCGGGATCGAACCCAGGTCTCTCAGGTGGAAAGCAAGGGCGTTATCCACTGGGCCATACAAGTCTAAAAGAAGTTGGAACCTGAGAGCAACTGCAGCCTTGCTTTCCACCTGAGAGACCTGGGTTCGATCCCGACGTGAGTCAGAAATTTATTTCTGTTCCACACGTGATTGTGTGTTGATGATTTCTATCTTATTCACTCAGAGGGATACTTCGAATGAAATGTTGTCTATTGGGTCATTGCTGAGTCGGGAAGTTGGGGAAAACCGCTGGTATGCAAGCAGTTAGCTTGCCCAGGTAACTTTTTGGTGCAGTTGCTCTCAGGTTCCAACTTCTTTAGACTTGTATGGCCCAGTGGATAACGCCCTTGCTTTCCACCTGAGAGACCTGGGTTCGATCCCGGCGTGAGTCAGAAATTTATTTCTGTTCCACACGTGATTGTGTGTTGATGATTTCTATCTTATTCACTCAGAGGGATAATTCGAATGAAATGTTGTCTATTGGGTCATTGCTGAGTCGGGAAGTTGGGGAAAACTTCTCTGGTATGCAAGCAGTTAGCTTGCCCAGGTAATTCCTGGGTGCAGTTGCTCTCAGGTTCCAACTTCTTTAGACTTGTATGGCCCAGTGGATAACGCCTCTTTGCTTTCCACCTGAGAGACCTGGGTTCGATCCCGACGTGAGTCAGAAATTTATTTCTGTTCCACACGTGATTGTGTGTTGATGATTTCTATCTTATTCACTCAGAGGATAATTCGAATGAAATGTTGTCTATTGGGTCATTGCTGAGTCGGGAAGTTGGGAAAACTCGCTGGTATGCAAGCAGTTAGCTTGCCCAGGTAATTCCTTGGGTGCAGTTGCTCTCAGGTTCCAACTTCTTTTAGACTTGTATGGCCCAGTGGATAACGCCCTTGCTTTCCACCTGAGAGACCTGGGTTCGATCCCGACGTGAGTCAGAAATTTATTTCTGTTCCACACGTGATTGTGTGTTGATGATTTCTATCTTATTCACTCAGAGGGATAATTCGAATGAAATGTTGTCTATTGGGTCATTGCTGAGTCGGGAAGTTGGGGAAAACTCGCTGGTATGCAAGCAGTTAGCTTGCCCAGGTAATTCCTTGGGTGCAGTTGCTCTCAGGTTCCAACTTCTTTTAGACTTGTATGGCCCAGTGGATAACGCCCTTGCTTTCCACCTGAGAGACCTGGGTTCGATCCCGACGTGAGTCAGAAATTTATATATATATATATATATATATATATATATATATATATATATATATATATATATATATTTTTTTTTTATATGTTTCCTGGTGCAGGTGGTTCTTATGACTCCACATTTATTACTTTACTCTAAAATGGCCTTGCAAGATAACCAGGACATATAAAACACAAACTAATAGGAGTGATACAAGGAGCGGAGGGCTCTTTCTCAAAGGGAAGTGCGTGAAACTCGTGGATACAAAAATAGGTATATTTTCATAACACACAAGATCAAAGGGGAAATGAACTGAAACACGTTAAATTGCTGCTGTAGAAGTCCTCCCGAAGAGGGGGGGAGCTTGGGAATGCCAGGAACACGGACCAAGGAAAATTCTGCTACGATCGTCCTTCTGAAACGATATTAGGACCCAGGTTACAAATGTAATGCTGGAATTCGGGGAATGAATTACTCGGGTGTGCGTGGAAGGCGCCAAGGACTCACCCGAGGCGTTACTTGTGGCTCAGAGGAAGGAGGCAGTGAACACGTGGGCCGGGATTAAACCAAGAAACATCAGGGGGTACTTTACCACATTGTAGGGGCGTGAGGCTGACGTCGTCTTCTGCCAGGGACCACGTGTGGGAGCGTCGACAAAAGGGCCTCCTTCACCAAGGTACTGCTTCAAGTTGTAGATTGGGGCGGAAAAAAGGCGCCCTTGGGATGATGAGAAGGTCGCAGTTGAATATCAGCTCGCTTTTGGGATTTGCAATCCCCACTTGCAGTCTTTGAAGGCCACGTGGGTCGGGGCACGGAGCAAAGGGCAGCTGACTTCCACGTGGCTGCGAGTGAACGAAGGGCGGGGACCAGGTAAGTGCCCTCTCGGCTTAAACTAGCGACGGTGTGTGAGAAAGAGCTGTCCTTGCCCTGACCTTTTATTGCTTCTGGACAGGGGTAGGGGGGGCGATGTCCTGACCCAGGTCACGCTTCTATATCAAAGAAAACGGCTTTCTCTCCTGTACCAAAGAAAACGATGCAAAGCCAGTTTACTGCCCAGGGCAAAAAGATTAAATCATCTTGAGTATAACCCCCCCAACTTCTGGTTCAAACTACCCCGAACCAGTATTCACTACTTCTCCCAGGTTCAAAATAGACAGAGGCCTATCTATCGGCCGAGCAAAGCAGAAAGGCGGGTGCTTTCATAGCGTATTTTGGCGCTAATCTTTACAATATATATATATATATATATATATATATATATATATATATATATATATATATATATATATATATATATATATATATATATATATATACAGACTATAAACCAGAGGTCCAGGTTCAGATCCTGGCCGAGGCAAAAGCACTTAGCAATTAAGATTGTTTGATAATTCCTTCTACCCCGGCCGGGATTCGAATACTGACAGGGATAAATGCATTTATTAATTATCATTTCCCGTGGTGTAAGTTATTGCCAACGTATAGTGAATTACGTATGATATTTGTTAATATAAAAAAAGGACAAAATTTCATATGTGTATATAAAGGACAAAATTTCATGTGTATATATATATATATATATATATATATATATATATATATATATATATATATATATATATATATATATATATATATATATCTAATATACATATATATATATATATATATATATATATATATATATATATATATATATATATATAATTATATATATATTTATTATATATATGTTTACATATATCTTATATTCTTACATACATACATATATATATATATATATATATATATATATATATATATATATATATATATATATATATATATATATATATATATATATATATAGATATATGTATATGAAGTCAGCTGCCTGTGTTCTTTTTGATTTTCCCTTTCCATTCATTCTGTGATGTTTACACTGGGTGGCATTTTTCTCCTCCATCTGTCAGCTCTGACGTCATGAGCATTCGTGAAAGGGAAGCCCTTGGTTAAAGGTGAATACCTGAAAGGAAGTTCGTATCTGTTGCTCTTTTCAACTCTTGTTTCTGTTATGGAGGTTTGTTCGGTAGTAATGATAATGCGTCTATCCATATTCCTTAGAATCAGACTAAAATATTAAATAGGTTGTCTTTCAAAAGACCGCACTTGAAAATGTTTCATTTTCAAATGGAGCGTTTGTTTACTTGAAGCTTTTAACTGCAATATGAGCTTTTTTTTTATTCAAAGTTCTCTGAGGAGGTTAATCAAAGGGGAGATAATATTCAATCAACGTTCTCATTTTATCTTGGATTCCCATTTTTTTGCGGTTGGGAGCTGGTCTCGTTCTTTGTCTGTTCTACAAGTAAAGGTATGTTGTCACAGTCATGTTAATTTCGAGACAGAGTTACTCTTTCTCCTCCTCTCTCAGACACCTGCTTAACACCTTTATGTTATTTGCTCTCAGGCAGATGAAATTCTCTCCGTCTCCCTGACGAAATAATCGATATGGGCTCACTCCCCAAAAATGTTCGACTCTGAAAACGAACTCTTTCACGAAAAGTCCGTTACTTTTGTTCTCTTTGTCGTGTATTTTCACATATAATCTATATAGAACTTTTGCATATAGGTCTGGAAAAAAAAATAACAATGTTTGATTAAGAAGACTATAGAGAACAATCCTGTTCAAAATGTATGCAGAGAAAGGACCTTTTTTTGTGTATTATATGTTAATATAATACACAAATTGTATTTATAACAGTATTTCGAGTGTCACTATACAAGTGGAGGGTCTTATTTTTACTAATAATATTAACAATAATAACAATAGCGAAATAATAATAATAATAATAATAATAATATCATTATTATTATTATTATTATTATTATTATTATTATTATTATTATTATCATCATCATCATCATCATCATCATCATCATTAAAAAAAGGCAATGAATCTTTGAAAATCAGCTTATGAAAAAGTCTCATTTCACCGTTAATTTTAAAAAAGATTCGGAGGAAATCAAACTTCCATATCTTGAAATAATCTGAAGAAAGGGACTGGAGAAACTGTTTGCTCTCAAGCTGCAAACTCTGTCACTATTCTTGACGTTTTCTCGAGTAACAAACTAAGGTATAGAAACCCTTGCTGTATGTGTGTGTGAGAGAGAGAGAGAGAGAGAGAGAGAGAGAGAGAGAGAGAGAGAGAGCGCGCAATTACGTGATTGTTGGTGAATGAAAACTTGTTTTTTTTTATATTAGGGAAATAATTATAGCTTATTGTCTAGAATTTCATACTACTAAGCCACAGAGAAGCCACAGAGCAGGTAGAGAGAGAGAGAGAGAGAGAGAGAGAGAGAGAGAGAGAGAGAGAGAGAGAGAGAGAGAGAGAGAGAGAGAGATTTCTTAAGTGTTGGTGAATGAAAAATTATTTGTACATATTAAGAAAATAATTAAGCTTATTTCTAGAATTTCAAACTCCCAAGCCACAGAGCAGGTAGAGAGAGAGAGAGAGAGAGAGAGAGAGAGAGAGAGAGAGAGAGAGAGAGAGAGAGAGAGAGAGAGAGAGAGAGATTTCTTAAGTGTTGGTGAATGAAAAATTATTTGTACATATTAAGAAAATAATTAAGCTTTATTTCTAGAATTTCAAACTCCTAAGCCACAGAGCAGGTAGAGAGAGAGAGAGAGAGAGAGAGAGAGAGAGAGAGAGAGAGATTTCTTAAGTGTTGGTGAGTGAAAAATTATTTGTAAATATTAAGAAAATAATTAGGCTATAGCTTATTTCTAGAATTTCAAACTCCCAAGCCACAGAGCAGGTCGAGAGAGAGAGAGAGAGAGAGAGAGAGAGAGAGAGAGAGAGAGAGAGAGAGAGAGGGGAGAGAGAGAGAGAGAGAGAGAGAGGTTACTTAAGCGTTGGTGAATGAAAAATTATTTTTGTATATGAAGAAAATATTTATAGCTTATTTCTAGAATTTCAAACTCCCAAGCCATAGAGCAGGTTGAGAGAGAAAGAGAGAGACGTACTTCAGTGTTAGTGAATATCAAGTTGATTAGAATGCATTTATCCCGGATAAAAATAAGTCAGTCGTATTTCTCTTTCACCAACGTTTAAATCCTGGAAGTCGAATCGCATTAGTGTGAGCAGAGATAAATATTGTTTCAGGTATTTGTGGTAAGTGGGGATTATGCAAACACCGGAATTAAGGTAAAATTCCCGTGTGGAAAAAAAATCTTATTGGGTGTTTTAAATTCAACGAAGGATAAGTGACTTGGTTTTGAGCCGGTCTTTTTTACAGGGGATTTCGGTAATAAGGGGGGAGAACATATTTGTTTGTTGGTTTATCTGTGCGCTGTTTTCAACAAACAGACTGATGCCGTAGTCTTGTTTGCTTCAAAAGGAAATTGCTTTATATGTGCGGATGTCCGCGTACTATAAATTAGGTAAGGAGTAAAAACTAACGCCTCTGTAGGAAATACGAAATGAAAGACAGATTATTATGGAAGTGCGTCATTGCAAGAACCTGAGTGTCCGTTCTCAGCTAGCATTCTGCTGGCTGCGAGTTCGAATCTCCGACCGGCCAGTGAAGAATAAGAGGAATTTACTCATGGTGATAGATTAATTTCTTGCTATAATGTGGTTCGGATTCCACAATAAACTGTAGGTCCCGTTGCTAGGTAACCAATTGGTTCTTAGCCACGTAAAATATATCTAATCCTTCGGGCCACCCCTAGGAGAGCTGTTAATCAGCTCAGTGGTCTGGTTAAACTAAGGCATACTTAACTGAGTGGACTTTTTAGAGTGCAGCAGGTATCCATATTGATCAGACTTCAGTTTTCAGGATAATTCACATTCAGTGAATGTAGAGCTCGCCCTGGAAGTCAAGAAGTTCTATTTAGGATCTGGTTAAGCTACCAAATAATAATAATGTTGATCAATCTTGAACTAAATGAAAACACTGAGCGTAGAAATGAGTTGGTATTGACGGTAATCTTGAGAATGGAAAGAGAAACCCACAAGATTCCTGTGTATAACTTGTTTACTTGTAAATATTTACATGTTACTTTTAAACTCGAGTACTTTCTGGTCCTAACTGTGACCCTTTTTCAAGAGATGAGGTAGTCAGGCTGGTTCAAGGCCCAGCAATCTTCTGGAACTTCTTCTCCCCTGTGCTGTCATTTATATGATGGCTGTCCTGGTTTCCATTCTCTTGAGAGTTGTTAATCTCCTTCTGTCGATCTGATATCCGGAGCTGATGGTCAGTAGTATTAACCCTTGTGGTATGTGAGTAGTCACCATCGGTCTGTTGGGCAGGAGACCTAAGCTCCAGGTCAGAAGGGTCGATCTTAGCTTCTTTTAATATTAAAGATCGGCTTATGGGATCTTCTGAGGTAAATCCTTTGTTTCCTTCTATCACTTTAATCTGTCTGATGAGTGCCCCTTCCACTACCCTCCTATGACTGATGTTATTGCTTTTGTATATAAGCCTACTGTTTTTAAAATCCATCCTATGGTCCTTTTCCCAACAATGCCTAGCTATAGCACTCCCCTGTGAGTTGAGCTGTACTGCCCTCCTGTGTTCTTGGATACTAGTCCTTATTCCCCTACCTGTTTCACCCACATATTTGTCTCCACAATTGTTGCAATTAATTATGTATACTCCCCCTACATCATCTGCATTACTGTCTTCTCCTTCCAATTTATTTTTACATACTTTGTTTTTTACGGTGTTGTCAAAGATATACACAAATTTATATTTAATTTCTTTAATTTTTGATGTAATTTGCTTCATTTTAGGCATATAAGGGAGGGAAACTATTTTCTTGTTTTCTGTATTCCATGTACTCTCTGCATTTTCCCTGTAAAAAATCCTCCTAGCTTTGTTGAGTGCCCTTTTTCTGAACCATTCCGGGTATGCTAATGTATCAAAGCTTTTATCAATGTAATTTATTTCTTTATCTATCTTACAAGGGTCACACGTTCTCGTTGCCCTAAGAAATAAACCTGCTAGAACATCCATTTTTATAGCATGACTGTGAAAAGAGAAGAAATGAATATACAAGTTTGTGTGTGTTGGCTTTCTATATGTGCTGAAGTCATATCCTTTTTCTTTCCTTTCTATCTAGATGTCTAAAAAGGGCAGTTTATTATTGTTACTTTTTTCTAGAGTGAATTGGATGTTGTTATCAAAACTTTTGAGTTCGTCTAGAAAAGTTTCTATTTCACTTTCATCACCCTGTAGAATGGCAAAAATATCATCCACATATCTCCACCAACCTTTCAATTTTAAGTTAGGGACATTAATATTAGGAACTAGATTAGTCTCAAAATATTCCATGTATATATTAGCAAGTATTGGTGATAATGAGGACCCCATAGCTACTCCATATTTCTGTTTGTATACTTGTCCCTCAAACGTAAAATAAGTATCACTAACACATAATTTGATCAACTCCAGGAAGACACTTATTTCTATGTTTGGAAGGCAGTGCAGCTCAACTCACAGGGGAGTGCTATAGCTAGGCATTGTTGGGAAAAGGACTATAGGATGGATTTTAAAAACAGTAGGCTTATATACAAAGCAATAACATCAGTCATAGGAGGGTAGTGGAAGGGGCACTCATCAGACAGATTAAAGTGATAGAAGGAAACAAAGGATTTACCTCAGAAGATCCCATAAGCCGATCTTTAATATTGAAAGGAGCTAAGATCGACCCTTCTGACCTGGAGCTTAGGTCTCCTGCCCAACAGACCGATGGTGACTACTCACATACCACAAGGGTTAATACTACTGACCATCAGCTCAGGATATCAGACCGACAGGAGGAGATTAACAACTCTCAAGAGAATGGAAACCAGGACAGCTACCATATAAATGACAGCACAGGGAGAAGAAGTTCCAGAAGATTGCTGGGCCTAGAACCAGCCTGACTACCTCATCTCTTGAAAAAAGGGTCACAGTTAGGACCAGAAAGTACTCGAGTTTAAAAGTAACATGTAAATATTTACAAGTAAACAAGTTATACACAGGAATCTTGTGGGTTTCTCTTTCCATCTTCAGAAGAAAACTGAAAGAAGTTTTTGTTTGGTTAATCTTGAGAATGTCTGAACCCCAACAAAGTGTTGTCTTATGTAGGGAGATACCAGTGAAAGACGTTTCACATTTCAGGTCTCCTATGAATAACAAACCAGATTGTTTGATGCGAAATATACACCGCTCTACAAGTGTCAGCCTTCGTGAGAGGTTTCCAAAGATTAGTTTCAATAATTCTTTGTGCAATAAAAACAAAACCAGTAAGGCGTGAAATAAAGTAATACACGTGCATATAACCTCGGTTGTCTTTCAAAATTAGAATAAATAAATAAAATGGCAGAGGGTACTAATGCTCACAGATTTTCCAGTATCCACGAGAGACCATCTCACTTCGAGCATTATGTGGAGGGAAATTAAATGGCCATGGTTAAAAATCAGCCATTATATAATATTTTTGAACTCGAGTTTCTTGGGAAAGTGAATAGCAAAAAGTTCTGGCTTCAAATAAAATGAGGATAAAGGGCATTGGTGGCCTTAGGTGGAGGATATTAATTTTTAACTGAGAGGACATTTAAAAAGCTCACTTGTGATGTGACTCCCTTCCCAGGAATGGAAAGATGACCATAGGATGCATTATTTTAAAAATATATCGAAAGAGGACTCTAATTTAGAACAAGTTTAAACATATGTAATTCATTAAACAACACCAACGAAAATACATTGCAACCAGCCAATATCCAGAGATGTTTTCTTTGCTTTGGAAAGATTACTTGTTATAATGACTAAAGTAATTTGACCTTTGAAAACGCTCCGTAGTTTACACTGGAAAGCTATTACAAATCTGATTAGGGAAAGAATTTTATATCTGTGATGCATCACTAATCAGTGACCGAAAATAATAAGTAAAAATCCACAGTTATGTGTATGAGTCAGACTTTATCAAAATTTTGATAAATACAGTCTTTCACATATAACTGTGGATTTTTGCTTATTAATAATTATTTTTTGTTACGTTTATAAAATGTAAAAAGAAGTACCGTACAATCCCTTACCGTGTGCTATTTGCTTATGTGCGTAAGAAAAAAATCTCATCGAAAGCAGTCTCTCTCTCTCTCTCTCTCTCTCTCTCTCTCTCTCTCTCTCTCTCTCTCTCTCTCTCTCTCTCTCTCTCTCTCTTTCCGTTTCTTGGCAGCATTTTCCTCAGAGTAAATATTGATGCGATGGTCGTTAAGTATGCTAAGTGAGGCTTCCTCGGTTTCCTTCTCTTTATTCCGAAGCCGGGATAGGTTACCAGTCGGCCCAGACCCATGAACACTGAGTGATACATTGTCGATTTTAATAAGATCAATTTGCAACTCATTACGCCCAAAAGTCAGGGACGGGTCTAATTTAGGTCATAACTCAATGATTTTGGTAAAAATGAAAAAGCCTCAGAAATTTCAAATCATTGCATAGTAAGTGATATACTTATTTAGTTATGAATTTTAGGTAAAATAGTATTATCTTCTTGGCCTGTTCGTCACATTCAAAGAAATGTCGGTATATGCAAAAGTAACAATTTCTTGCAGTTGTTTCCACTGTTGTCACTGATTTCACTGGAATAACTTCAATCTTGTGTGTACCCCATTCGGAAATGAATGCCAAGGGGTACAGGGTTAAATTGTTTCCATTATAGAAAATTGATCTTATTGAAACAAATACTATGCTCCTTTTTGCCATCCCATTAAAAATAAGAATTGAAGTATAAAAACCCTTTCCAACATAAAGAAGGAGGAGTGAAAACAGTAGCTAGAAAGACGGTAGATCATCAGACTGAAAGCGAACTCTTAGACGGTAGGTCAAAACGCTTAAAGTGAATTCTCAGGCGGCAGGTCAAAAGTCCAAAAAATGAACTCTTAGACGGTGTGTAAAAAGTCTACTGGAACTTATAACGTAGGTCAGAAGTCTGGAAGTGAAGTCTTAAGTGGTCGGTAAGAAGTTGAAAAAACGAACTCTGTGCCTGTGGGGCAAAGGCCTGTAATGGAATTATTAGACAGAAGGTAAAAAAAGCCTGAAGGTGAACTCTTAGACTGTCGAACAAAGGCTGCAGCTGAACTCTTTAATATGATGGAATGTGGATGCCTAGAAACTTTCATCAGCATCTTTTTGTCCTGACACCATTAGCCTCAAAAAATAGAGTGACAGACCTGTATGTCCACATGATGCTGCAGAGCTTAGAAAAGAATGCACAGGCCTATGTGCTTACATTTTCAGACAAATGGTTACCGAATACAGCTATGCTTCAGCCACTATTTGGCATACGAATTTTTTGACACAGAAACTCCAGATGATTTCAGGAAAACATTTAAAAAAGAATGCAGTTTTGCTGAAATGCTTAAAGCAGATAACATAAGACCTTAAAGATGAAGTGGATGAAGAAAACGTACCTCACCACTTTCTTAGCTTGAAAAGAATAAGATTAAAAGAAAATAAAATTGTAGCGTATACCTTAAATTTTTTTATGATTAGAGATCCACGAAACGGGGTATACATCGAAGGAAAAATTGGACAATTGACACATGACTAATTGAGTCTGGGTATGCTAGATGTGTGTGAATCAGGAAGAAAATGAGTGAAAAAAGAGAGATTGGATGGGGTTAATGTGTAAATTTATCTAGAAAGCTCAGAAGAGTTGGTAGAGATGTAGTCGTGATCTTTACACCAAATGCAGACAAGACACTGACAGACTGGGGGGCAGTGAGTGCTAGGTTACTGCTGGTAATGTCAAAACAGCGAAATATTTTAGTGTGCTGTGCATCGACGAATGAGATCTCCAAAGCATCATTTTGATTGTGTCAGCTAACATAATAGCATTATTTTGATTGTGTCAGCTAACCTAGCAGCATCACTTTGATTGTGTCAGCTAACCTAGTAGCATCATTTTGCTTGTGTCAGCTAACCTAGTAGCATCATTTTGATTGTGTCAGCTAACTTAGTAGCATAACGAGGGAACTCATTGTTACTGAAGTGCCGTCATTGTGGTGAAAGCTTTTAAACTCAATTGCGCTAAACTTATGGAAACGTTTTAGAATCTCTTTTAGAATCTCTATAGAAATGAGCACAATCAGAATCAGCCAGACTGCTTCAAAGAGCGGAAGAGTTCTTGAATTCTCTGAGAAGCTCTCCTTCCTTGTGGATATAGTTCCGTTATTGAGTCTTCTAGGTAATAATGCTTTTGATGTTTTCTTTCACGTGACTTTTTCTAAAGTGCCTCCCCATAAGAGATTTCAACTCTTCTACCTTAAAGCAAACGAAAATCATAAATATATGACATACGCCATTAACACCTTTATTAAAGGTAATTCTTAATAAGCAACTACTCTTGACTCCTAATATGGGAAAGCTGAAATAGAAAACAGACTCTTTTATCATGAAAGGTGACATTAAAGCATACTTAATTGAAAATG
This sequence comes from Macrobrachium rosenbergii, assembly GCF_040412425.1. NCBI lineage: Eukaryota > Metazoa > Arthropoda > Malacostraca > Decapoda > Palaemonidae > Macrobrachium > Macrobrachium rosenbergii. The sequence goes on from NC_089753.1 coordinate 57,360,557, forward strand.
GTAAAAATTGCTTCGTGTCTAGATGTCAACAACTAATGGTTTATTCGGTTGCTCGAACATTTCGTATTTCAAATATTTTCCTCAAATACATAAACGTGATGAATATCAAATGAAATGCATACATGAAAAAGTATTCTGTCTTTTCCATGTACCTGACACCAGTTAGTCACAATATGTCGAAAAAGATCATCAGTGACAAACAACAAATGCTGGAAAATTCAAAAGCAAAACGATACCGACAAAAGACTCAGAATTTCGTTTCTGTAAAACAGAATGTAATAGTATTACTGGTTTTTTCCTCCTCTTGTTTCAGTCATGGAGAGAAAAGGAAAGAGAAGACGAAGAAGAATGGAAACCGGACGATTTCTATGACCCATGGAATTCGGCCCGATTCCCATGGCCCCGCCTCTCGAAATGGGGAAGGTTGTAGGGATCAGCGAGGTCGGAAGCAGAAAGTGAGCACCAAGGCAAACAATCCTGTCTTGCTGTTCCGTGCAGAAAGTGGCCTGAAGAAGAACAGGACTGTCTTTTCATCCACATATAAGGCAAAAGAAAAAGAAAACCGAGATGGAAAGAATAATGTCTTGGGAAGCATGAGAGGCCGGGATAACAGATGGAACCATATCGTGAGAGCAAGTACAAGAAATCAGCTCTGTTCGTTTAATATTCCAAGAAGATGACGTCGAAGGGCATTTTGAATTTCGTTCATATTAAGTTTTGTTCGGAAGTTCAAAAGGAAACGAAAGAAGAGTTGAATTCATCTCCTTCAGTTTGACAGAAGAAGCGATGGTAGGTGTAACCAAGCTAATGGAACTCTGCAAAACTTGTTGGCATCCCTTTCCTGATTAAAAGACTCTTCTGATGTCACAAAAATAATTTCTTCACGGTTTGCTCAGCTCTCGAATGAAAAAGGTAATTTTACAAAAGTAATGAACATCACTTTCGATGAAGTCTCATCGGAGGCGCGCCATTTTACAAACGGAAATTTTCTACTTGATTTCCAAAGCAGGAGAATTTGTCAACTACGAACCACGGAGCAGATTTTGAATAAACTGTTTGGTACAGGGGGGGATTCTTCTACAATCAGAACCTGCTAATTTTATACAGGGGGCATTCTTCTAAAACCAGAACCTGCTAATTTTATACAGGGGGGATTCTTCTGAAATCAGAACCTGCTAATTTTATACAAGGGGGGATTCTTCTAAAATCAGAACCTGCTAATTTTATGCAGGGGGGATTCTTCTAAAACCAGAACCTGTTAATTTTATACAGGGGGGATTCTTCTAAAACCAGAACCTGCTAATTTTATACAGGGGGGATTCTTCTACAATCAGAACCTGCTAATTTTATACAGGGGAATTCTTCTAAAACCAGAACCTGCTAATTTTATACAGGGTGGATTCTTCTAAAACCAGAACCTGCTAATTTTTTACAGGGGATTCTTCTAAAATCAGAACCTGCTAATTTTTTACAGGGGGATTCTTCTAAAATCAGAACCTGCTAATTTTATACAGGGTGGATTCTTCTAAAACCAGAACCTGCTAATTTTTTACAGGGGATTCTTCTAAAATCAGAACCTGCTAATTTTTTACAAGGGGGAGATTCTTCTAAAACCAGAACCTGCTAATTTTATACAGGGTGGATTCTTCTAAAATCAGAACCTGCTAACATATCTATGCACAAGAAAAATGTCACACTGGCTTGAATGGATTATTCAAATTCAAAATTAAAAAAAAAAAAAAAACACAGGCCTACAATTTTCCGGTTACTCGGTAGAGGAGTTTGGGAGAATGCCAGAGCTAAACAGAAATAGTTGGACAAGACTAAAAGTTTCACCGTTCATCCTTCCACTTAGAGGGGGAAATGTTCCCTGTGGGGATGTTTGTTCCCACGTAAGAGGATGAGTCTTCTCGAGCTCAGAGCTCAAGCAATTTGGGTGACAAACGAGGCCGAGGGAAAACTCATTTCGAGTATGGCTGGAAACATTTACTTCGGACAACTGATGCGGAAACTTTTTGTCATCGTGCCTTTTAGCTTGTTGCAGCGTTTCCAGGGGTCCACACCAGACCTCTTAGTCCCTTTAACGCGCTGCTACACTTAGTCACTTTGGCCCACGCTAGAATATGGTCAGCTTAATGCAAATCGACTTTCTCAACGGATTCTTATGTCGGAATTTGGGGAGGAAATTTTGGTCCGCAGCTTGTCTAATAATACAGAGGTTTAGGATGAATTTCAGGGTTAATGAACATCAGGTAATTTGAAAAGTAAAGGACGACTAATCAAGCAGTAAATACATTCAAAAGACTGAGAAATTTTCTCACTGTTTAGATATAACTTCAAAATTACAAGTTTCCGCTGAACCAGCTTTTGATTTTTAGAGTAATTAGGGAAAATGTATGCGACGTCTGAAAGCAAAACACAACATTAGCAAAACTGAAAAGCACAGAATAGAATTTTTTTCTATTTTACCAGCTCAAGAAATTCTTCCTTACTAAAGAGTTTTACGTGTAGTTCTCAGATATAACTTTTACAGAGTAAAAACTCAAGCAAAGGAAACTAGTTTCACCAGGTAACAATTGCGGGAAAGTTTCCCGCTTCCCTAATGATACCTCACGGTGGTCTTGCTGGTGAGCTGCTTGTCTCTGAAATAAGATGGAATGGTAGTTTCGAAGACTGGAGGTGTTTTCTCTTTTTTCCCATTATTTACATAGAATCATAACAAAGTTATGGAACATGCTGTAAGAAAAGACTAGACAATTGTAATATATATACAGTATGTTGTATTTTTATAATATTGCTTGTTTAACCCTTTGGTAAATATACTACATCTTTTACAATAAGTGTTTTATTAGTTTTTTTGTAAAAGAAAACTATTGTGCCGGCTTTGTCTGTCCGTCCGCACTTATTCTGTCTGCCCGCAGATCTTAAAAACTACGGAGGCTAGAGGGCTGCAAGTTGGTATGTTGATCGTCCACCCTCCAGTCATGAAACATACCATACAGCATTATATATAACAGAGACCACCGAAAGACAGCTCCATTTTCGGTGGCCCTGACTACACGCTGTAGCGGCTGTACAGAAACTCGATTGCACCGAAGAAACTTCTGCGCATTTTCAGTTTTCTGTGAAAGGAAACTATTGAGCCAGCTTTGTCCATTCGTCTGCACTTTTTTGTGTCCGCACTTTTTCTGACCGCCCTCAGATCTCGAAGCTACTGAGTCTAGAGGACTGCAGATTGATGTGTTGATCACCCACCCTCCAATGATCAAACATGCCAAATTGCAGCCCTCTGGCCTCAGTAAATTTTATTTTTGTAAGGTTAAAGTTAGCCATAATCGTGCTTCTGGCAGCGATATAGGATAGGCCACTACCGGTCCGTGGTTAAAGTTTCATGGGTCGCAGCTCGTGCAGCATTATACCAAGACCACCGAAAGATAGACCCATTTTCGGTGGCCTTGATTATATACGCTGTAGTGGCTGTACAGAAAAATCGATTGCGCCGAAGAAACTTCGGCGCCTTTTTTATTTGTTTATACTTGTTCCTATTTGGAAATAATGAACAAGTTTGCCAGCTACAGTTCTACAGCTACGGAATAATTGATACGTGATAAATAGCGCATCATCTCTTGAGATACCAGCATACCAAGAAAGGATACACAAATACACATATAATAGTTTTTTCAAATCTAATTCCCACCTAACTAACAAGCATGTATGTGAGAGAGAGAGAGAGAGAGAGAGAGAGAGAGAGAGAGAGAGAGAGAGAGAGAGAGAGAGAGAGAGAGAGAGAGAGAGTGAGTCAGAGTCATGAAATAACTACGACTGTCGATCTCGGCTCAGGTACCTTATCTGAATGTTACAGAATAACTTGAGGCTTTAGAAATGTCACCAGAAAATTACGTCAATAATCTTCCTCTTCAGTGACGCAGTGTTCACTGTGTCTTCTTACCTAGTACGGTAAGCACCGAGGCAGTGGAAATGAAAAACAATTTCTCTAAGAAATGAACCGTCCCAAAGTGAGAAATGATTTGATAATCCTTTCACTCTCTCAAGCTTTCATAGAACTGAGTAGCGTTTGCGTATTGCAGGTCACCACAGTACTTACAGGAAACAAATGAAAATAATCCAGAACGGCAAAAAGATGATTCGAGTGGGAAAAAAAGATAAAAAAAAATACCTCTACATCATTCGCAAATCACAAGATAAATAAGCGAAATGGAGGAAATCGTACTCAAGTGTTCATGAACTCAGGATGCATTAATGTGTCTTTGTTTACCAAAATAAAGAAAGAATGCAAACTTCCCTTCTCGTGGTGAATCAAGACTGAGGTATCTCGTATCTGTGATCAGCCAAGAGTGCCAGCTGTTATTTTCAAGAAATCCCCGGAAAAGATTGGGGACGACTGTTTCCGTTCAGCTGCTTTGCTGACTGATGGGGTATTCAAAAATTGTGGGCATCGTGAGGGGGCCCACTGAGTGTAATAAACTTTCTCCAAATGGTGTACTACTCTGAGAAAGGAAAGAAAGAAAATAATTCCTTTGATAAGAAAAATCCGAAACGATAAAATACCAACGAAGAACCCAGTTCAACAGTTTAGTTCGTTAGGCTACGCCTCGACGTTGGTGGGACAGGTTTCTGGACGAGGGGAAAATATACAAATAAAAGATTTGGGGAGCTGACACTAATTGGCTGTTCATTTAACGAGAACGATGTTCCAATTCACTCATGCTGGCGAAAAAGGGGGTAAGTCCAAAATGGAACTTTCGAGAAAATTGCATTTAAAGTTTTCAAATGCATTCAATAAATCACTGATAGAAGATAGCGATCTGAACTCTTTACTAAATTTAAAGGATTTGAGGTATTTTTTCATGCACTATGAAGACATTAATATATTCAAAGTTCTTATATACTTTTAAGGACTTACCTCTCTTTGACCATTTGTTATCAGTACATATCACTTTTTGACCAAGACTTGCCCCTTTTTAACCACTTTGTTATCATTACATATCATACATATCCCTTTTTAACCTCATTGACCTACTTGTCACATAGCTCTTTTAGGCTAATTAAATGCATTTTTATGATACTATAACTTTATTTTGTAAAGAAAATACCGCTGATGATAATTTTCATTTCTCAAGAGGGCCTATTTATTTATAATAAACGGTTAAATGACAAGTTAAGTTGGCATTGCATAATCATACAAAAACAAAAGGAATATTTTCTCAAAAATAAACTTTACAATTTTTCAAAGACTCATCTAGGTATAATAAACCGTTACAGAAATACAGTTTTAGTACAGTCAATTCATTGAAGAAAATTAGGTTTCCATAAAAAAAAATCCCAGAGACTTACCTAGGTATGATAAAATGTTGAAAAAAAATTCCCAGAGACTTATCTAGGTATAATAAAATGTTGAAAAAAAAATTCCCAGAGACTTATCTAGGCATAATGAAATGTCAAAAATTATATCCTCAGAGATTCATCTAGTTAAAGAAATACAACTTTAGTTAGCATTGCATAGGTGTAAAAAGCTATAAATTGCTTTATTCAACAAATTCCCCTAAGTCAGGATCACAATCCTGAACATTACTCATATCTGGTAGTGCCTTATAAAAATCGTGAAACATAGGATCAACCAAAGGCAATAGATCAATCAAGTCCTTTTTTTCTTTACTGATAGACAGTAATGAATGATATTCCTTTTTGACATCTATCAAATTTGGATTATCCTGTCCTCTTCTTTTCATATCTACTTGTTCAAACGCCTCCTCGTTTGAAAGAGATCCTTTATACAACAAAATTCCAATGGGGCGCTGATACCTGAACCACTGGCACTGTGACCAGTTAAATTTGTCATTATTGCTGTTCTTTGATCTTTTACCAGAGGGCCTTTAAATAACTGTGCGTAATCATAAAAGTCCTCCTGAGTCATTGCATGAACCTGAAATCTTCTTCCTGCCAATCTTACCAGCTGGTACCAGTCACGTGGATGGTGGATTGCAGTGGCTCTCCTTTCTTGAGTCTTTCAATGACAGAGTGGTCGAGTCACACTCCATGTGTGAATGACCGGAAATGAGAAATTTGTGATCTATTGTCAGTATATTAGGAAATTTGGACAATGCATGCATAAACATAGCAGCCATATGGGAATTTCTATTCTGTCCGGCGCAAGCATCAGAATAAAAAATTACGTGCTGAACATCACTGGGCAAATTCTGCAAGATATTCATTAGACAAGATGCTATTTGATTGGCACCTCTAGCAGCAATGGTTTCGTGCCACATAAAACAGTCCACTTTTTTATTGACATTATTGTGAACAGTGAGATTGTATGTCCACAACAAGCGCTTATAAAAAGCTACGGAAGACTGTAAGTATGGAGTGGGGAGACACTGTTGTAAGTCAAATGTGTATGTTGCAAATGAGGGATTTTCGCAAGCTAACTTTGTATCATCTCTTTTACGACTATAGGCATTTTCAGCTCTTAACAGATGACTTTCTTTTTCGGCTTGTAGACGTTCTTTCTCTTCAGGGGTATTGGTGATATCTAATTGCATCTTTAACACATCGCAAAGTATGACATGTGTCTATTTTAGGCTGTTTGAAACTCAAGTTATGACAATGAAATCTTTTCTCATATGTAAAGCGTGTTACTGAGGACTCTGGGTAGCGTTCTTTAAACAACGAATACATTTTTGCTAATGTAAGTGTTGATGACAAATACTTTTTGGAGGAGTGTGCCTAGAATAATGACTCTCGTATGCTGGAAATGATTTGATATGATCATCAATTTTAGAAAGTTCCTCTTCTTTAATACGACGTGGATTTGGAGTTGTTCCTCTCCTATCCCCTCGGCTCACTCCAGAGGCAGTTTCCTTTTTCTTTTTCTGTAATACTTCCAAGAACTTTTGGTTTCACCAAACACCCTCAAAAAGCATTTTTTGACAAATAGGATGTCTTTTCATTTGAATTTCTAAGGCATACTCGTAGGTTACATCTCGCACTCTAATGTTTTCGCCGCCTCCATCTCTTAGGCGGGTACGTAATGGGTTCTTTGGTGTAATAAGAGTTGCGAGGTAGTTTCTTCTTGAATCTACTGAGCCCAAATTCAATATTCAATGAATAATATTTGCAGATCTTCATCATTGAAACGTTCGGAGCATTTCAATCTACATTGCTTTAGTGGACTTTTTGTTTTCTAGCGGAAACTAATTTACCTGACGCAGTCGTATACGATTTACCGGTCTGTCGACACTCTTTTCTCTCTTCGTGCTCTTCTTGAGTAGCCTACCTTTTCATTGGAGTTTGGCAAGGTTGTTCATCTCTTTGATTTTCAGCTTCTTGACTGCCCTCTTCCTCTCTTGGATGTTCTGCTTCTTGATTGCCCTTAAGTCTAATCTCATGCTTACTGTTATTTTCACGAGAAATTGTGGACGAAGACGATACACTGCAGGTTTCATCAGTAACTTCAAAATTTGGATCTTTTACACTATCATCATCATCATAGAAATTATCAGGCGTCTCATCATAATCTGTTATAAAAGTATTCAGACTGTGTTAATATCAACAATAACTTGAACATTATACTTGATTTTAAAATTAATTTTATATTTTTGTTTTGTTATACTGAACAACTGTGCTCCTGCCATCCACACAATTACATTGAAAAATCATGAAAAATGACAAATGACAACATACATTGCAAAAATATAATTTCTACAAAGTTCGTGGTTTGTCAGTACCTATAAAATAGTGAAAAACTCATTTTTAACTAAAAATCTAACCATTTCTCTGACAAACGATTGTGATTTTCAAATTCTATGAGCAAAAGTACATAGAAAATTCTAGTTACAATGAAATTTAGTGTCGACCACCAAACACGAAAGATCCGTTCATATAAAAAAAATTTGGCTCTTCACAATACAGCTGCCGTGAAGGCAGAAGCTCATTTTGTAAAGGCGAATTTTAAGCCTAACTAAAATTGTTAGGCTCATAAACAAAGTTCTACTATTGTTTACCACTGGTTAATAAACAAAGTTGATGCTATTTATACAAAATCTAAGAAATGACATATGCCTTTTTGTCTGAATAATGAACATCTCAAACGACAAACACTAACAACAAATATGACGTGTTACCATATCCTACTTTCATGTGAACAAGTCATAAAACAATCAAAAGTACAGTATCCTTCAGGTTTGTGATGTACGTCGAACAAATAGATTGTATTACATCTATAGTAAATCGTATTAAAAATTACTTTATAATATGAACAAATTTTTACCTTAACTATAAAAGGAACATGGGTTAACTGCAGTTTAGTGGGACACCAATATCTACTATATAGGCCTAGAGCCATTATTTTGTAAAATGCATAGAAGAAAAGTTAATCAGCTATTCGAGGGTAGTGTTAAGATCGACGTGCAAGTCGTTAATATTCATTATATCGAAAAATTTTATAGAAGAAAAGTTGTTCAGCATCCCCTAAAACCCTGAAAACATACTTCTTATACCGATTTATGACAATTTTCAGTTTACGTAAAATAGCACTTATATTCCCTTACAGGGTCCTCCCCAGCTAGGTAACACAGGGTTAGGTACTGTGAAACTGCCTACTAGTTGAGGTTAGATTTGGTGTGGTTTGGTGAGGTTAATGGCCTGTTTTTCTAATTTTTTTGGGAATAGGCCTAGGTTAGGTTGCATGTCCATCTTAACAAGCTCCAACTGTTTGGATTCATACTTGGAAATGGCTCATTTCCGATAGAAATAACTATTAAAATAATTTTAAACACATAAAAAATGGCACTACAAGTAGATTTCCCGTCAAAAGGAAATCACTGCTCGGAATTAGAGGTGTCCCACTAAACTGCAGGCATCCCAGGAACATCAATAACATACCTTCATTTCTTTCCTCTCCAAAGTTATTAGCAATAAGCCAGTGTTTGACATTACTTTGGCGGTTTTCAGGTCCATTTTCTTCTTTTCTCTGCATTTTCGTGTAATGCTTTGTCAAGAATTCGACGAGCACGTGATTTAGATGCATCCATCACCAAAACCGTTTTCAATTTACATCTATACACAAGTTCATAATATTAGAATCTTATAAATTACTACACTCCTGCAATCAAAGGCGAGTTGTAATCAACACTGAAGGCGAGTTGTAATCAACACTGGTTAATACGCGTTCAGAACGACGACAGCTTACAACACGTCATATCTCTCTCTATCTAGTGCGTGCGGATGTGCCAAGCCGCACTTAGGTAGAGGGAACGAGTTTGGGCCCTGTCTCGGGCAACAATAATACACATTCGTGGAGTGCATTAGCTGCTAGGCCTAGTGGGATTAATACTGGCATATTAAATGAAGAAGAAGAGTATGAGTTTTATGACTAGATTAGAACTAAAATTGCAGAGTTATAGATAAAAAGTGAATAATTACCTAAATATTAATAAGTTTGTTTACTTAACCCTTTTTGACCTATATTGAAAATGTAGTTAAAAAGGGGGTATGTATCACTTACCTCTTTGTTCGCCAATATAATGCTATGAATTTTAATGAAAATGTGGTTAAAAAGGGGTATGTTCTACTTACCCCCTTTTTCGCCAACATAATGATGCTGCATGTAGTTATCCCATAAAAAGACTTTTTGACGTACTGACTAACATATTCAGTACACTTACCCCCTTTTTTCCAGCATAGTAGCCCGTTTTAGCAACATTTTGGCAGTCATAACTCATTTAGGCCATTTTTGGACTTACCCCCTTTTTCGCCAGCATTAGTGAATTTATCTTTAGACAATAAATAATTGTAGAAACATCATTGTGAACAATATATATATATATATATATATATATATATATATATATATATATATATATATATATATATATGTGTGTGTGTGTGTGTGTGTGTGTGTGTGTATATATATATATATATATATATGTGTGTGTGTGTGTGTGTGTGTGTATATATATATATATATATATTATATATATATATATATATATATATATATATATATATATATATATATATATATATATATATATATATAAAGAGAGAGTAGTGTGGACACAGGAGGATGAAAGGTCCCTCGAAATTGAAGCACAGGGGAGCAATACATCAACACCAATCTCGTCCCGAAATGTGACTTCATGGTTAGAGGAACGCGGAGACGAGAGAGCCACTGTTGCAAGTGTCAGTCCATCTGGGAGAGATCGGCTTTGTGACTAAACGTACAAAGTGGATGAAAGATTGCCAGATTTAACTCATTCAGTATTAAACTGGATGAAATAAAAGATATTGGAAACTTAGAAACCTTCTTTTATAGGGATAAATACTTTTCCGCTGCAAGATCACAATTCTTATTTAAGCTCTGAAGATTTTCTACCCTAAGTTAAAGAGAATAATGAAATTCATAATTCTGGGAATGCAATGCCAAACACTCTGTGTCCTGGTCGCATTTAGCAATTGCTGCTTCATTTTCATTTCGAAGAAGTGTCTTTCCTTTTCCAGGATTTCAGTGGCTGGAATAGACTTATGTGGAGACGGTATTTCCCTGTTATTTTGGCTAGAAAACAAAAGAAGAATCTAGAGCAGAAATAATAGTGTACAGGAAGCAACTTCTAATGTGTAGACTTAGAAGCAAAAGAAAATATCCAAAGAAAATTGTGCGGTCAGGTGGGGTTACCATTCACCTCATTCTCACAAGCATCCAGTATTGTATCCTCTTCAACGAACTTGGAATTTAGTCCTGTGCAGGTCCCATGTGGCAGAGGACGTCCAACAAAATCCACTTCATCAGGGTTGGCTAAGCCCTCTCCGGACACCCTGCAGCCTCCCCAACACCCGTATCATTGGATTACGAATATTGCAGCGATAGCTTTATGCTCTCCATTGCGACGTCCTTTCCGCCCATTGGAGATCGTCAGATGCGATCACTGGGCAATCGGGCATTAGCTCTGATTGGAAGTGACAAGCGACGTCTCTTCAATGAGTGTGAAGTCTGACCGAGGAGCGACTCGCCGCTTTCGGGCATTTCCGCTTTAGGTTCTCGTCCTTTGAATAGCGTTTAAGAGGAATTTGTTTGGGATCCAAAATCATCTGCAAGAAAAATATTCTGTTTATTGATCTTTTTTATCGTACAAAAAATGACAACCTGAGAATCTTAGTGTGAGATTTTTTCCAGTATAAAAAAAAAAAAACTCGCTGTTTGCTGTTAAGTCTAGGATGATACTGATCCAGAGTCGTGGTAGATGTCAATAATTTTGAAAAGGATCAGGCGAATAAGCAGATATTTTTAAGGGTCCACATGAGATATTGAATGGTAGCTGTATTGCAGAGACCAATTTTCGAAATAGATTGTGGTGTTTTTGCAAAATATTGAATCATTCTTTTGGAGGCTTCATAATAGCGATGTTCAATATTTTGTCTTACACCGAACCGTTGAATTAGAAGAGCAGTTAACTCCGTGTATATGCGAAACGCTGTGGAGATCAGAACACAGCTAAGAAGTGGGGGGGGGATAAAAACGGCGCTAACTAGAATTTAGAATAATAGTAAGAATAGCCACTTCAAGATTAATATTCTGCAAAAAGTCTAGTTAATATACGAGGTGTAGTAGAGAGTCTTAAATTTCTTTATTAATGACTCCACATTTAGTTATTCTCATGCTTATGGTATATTGATCAAATCATCTCCCTTATAGCCTTTATTCATGATGTCACAAACATGTTCTGTCCAGCGTTGTCTTTCTTCTTCTGATGCTGTTATTGACCCATCCATATTTTCATCCAACGATATTTCACTAATAATTTTGTGTGGCATCCTCAACTTTCAACACCACTTCATAAAACTATGGAATTTCCCTCATCATCAGCCTTTTTTCCGGATATTCTTGTCTACCTCTTCTTGGGCTTTGCTCAGCTTCACTATCAAGAACTGAGTACTTGGTGCTTTCTACTTTGTGTTCTCATCTTTTCCCCCTGAAATTGGCACCTTTTTTCTTCTCATCCGATATTCAGGTTTCTGTCTTGTTATCCCATTTCCTGGTACTTCTTATTATCCAGTTAATGTACATTCCGATGACAGTTCAGTTATCATTGAATGTTAGCACCTCAGCTTCGGTTTCTAAAACTGCAAATTTATTTCGAAATCCAGCTAAAAAACCTCCCAAGGTTCAGCTTCAAGAAACTTTCTTTCCTAGATCCTTGATACACCGTCAGCTTTGTTGTTGGGTGCTTTTAACTTTTAACTGAATCTTCAGTATGGCGATGAAAAGTTTGTAATCACTCCTCGGAGTCTGCTCCTTTATAGCTCCTACGGGTGCATCCACACCACAGCGAGGTCCTTGCACTACAGCAAAACATTGCTAATTCGTGTGGGCAACCTCATCGTTTTGAAAACAAGTCAACGACCGTCATCAGAGGAAAATTCTTTTTTTTTATGACAAATATTGGATAATTGTATGAAAGTGATTTGGACTGTCGTGGACGGTGACCTGATGGTAACATGGGGATGGAGGAGGCTGTGCTGAACAATCCTGAGAGAGAGACCAGCCAGTTGCAGCTCCTCTTGTGTTTGACCATTCATAGGGATATCAGGACAAATTTCGAGCGAATGTAGGTCTTATGGCATTTTACATGTGATGTTTCCTAGTAAATTAGTTCAAAGCTATTTGATAAACATTTTTACACTCTAATCAGAAGTTGACGTCGCCTCGCCCCCTTAAATAAAATCGAATTTTGGTTATTTTTCTCATAAATTCATTAGTATTGAGATAGACCGAGCAGTGTTATTTCATGTGTCATATTTCCAAATAAATTTTTCATTCATATATCTCCGATTTCAGCTTTTCAACTATTGGTATTCATATTAAATCATGTGCCGGGTATATGACACGTTCTTCATTTTCCAAAAGCAAATTAATCGGTATAAAAGTTGTACCAGTGGCTGTAGACGATTATCGAAGAGGCTGAGAGAGAGAGAGACTGACTGACTTTGGGAAAAATCGTCGGTAAAGGACGATCTGAAAGGGAGCATTCGACTGGTGGATGATTGCCTTTTAAAGATTAGCCAAGTTTCCTGGCGAGTTTCCACAACCATCAGGTCGTTGAACTAGTTCAGTGCTTAAGCTTGGAACATGAATTGACAACACTAAGTAAAAGAGGGAAAAATGAACGTGGATGCCGTAAGCAGTTTATATATATATATATATATATATATATATATATATATATATATATATATATATATATATGAGTGTGTGTGTGTATATATATATATATATATATATATATATATATATATATATATATATATATATATATATATATATATAACTAGTTTTTGCTAGGCAAGCGTACATATGAGGAGCCACGCACATCAAATCAGTATTTTGCAAGAGCAGTGAATACAGGAATCTTATGGAGCTACAAATCTCATATCATCCTTCCTGCTGGAGTTATTCCTTAACTTTCGGTCGAAATTGCCGCTATGAAAGCCCAGCCATTGCTGACGAAGTCGGTGAAATTTAGACAGATCAACAGGCAGACGATGGAACGAAAACGTCAAGGTGAATTTTTACTCGGGGAAAATTTCAAGAATGACGAAAATATATGAGAACTGAAGCTTCACAAACCGTCCATTCGCTTTATTCACTTTGTGTAGTATATGATACTGTGTGTGCATGTTTGTATGTGTGCATGTGAAACAGACTCGCACAAATACATATATGCAGACACATACATACATACATACACACACACACACACACACACATATATATATATATATATATATATATATATATATATATATATATGTATATTATTCGTGTTATGCTTCAATACCAATGAGTCCACTGGTACTTGAAGAAGAATGTACGTCTACGAAAGTTTGTACTTTGTAAATTAAAGAATCTGGAACCTAAACCATCCTGTCTTTGAAGCCTAGCACCAGTTATATGACTATACACAGTGAAGCTATGTGGCTATTTTGTGAACGTGTGTGTGAGTGTGCGCTTGCGTGTGTGTAAGTGTGTGGGAAGGATGAACAATGACACAGGAGGTTGGATAAAAGAATGAATAATTTAGAAGTTTTAGGAAGAACAGGGATAGGGAGACCTGGCAAGGGATGAAGGAAAAGCCTTGATCTCCAGGAAGCAAGACAGTGTACAAAATAGGGGATGAATGGCACCATGTGTTAAAAGAGTTCGACGTGCTGCTCATCAGCTTTCTGTGAAAGTGTATGAAGCACTTACTAGAGTAGAAGTTTTATCAGTGTTTAAAAACCGAACGCATAACCAACGTTAACCTTGGTATTATTATACTTGACTGTGCCTGCGCGGTTTTTCCCAAGATTAGTTGTAAGGTGTTGGTGATAAGAATCCTGTTGTCGACATATGGACTGACTAGTCAATAGAGACAGCTTAATTAACTTGACAGCGCAAGTAGCGGGTGAATAGTGCGTTATCGGGCTCGGCATTTTGGCGGAAGCGGATTGCCGATTTGCTGTTATTAGTTGGAATCAGCCAAGAGCAGCGGGAGAAGAATGAAGTGCAGTGCGGTGGCGACTGGCAGTTTAACCAGAAATGTTGTATTAACCTGAACGTGAGCTGCATATCCCCTCTTGAAAGCTGATAGCCGGGGTTTCCTTTCTTTAGGTGAGATATGTTTGAATATTTTAAGGCTTATTGCAATCGTTGTAGCTGTGTCATATTGTGGTGCTGTGGAAGGCTTCATTTGGGTAACGCTGTGTCATGTTGTGGTGCTGTGGAAGATAATTTGCTTCATTTGGGTAATGCTGTGTCATGTTGTGGTGCTGTGGAAGGTAATTTACTTCATGGAAGGTAATTTACTTCATTTGGGTAACGCTGTGTCATGTTATGGTGCTGTGGAAGGTAATTTATTTCATTTGGGTAACGCTGTGTCATATTGTGGTGCTGTGGAAGGTAATTTACTTCATTTGGGTAACGTGCCGACGAAACATTTGGGAAATCTGAGAGGGAATGTTTTATTCATTATTTTCCTTCGTTGAATTAACGGAACTGATCTTATTTGCTGTTAGCTAGGCCTAGCTAGAAGACGAGAAGGTTACAAAATGTTAGAGCTAAGTGTGAGATAATGGTAAAGCCAGTGGTCTTTCTGTCGTAGTTGGCGACTTTACCAAGCTGAAGTTTAGTTTGTGAAACTTACTATTTATATTAATGTATACAATGTTTTTTATATATAAATTTTAGGTAAGTAACGTAAATGTAATGTTGAAGGTCACGTTTCTTTTAGTTAATGAAATACTCATATAGGCCTAGCGCCATTTTACTTAGCCTCCAGTCACCGGTTGCACTACCATAGGTGAGCCTCGTGAGCTGAGTGATGAAAGCCTGTAGATGCCTGATGTTATGCATTAGTTCTTCTTGGGGGGATATTGCCGTCAGTGTACCGCATGTAGGCATTACTTAAGGTTCTTTGCAGCGTGCCTTCGGCCCTAGATGCAACCCCTTCCGTTCATTTTACTGTAGGCTACCTCCTTTCATATTCTCTTTCTTCCATCGTGCTTTCCACCCTCCCCTAACATTTGATTCGTAGTGCAACTATGAGGTTTTCCTCCTGTTACACTTATCAAACCTTTCACTGTTAATTTCCGTTTCAGCGCTGGATCAACCTCATAGGTCCCAAAATTCTATATTCAATTCAATTCAGTAATACATTAGATGAATATGCTTTATGTTATTAAGTCTGGAAAAGTTTTTTGATTCTGTAATTTACATGTGCCAAGAGGTAAGTCTAATCTTGAGCCAAGTCCAAATCTAGAACCTGGATCAATCACAATCGCAAGTTTTGTCGACTCCAAGCCAAACCAAACACCATCTTCCAGCTCTCTCTCTCTCTCTCTCTCTCTCTCTCTCTCTCTCTCTCTCTCTCTCTCTCTCTCTCTCAGATTGAAAAATGAAACCACAAGTAATGGCCTATACTTTATATAATTATGTACAGTACATCGGAAATGACAGATGTGGCAACTCCAGGCCAATACCCTTGATCAAATCGAAGTTAATCTGTCATCGAAATAGTGTCTTCAATCAACATTGTCATGGCAACACGGTTGATGATATCGGCTGCTGATTGGCTTAATTCCATCGTATTCGATTGTGGGCAAATAGAGGTCCCACCAAAGCACGTATTCGTGTAAGACAGGATTATACATAAAAAATGCAAAAATAGTTTCATTATGTCCTTTTGAGTTACTGCAGATAGGCCTAGGCTATAACAATGATAAAGACTAAGTGCCAGCACTGGTAAGCTTATAGGAACAGCCAGATATGGAGGCAGGCCTCGAGGAAAAGACCTAAGAAAGAGTACTGTTGACTTGATTCATTGCATATGTCTGTTACTTATTATTTCTAAGAAGTGTATATCCCGTTTATACTACCAGTGTCTAACATAGTGTTTAAGTTACGCCATTTTATTCATAAATTTGTCTCTAGTTGTTAAAAGTCATTGTACATGAAATTGTAAAAAAAAAAAAAAATGCTTTCCCGTTAAGAGTTCAAAATTCCTTTCTAGTCCGAATGGTGCATACTTGACTGCCAGTAATAGCCCTCCTTATATTGCTTGTTTTATGAAAGTAAAGTGGAAACCATGTCATAAAAATTAACTGGGTTAGACCTATGGTACAAAGGGCTGGGGGGCGGGTTTTTGGGGTAGTAATGCTACGGTAGCTCTTTAAAATCCCAGCAGAGAAAAGTAAATATACCTTAGTTTAACGAGACCACTGAGCTGATTAACAGCTCTCCTAGGGCTGGCCCGAAGGATTAGACTTATTTTATGTGGCTAAATACCAATTGGTTACCTAGCAACGGGACCTACAGCTTATTGTGGAATCCGAACCACATTATAGCGAGAAATGAATTTCTATCACCAGAAATAAATTCCTCTAATTCTTCATTAGCCGGCAGGGGAATCGAACGCGGGCTCAGCAGAGTGCTAGCCGAGAACGATACCCTTAACATTAACAATGCCGGGCTTTATTTATCGGAACATTTTGCATATCAGTGTATGAAATTTTACAAAAAGATTGATTTAAAATGAAACAAGTAAATAAATGCGCCGAAATTTCTTCGGCGCAATCGAGTTTTCTGTACAGCCGCTGGAATGAATAATCAAGACCACCGAAAATAGACCTATCTCTCGGTGGTCTCGGTATTATGCTGTACGAGCCTCGGCCCACGAAACTTTTATCACGGCCCGGTGGTGACCTATCCTGTATCGTTGCCAGAAGCACGATTATGGCTACTTTAACCTTAAATAAAATAAAAACTACTGAGGCTAAAGGGTTATAATTTGGTATGTTTGATGATTGAGGGGTGGATGATCAAAATACCAACTCGCAGCCCTCTAGTCTTAGTAGTTTTTAAGATCTGAGGGCGGAGAAGAAAAGTGCGGACGGACAGACAAAGCCGGCACAATAGTTTTCTTTTACAGAAAACTGAAAATGACATGGAAATGTAGTAGGCTACTTACCATAAGCATTCAGCCTCATGATTGTAGTCTTCCAAGTGTTGCTAAAAGGGAGCACCTCATTTCCTCCGATGTTTGAAATACATTTCTGGCTTTTATGACGATCAGCGATTTATTGACTTCAAACACAGAAAGCCGTATGAACTCATCATGCCCTGACATCGAGTATCGGTCAGCTACTTTGTTGGGATTGCTGGACATTATGAGTGGGCAGGGCTGGTGCGAGGTAAAATCTCCATAGGCCTACATACAAATTGGAGGCGCATTTAGAGACATGTTTTCTACTGTGTGCTGATTTTACCCAAACTGGGTAACAATAATAAAGGCTGATATGTGATATTGAAAATCGCAGCCAAATTGTAAATGTTACGCACTTTTCGATGAGAAGTAGCTTATAAAAGGGAAGGGTATCTTATTTTATGTCAAAATTTGTATTTAAAAATTAATGAATTTCAAGAATTAACAGTAAAAAAAAAAGTCTAAGCCTAGTCCTATGTTACGATGCTTTAAGGCAATTTAATCACCTCTCTCTCTCTCTCTCTCTCTCTCTCTCTCTCTCTCTCTCTCTCTCTCACCATTCGTTTGTTATTCTCCATCTTGTCGTCCCCCCCCCCCCCGAGTCAGTATATATTGACTCTGGTTCCCCAGCGTTTTCTCTCTACGGGAGAGTGCATCCGCAGTGTTGCCATGACCCTATTGAAAATTAATGTTAATTTCTTGGTAACTGATTAGTTGAAAGGAATATTCACTGTTTCCCGAAGATTGCTCTACTGAGGGACTTGTCCGAAAGTGGCTGAATTCCGTGACATTGACCTTAATGCTCATGTTGACTTGCAGCACACAATCCTTTTTATTAATTTAATCATAGCTTTGTTTCATTTTGACGTAATTTAGATGAGCAAAAAGTGAAAACTCACAGGTGAACTGTTTGTACACCTATATTTCTAACTTTCTTTTACTGTAAATGTGCTGTTGTTGATTTTATTCCAGTTATATTGCAAAATTATACTGGAGAAAGTTGCTGAATGGTATTGTATAATGCATAAAAATATCGCCGTTGCCTTTAAATTTTACTTTTACAATATATCTGTCAGTCAGAAGCAAAATAAAAGCTTCGATGATATCGACTGCGAAATTTGCTGTCAGCTCCAAAATCAGACTATGGTCATATCAGAGAGGGAATTAAGTACCACATCAGTAAAATTTTCGCACCTTTTGCTGTAACGAGAAAATGAGACAAGGTGCTGTAAAGAAAAGACTTTTAAATACTTAAAACTTCAATAGAGGTTCTTTTGCATGGCTGGTTGGTTGCTGAACCAGTCATCATGTTAATGGTATAAGGGGCTGGTGTGGACCTCTGAACTCAAGTACCAGCTGGGACATTCGCTTGCATAAATTGAGTCTGTTTAATTCACCTGCCATCCGTTCACTCCCACGTGTCCTGATTGGAAACAAAGTTTTAAATTCATGGAGTGATTTTCAGTTAACATGCCACTATATTTGTGGTGCAGCCGGCGCACCTGGTTTCGTTAGCAACCCCGTTATCCAATACTTTACGTGACAAGGTGGATTATCATTGAATCTTATATTAGTTTCCTGTTTTAACAGAAAGTAAATATAACAGAATTGCATACAATTCATGTTTTGCCTTCAAATTTTTTCCATTGATTATTTCGTATGGTTAACATCTTTATTGCTGGAGAACGGACACACTCTTATTGGTTTCCCCACCAACAATTTTATGTCGAGTTTCTTGGATTCACTGATGTCTGAGGAAATAAGCAGGAAGAGTGACAGTTAAGATGTGGATCAAAATAATCGTTTACTTTTCTTTTTTCTGATTTTATGATTTATTTTTTCTCGTCGAGTATTTTGGTTATTTTTAAGCAATTTGGAGAGAGAGAGAGAGAGGGAGACTCCTTGACTAAGGTGCTCGTTTATGCCAGTCTAGCAGTTCTGTGTTCAATTCTTAAGTTGAACCAGCATTTTACATCAACTATTTCAATTGTTATACTATTAAATATATACTAATGGCATATTACTCCCATTGTCGTAAACTAAGCCAGTCACTCTCCTACGAACTATTAATCTTGATCATTAAAGCTATATTCTGTTTTTAACAAACAAGAATGCTTTACGCATAACTTTATTTCTTTCATGAACTTTCCCCAAATCCGCGAAAGGGACCTGCAGACTTTTCCCGATATGTTCGTACTCCATGTAGAAGCGTTGTATTTAAAAACTGATTTGCCCCATCTCCTGCTTGTGTGTCTAATACTATACAATCTAGCCCTTTCAAACCTCTCTCTCCCTGTAATGTCCTTGATCGTTACACTTCGAAAGATTTCTTTCGGGTACAAATAAAGCTAAGATAGGATTGCTATATATTTTGTATCATCGGGTACTGTATACAAAGGAGTTAGTCATTCCATTCTGTCCTGTTAATGTGTGCAAGTAAAAATCACATACCATGCACATCTTAGGCATTGACTTAGGCATACTAATAAGCATTGCGCATCATCTACTCGTGATCACCCCAACTTTATCGACTTTACCTTCTTTCACCCTCAGTCGTTATTCCGCAACCAGTCACGCCTACTTGAGCCCTTTAAACTTTGGAAAATGGCTGTTTATAGGCCAGAAAACTGTTATTTTTGCTGATGGCATCTCTCCTTTCAATTTTCTATTTTAAGAGCAATTGACTCTGTAACTTTATCCTCTTTATCCACGTCATGTCAAAGTATCCTCTTTATCCACGTCATGTCAAAGTAACTTGCATCTTTAAAAAAAAAAAAAATAATTCTCCCTAAGTATTTCTTTGAAGTCCTTTACTCTTCCACTTTTTCTTCAAGATAACTATTCATGTATTACCTATTATCATCTCCTTTTCCTTCTACTTTGTAACTGAACTCTGCACAGTCTCGTTTGCCTTCAGTCAGGCCTTAGGTACCGCTGACTATTCCATTTCTTTTAAAAACAAGTACTGATTGCTGACCCCATGGCTACACCCTTGAACAAATGAAAAGCTTGAAAATACAGCTATATTATATTACGAGCCAAAACTGATTTTTTATTTATATCTTTCCCTCATTTTCACGAAGTTTTTTCTTCTCTTTCTTTCTTCGGGATTACTTGGCTTGACAGGAAGTGGAAACAGTTTCCCTTTCCTCTTTGAAGAAAAAAATGCTGAACTATGATAAATGGATAAAGCGCAAACGAGCGAAGTTGGGTGGTAGCCGTCTATGCACTGAAAAAGAGAGTTTTAAACTGATTGACATGTGCAACCTTTTTTTTTTTATAAAGATTCATATCCCAGCAGGATTTGGTAAATGAAGATTTTCAATACTAATATTACACACACAGACACATGTATATATACATACCCAAAGAGAAAGAAGAATCCTGTATTGAAAAGCTCATCCTACCTTAAAACTGAGTTTTTATTTCCAGGAGCATCCGAAATTGAGAGACCCTTCTGGCTCCTTGAATGGAATCCCTTCGACATATTAGCTTCTGCTGTTGAGAACATCAATGGCATCCGCTTGGCAATCATGGTCGTTCAGCGAAGTTTTCATAACGCTTGTCCCGTGTTGTCTTGCCACGAATAACAAGGGCGCCTCACATTGCAGCCAACATCACAGAGAGATTGCCTGCTGTCGCCATGTTCAGTGAGTATACATCAAACATTGATTAATGTTAGCATGATGTGAGTATATGCCACTCAGACTGATTACTGTAGCCATGTTCAGTTAGTAATCACATCTCAGAAAGATTACCTTTGTAGTGTTCTGTGAATCATTGTCTCAGTAAGATTACCGTTGCCATGTTCTGTCAGTCAGGATCTCACTGATCGATTGCTGTCGCCATAATCTATTCGTCAACGTCTTTGGCTGATTTCTGCTGTCATTTTCTGAGAGTCACTATCTGACATTGATTACCAATGCCATTTTCTCTTAGTCGTAAATTCTCAGATCGATTATGCTGCATGTTCTGCTAGTCATATTCTCTTAGATCGATTACCGTTGGCATGTTAACTTACAGTCGCCGCAAAAAATCTCAGTACTACCAAGATATCTGAAAAACCCTAGGGCTCTTGTGTGGAGAAAAACAAAAAAAAATTGAAAGTGAAATATAAAGGTTGAAATAAAACGCATAATTGTACTCAATACTCTTTATTCAGTATTTAGCCATATCCCCCTTATGCTTTTATTCAATATTTAGACATATCTCCCTTATGCTTTAAAACATAATCAATTCTTCTCATCATTGAATTAGACAGTTCCTTAAAATAATTATCACCCAGCTCATTACGCCACACATTTGCTACGGCAGCAATCAGTTTTGGGACAGAGGACATATCCATAGAGCCTAGCTTCCTCTTCATAAAACTCCAAACATTTTCTGTTAGATTAAGGTCAGGGGAACTCCCTGGCCAATCCAGAAGCTCAATTCCATTATCCTCAAATAACTTTTTTGCCTTCTTCCCCCTCCTGTAGCACCGTACCCCATCTTGCACCGCATGCGTAGATTTTCCTTGAAGGGCAACAAGTGGTCTTTCAACATATCTACATACCGATCCCCATTTATTGTTGTACTTTTAGGTAAAAAATACAATCCCCCACTCCCTCCCTTCCTGCTAAAACTCCCCCACACCATGACGTAGGCAGCGTGCTTCTGTGTCTTGGCCGTATACTTAGTCAAATCGACTCGACCCTCTAGGTCTCCTGACCTTCTTCCCGGTGCTCCTGGTTACGTAGAAACACGATCCATCGTTGAATACCACTGTAGACCAGTCTTCCTCAGTCCAGTCTTCGCACTTCTTGCAAAAATTCAGCCTCTTCTTCTTCACTGCCTCGGTTAGCAAAGCTTCTTAGCGGCAGTATGACAGGGGAGACCCAGATCCTTCCGTTCTTTGCTGGTAATAGTTGGATTTACATTACAATACGCTTTAACAAGCTATCGGTTTTCTCGGATGTTTTCCGCGGACGTCCAAACCCCTTCTTCCTATGCACTGCCACCTCGAGTTCCCTCCCCCTCAGCTATTAAACCTTATGGAGACCGTATTTTTAGACTCCTAACTCCTTCGCTATGGCCGTCATTGACTTGCCCTCTTTATACATAGTCACAGTTTATGTCCTCTTGACGATGGAAGGTGATTTCCCGACATAATAGCTGGTAGGGCGCGTAGGAGCGCTCGATATGCAGGTGCAAAATTACAGTAATCAGGTGCCTGATGAAGGGTCAGCGCAAACCCCCCTCCTCTGGTTCATGGGTACCTGGGTGGATTTCAGTAGGCGGGAAGACACTGCTGCTTCAAGAGAATGTCCCACTTAGATCTCTATATGTTTGACATATTTGACGTTTCATTACAATTTTAATATTCATTGAAAAAACGTAATGAAATAAAATTCATTGAAAACCATTGTCAAATCTATAGTCCAGATAGTTGAGTATTTAAGTCAAGATTAATATTTTTTGCTTCATATTAAAAAATCAGACAACAAGGACCCAGTTATCGACTCACACTTGCTTGTCAATCACATATTGTTTATTGTTGGAAGAGGCATTTTTTTTCAAACACATTTGTTACAGAGAAAATATTTAGGAGTTTTGAAATATCTGGGAAAACATATTATGTTGTGGGTATCTTCATCCTTCTATTTGGCGCATTTAGTATCAAGTTTTACATGTCAAGTGTAGATTTTTAAGATTTGCGATATCAAGAAAAGAAATAGACGCCATTATATCGTCTTTCTATTGCTACCTTTATTAAGCTTCAGAGTCTTGTAGTTGAAGTGTCAATTTTTAGTATAACCTTGATAAAAGCCAAGAAAACATTAGGTGTTTGCAGAGATTTCCTGTAACTGATGGTCTCTCTACATTATACTTTCACTCCTTAGAGCTAATTAGGGAACTGGAGCATTATATATATATATATATATATATATATATATATATATATATATATATATTTATATATAATAAATTTATAAAATTTTCTAATTCATTGGGAACGGACACTGGTCCCCAAGTGACAGGTCAGCCAGGGTGTAACCAATTGACCTACCAAGGTCATAACAGAAGTTGGAACCACTCGCTGATGTGTGGGGAAGTTGGATAAATTCCGCCGGTATGTTCTAACTTCTTTTGTTACTTGTGTGGTTCAGTTGATAGCTCCCTTGTTTTTCAATTGAAAGACATGAGTTCAATCCTGATGTGATTCAGAAATATATATACAGTATAGATGAATAGACAGATATAGATATATCTATCTATATATGCATATATATATATATATATATATATATATATATATATATATATATATATATATATATATATATATATATATATATATATATATATATATATATATATATATATATATATATATATATATACACACACTTGTGTATGACTATTTTATACTCACAGATATTAAGCCAGAGATATCCATTAATACAAAATTCTCTTTATATTGGTAAGTACGTAATGATAATGTAAGTACATATGTCCTGGCCAAGATTCGAACATACGCATTTTGTGTTTAGAATAGAGAACTAAGAATAAATCTTGACTATTGTATACGTATTCTTGTTGAATACAGATTCTGTCCTTACAATCTGAATCAGCCCTTTCCCAGCGCTCTAGCTGACTACTAAGTTTTTATTTGTGACCTTTTCACCCTCAAATATTAAGCTGAAAATACAAGTTATTATTAAACTCGTTTTATCACAGGAATATATGACAACTAAAGGGATTCACATGAGATAAGTGTTCAAAATTCTAACCTGTCTTTAGGTTCGATTTCGATTCGAAGCACAGAACCTGAATTCCATTTGGGTGTAAGATATGCCCAAGGTATAGCAAATTCGATGTTAAGGGGTATTTTTTTTATATAATATTTTTTAGTATAAAAATGTCACTGCACTGGTTAAAAAACTATCTCAAATAACTACGTATTGCAAACTTTGTAGTCACCCAGTTCTGGGTAGAGAATCTGATTTCGGAATCAATATATATAATAAAGCCAAAATCAGCTTCTATCTCTCTTGACAGTCGAATGCATAATTTCCTGTCTCCACTGTATCAACCCCGAACGGCACAGGTCCTAATCCTGCCTTGGGCTGGTGTACAGTACTTATCACATAAAAAAGTTTTATTCCCAAGCTAAAGGGGCTTAGGTATTAACGGGTATTTGTGGCTTAATATTTGTAATGATAAAAATTTGTTTGTATTAGTGACAGAACTATCATAAATAGCATGTGTTGCAAACTTAGCATGCAGCTATGACGGTGAAGGTGGGGTGAAAGCTATTATAAACCCAGAATCTGGGTTCGAAAGGAATATATATACAGCAGGGTCGAAATTAGCTTTTATTTCTCTTGGTAATCAAATGATAAATCATTGTTTCTTTCTGTACCAAACTCAAAAGGCATAGGTTTGAATCCTATTGTAAATTATTCCCAAGGTAAAGCGAATTTGGTATTGAAAGGTATTTGCGACTAAACCCATACGCACTTGCACACACACACACGTGTGTGTGTGTGTTTGTATGAGTTAATTGTCAGTTCAATACTATATATATTTTGGGGACAAAAGAAATCACTATTGTGGCTAACATAATTAATTGCATGCCCGATTCCTTTTATATCATAATGTATCTTCATGTTCATAAATATCTGTATTCATTATGTTCATTCAGTTAATTAAGATTAGGACACGTGATAAATCTATTTATGTAAAGATTGAAAAACAGTGTTAGATGAAAATAATTTAGTATTTATGCAGATCAATTATATATTTTTATTAGACGTTATTTTTACAGTATGTGCATTATGAGAGGGTAAGTAAAATCCAAAATTTGTCTGACACGGAAGGAATATCTTAGTAAAGCAATTTTTCAAGTGATATATATGAACTGTAATTTAGCTGGAAATCAGAGAATAGATTTCAGCCCTCAGGTCAAATCTGCGAGAGGACTGGCATATATTCTCTCACTGAATTGCCAATTATGTTAACAGTGAATTAAGTAGTTCTTTTCCGGATATTATATAAATTTTTACAAACTTGCAATTTTCAAGTGCTGCAAATTTTTTCTTCAAAAGAATTAGTTTTATTTTAAGACTGTTTTTTTCAGTATGTTTAATAGCTTTTACTTGATATGAGAGATGATGAATATTTGTATTGAATCTTTTTCTATTTCATTCAAGAAACGACTCAAATCGGATGTATTTTGAAATCTTTTAGATTGGATGTTAAAGGGGAACCAAACATTGGAAAAGAATAGGTAGTTCATGATTTTTGCCACGTCATATCTTTAATTGCTCTGTTTATCTTTATATTTTCCATCCGTTTATTATTAGATTGATTAGTCTGCTATTTTTTTTCTATTTTGTAATTTTCACTTGCCCGTTTTTTATTTAGTTTTCTTTAATCGTCAGCCTTCATGGCCCATTTTCAGACACTTGTTGACAGATAACATCTCCTGAGATTCTGTATGTGTTCTCTACTAAAGGAGAATTATTTCCTTCCTCTGGCGTGAGGAAGTTTTTTATATCGCATCGATTAAGTTATTTTCGCCTCTTGAATTATCTAATCTTTTCACCAAATATCTTATCCTCAACCCCTAGTAGAGAACAACCACACTCATTGTCAAATTGGAATTGTTTTTCCTGTTTTAACGTTGTTTTTGTCTCCATAGGAAATGCATCCTTCTCTGCCTCTTGAGCACAGTTCATGGTACTCTGTTTTCACCTACTGTAGGCTTCATCCCTTTCTTTATCTTGTTGATGTTATTAGCAGTCATTCAGAAGTACTTACGTGAGAAGAGCAA
>NC_089753.1:57391908-57406908 GCF_040412425.1 Macrobrachium rosenbergii
CATGTTATCAGCAAGTCTAACATTACTCAGCAACATAGAGAAGATCGTGCATGGTTTTGTGGTTCATTTCTTAAAGATTGGGATGAAGCTGACTTTCTCCATGTTGCCGCATCAGATGAATTCTTCATTTACGCAGTCAGGAAGCCAAATCATAAAAATGACATCATTTGGGCTGCAAAGTTGGATGATATCAGCGATGACGTGCGCTATCGCCAAGTTGTGAAATTTCCTGAATGTTTGGGAATTTTTCTCTGTTTCACAGCCAAACAGTTAATGTGGGTCATCAAAGAAAAAGGAGTCATGGAATGGCAAATACTTCAGAGAAACTGTGCTTACAGGTGGAGTATTTCCTTTCCTCAAAGATCCTGAAAATGTGTTATCTGTTGAAGAAGTCACATTTTTGCATGATAAGGCACCATGTTTCAAGGCTCTTCAGACACAGGAGCTGCTTTGAAACAGTGGTATTGATTTCTTCTCGTCGAGTGAATTTCCAGGTAGCTCCCCTGACCTTAATGTGTGTGAAAACATTGGTAGTATCTTAAAGGATCGTGTTGAAGCGCGCACAGTGAACTATGATGGTATACCAAGCCTCGACGACCTACGAAAAGAGATGACCGAAGTGCTCAGGGAAATGGAGTTTGAGTCTCAGCTTTTTTGCGATTTGGTGAAATCATACCCCTCAAGAATGCAGGCTGTGGTACAGGCAGATGGAGGGCACACAAAATATTAAATACTCAGAGAGAAGCTTAAATAAATATCTGTTCTGAATTACTTTTGTTTTTGTCCATATCAATTTTAGTTTATGCTGTAGAGGGTCTCTAATTTCAAAACACCCTATATATGTATATATATATATATATATATATATATATATATATATATATATATATATATATATATATATATATATATATATATACACTCAAAGAATTTTTCTACTTATTGCTCACTCTTAACGTTTTTGGGTAGTCGTTTGTTCTGAGAGCCTAGTATCCTCAACGGAAGAAAATCAAGAAAAATCTCTTATAATATTTTGGATTATCGCAAATTGAATCTTAGTAAACAAGATCACTTTGTTACCATAAATATCAAGTCCAATTTTAAAGCATGGTGAAGTTAATGGATATTGAAAAAGAAAGTATTTTTGAAAACTTTGCAGAAGATGGTTATCTCTGTCAAAGAAAGAAGAACATGACGGCAAATCTCCTTTACCCGCAGAAAAGGAGAAGAGAACAAAACGAAGATGATAAACAAGTTGCTTTCGGATAAACCTCTTCACCCAGTTTTCTGTGGAACCAGGAAGAGAGATTTTGCCTCATTTCAAAGCGACACATTTCTCTAAGAAGACGGAAAAAGGATTTATAAAAGGGAAGCTTGTCATCTTGACCTGGAAACTCAACATAGTGTTTCTTTCGTTCTGTTCGCGAAGTCTGAAATCAGATCTGCTTTCTGGTCCTCTTGATGATTATACTTTCAATCACAAAAACACTACTAACAGAATTTTGCACAATTGTTTATGTATATACGTATACATTTTACACACATTCATACACACACACACATATGTATATATATATATATATATATATATATATATATATATATATATATATATATATATATATATATATATATATATATATATATATATTGTTACATACTGGGCTCGGTTTTGATGAGACTTTACACACAAACTTATAATTGATGCTGCCACGAGACCAAGGAGTCCAGTCGTAAACAAAAAGGGAGTTAATGAAGACTTACCTCAGAATTTTCCTGGAGTTATAATTTAAGGTGGAAAGGTCGCCATATTGGAATTTAGAATTCTTTGCCAATTTACAGTGGGTTTATTCAGGAAACTTAACAAATTAACATTAATAAATTAACAGTTAGACACCATACGACATAATCAATGAGGAACAGATTCATGATAAGGCACAGTAACAATAATGACATGGATTGGCAACCAAA
Organism: Macrobrachium rosenbergii; assembly: GCF_040412425.1. Lineage (NCBI taxonomy): Eukaryota > Metazoa > Arthropoda > Malacostraca > Decapoda > Palaemonidae > Macrobrachium > Macrobrachium rosenbergii. The sequence goes on from NC_089753.1 coordinate 57,393,880, forward strand.
AAAGTGGATAAAATGGCCAATCTGCAATAATCAGTCAATGATAATGATCACTTTCAATCTGCCCTGACTATGTGGAATAATAATGCATATGATGGGGTTCCAGGATGGAGGAATTACTTCATAAAATGGTTGGCACAACGGAACTTCTCTAACTACGACCAGGCAATGCGGTGGCAGGTGGGTATGGAAGCATGGAATTTTGCGATTCGTACCACGTGTTTCGTCTTGAAATAGACGGTTTGCGTTAGCCCTTCTCACACTAAGGGAAATGGAATCTTCCTACTGCAGATTACACAACACTTTCTTAAATACAATACATAAATTGTCCTAGAAGGTGCTTTTGATGAAAGCCCGAGTCTTGAATAGCAAGTGCGTTAACAATGGACCCGTAATTATACGCGTCCAAAGTTAACTAACGCTTGGTATTTTTAACTTAACAGCTAGAATAGCCCTTAGAGTGCACTGGTGGAGGGATAAATGATTGTTTATCGAGATCGTTACTCGAATTCACAGTACGTAAATGGCAAGGCATGGGGATACAGGCAAGATTTGGACAAAGGGGAAGATTGTTTTGTGGAGGAATAGGTTAAAGTTTAAAAGAAATGGAAATTAGAGAGTTAAGTATAAGGGACAGGGCTGGCTAATTGACTACAAGCAAATACACGAACCTCTCATAATTGTTATAGGCGCCCACAATATGATTGGCTGTCCATCGACGCTCGTCACCACCAGCGGAGATGAAGCTTCCGCTCGAAATCAAGTCAAGGAGTTCTCTGTCTTGCTTTGTGGAACACAGAGCGCATTCGGCGTTGGGGGGGTGGTGGGGCGGGGGTCCCAGCTGTACCTGCAAGCAAGCCAAGAAAGCCAGCAAGGAGGGTATGGGAAAAGCACACTTATTTTAATATGCCTATAGACACAAACTTACCTGTCCCACAAGCCCTTAATTGCCTTTCTGCCTTTCCTAATCCTTACAGGCTCCCCCATCGTACGATTCTTAAGGGGGGTACCCCTTGTTTATCTGGCGTGGGTATTTCTGTCGGCTTGGAAGGCACGCTTCTCTGTCCCTATGAGTAAAACAACGGAGTTCCGCCATATTGGCGCCAGCTATAAGCTAACGTGAAATAAAGTTCGCTGAATAAGTTAGCTAGATAGGCTGAATCGGAGGAGGAATGTATATCATAACAATAACAATATATATATATATATATATATATATATATATATATATATATATATATATATATATATATATATATGTCTATAGGTAGGGAAGAGAAGGGGGAGGGGAGGGGGAAGGGGAGAGGGAGGGGGAGGGAATAAGAAGGGAAGGGGGAATCGGGAAGGGAAGAGGGAAGGGAGGGTGAGGGTAAGATAGAAGGGGAGGGAAAGTTACGTTCATCTATCAGAAGAAAATAAAAAGAATCTCCACTAAACAAAGACAATATATAAAAAATATTGTATTTCTACAATATGCACGCAGGTGTGTCTGTGGGGTGGGAGACCTACCCAACCTTAGGTATGCAGTGAAGTGTTGGCAAAACACCCGGTAATTATTATTATTCCAGACCTCATTTCAACCGACTTTATAACGAAATACGCCATCGTGACACTGCGAAGTAATTGCTATAACGAATTCCGAAGGTAAAAACGAGAAGGAACGACCGAATTAATGAACTAACAAAGAAAAAGGAAACACTGTCATCGCACATCTTGCTCGTCGGGTTTATGCTTATTGAGACATTATTTTGTCATTCTTTAGAAAAAGCATTGTGTATCCGTGAAAGTTTAAAAACTATAAAAGTATCCTTTTTTTTTATCTTAAGATTTCAAATCCAGATATTCACAAATATCTTGGACAGGGTTGGAACTGAATAAGGCATCAGCATCACTGTTCTCGTGTTCTTGCCAAATACCTTGAAAAATCGTCAAAATCTGCCTTGGATATTCAATTCACAATAAAAGAGAAAGGGAAAAAGAAAGTAAAATGTATAGGGCTTAAGAGATTAGGTCTGGAGACATTCTGTTATAGAATGAACAGAGGCCCTTGTTGCTCTTGGAGCAGCCCCTAAGTAGACTGTTACCCTGGATGTATTTGATTTCACCGGAGGAAGTAAATTTTTGCTACTGTGGGGCAATTCTGTGCAGACCCCATGGGCATGATAGACAGATACACACACAAACGCAGAGGAATAGAGAGAGAGAGAGAGAGAGAGAGAGAGAGAGAGAGAGAGAGAGAGAGAGACTTGGAGGTCGGAGGAGGTGTTTTACTTCCATCTAGCCTCCTCTCAGCCTCTGCTGTCTCGTCCACAAGTATTGAGTGAGAAATGAGTCCAGGACGAAACGTTATTTGGGAATCCTGACAAACCGTTATAGCCTTCAGAAGGACCACTCGCCTCCCTTGAGGATTTGAGGCTTCAAAATGTCTTCCAGAGGACTGAAATAAAAGGAAAGGAATTGAAGGAAGGAAAGCCCTTTTCATTTTTCGTCTCCCTTTTTCCCGGAAAGAGAGAAAACGATATGATAGGCTCTTTTTCTTCTCTGAAAAAATAAGGAAGGTGAATCTGGAGAACTTCCTTTTCAGAGATTCATAGCCATTCTGAAAAAGTGTTCTCTCTTTTTCGCCAATTCGTAAATATTATTATTATTATTATTATTATTATTATTATTATTATTATTATTATTATTATTATTATTATTATTATTATTATTATCGTAAACTTATAAAATTATCCAAAACGCCATGAATCAACAAAAAAAGTGTAAAAATTATAGCATTCGAAAGGAAATAAAGACTAACAGATGAAAAGAAATGAATATTTATGAGTATTCAAAGGGAACAAGAATAAATAACTTTGAAAACACATAATCCTTAGCAAGAAATGTTGAGCCTTTATAGTTTTAATTAACAACATAATCATCGGGAAATAAATTCCTAGAAACAAAAGAGTGCACATGTTAAAGTTCGTGCTATAAAAGTTACTACACAACTCCAGGTTTGAGAACAATGGTTAAGCCGTCACCACCCAGTGTAAGACAACTTCCACTTTAACTGCTCCTGTTTGTAGAAACCCTATTTTCTTTTACATTTAGATGTGGCGGCAAATGAGAATAATGTTTTGGAAGCCAGACTTATCTTTTTATTACCCTTGGTTTTTGTTAGGTAGCCATGATGTCATTATTGTCACCTTGAACCATGCATCGAATTGTATGAATATAGTGAATATATTTGAAAAGTAGAGAAATCAGACATTTGCTCGCATTAGTTACACGGAGATAATGATTAGTTCGGTAATTATTGTAATTTATCCCTCAACCTAGTTCGGTAATTATTGTAATTTATCCCTCAACCCAACCCCCCTCCTTCCCTGACAAGGTGTGTTTGATGGACTCTGAATGTGACAGCTACAAAAACATCAATGATACTCTGTGTGTGTAACAAAGGACGTGGAAGTAGGCCGTATTGAGCACCCCAACTGCCTTTATAATAGAGGTGTGAAATGCGACAGCTTTAACTATTTTAGAATGATTTATTTACAGAGAACCCAGAGGTAAACCTCCTATAATAGATGATGCTTTATGAGTTTCCTGGCAGCTTTCATCCAGGTAGTAATGTTAATCTGATGCGTGGTCCCTGCCGCATGTTGAGTCACACTGCCAGCTGACAGTTCACTCGAAGGTAACAATTGAAGCGAACAGCATTTCCCTGTCAAAACAACCAACAAAGTGAGAGTGATACACCTTCACATTTGCTATTAGATCAAAATAATAACCCCTTCTCCCTCATTATTCTATTGATTCTTCCTTTACCACATTTAATCATTCTGTAATTAAATGACAAATGCTCCTATTGTCATACGGCAAAGCTCATTACCATTGCTAATGAAGTTGTTTAGTTAATGAAAACTTATAATTACACAGTTTTTGAATTTCAAATAAGTAATGGGATTTTTCACATCTGTTCATCTGCAATTTAGATGACTTCAGAGCTCTGTCTCCGCACAATTGAAAATTTCCTTTTGATTTTCGGACGTTTATGACACCTTTTATTGGATGTTTTTGTTTTTTTTTTTGCAAATTTTAAGCAATCTTTGTTTTATTTGTTTCTATCTGCATTAGCAGTCAAATAATTATTCGCGCAATTATTTTTATAATTTTCGCTTTTAAGGGCAGTTTTCCTTTATCAAGTCAGTTAGCACCAAGCAATGCATTATTACATGACATTCAGTCTCTTATTTTTTTCCTTTTCATCTCACACCCTTTGTAGTGCAGCAGATTGCTGTAAAAATCGTTCAGATAGTGAAACAAGCATGAAATTTGGCACAAACATTCCTAAGACTACGCTCTCTTAGAAAAGGGCGCTGGCCACCTGAAATCCAAGATGGCGGCTATTTTTCAAAATGGCCGCCATCTATGTTGAGATTCACTGGTTTGGGAGCATCTATTGGATGGAATATGCCAGTTTTTTTTTTAAACCTCGACTTTTAGGTTATAAAAATGTTCCATACCACACATTTTATTGAAAACCCTTACTAAATGAATTGTAACCAAGATGGCGTACAAAATGGTTGCCATAAAAGTTTTTTTTTCTATCCACAGCGCTAGCAGACATAGAGACCAACTGTTTTTATTTAATGGTATATTCATGTGATCAGACAGTTTAACTAATATGCTATTTTCAACTGAAATAGTAATGGTATGGTCACATACAACATTGTGTCTAAGACTGTAACCATAAAAAGAAAAGAAGAGAAATACGGACTAAACGCAACCAATCTATGTATAGGTCTCTCAACCTACACCTTTGAAAAATTCGAGGATAAGAAGGTAGGCATAGCATGACACGTTGGATGCTCAAGCTAGATTATCTACTGAAGAGAGGGCAATATTTATCTAGACTTCACATTTGCAAGTGCACAGAGCTGTGCAGGAAGACCCAGCTTGTAGCACTTGCACCTTTCCCGACAGCCTGATTTGCATCCACATTTGGTAAGCTGTTGGCAACTCTTGGCTAAGGGCGAGTTGGTTGTCCAGAGGACTTGCCATGCTTCACCAGACTTTGCCATCCCCACTCAGCAGGGTTCTCTGGCTGTGGCTGACACTGGGTGGCCTGCCCCACACACAACCAGCCTGGCACGCAGCACGCTTGGTGTGTTGGAGGAGAGCTCCTGGTTGGTGGAATGGCCTCATATGCCCTTTGTTTTCTGGCAAACATATCAAGTCTAGCCTCATCCACAGTGCCAGCAGTGCTGGATCTTTCATACATAAGTATGACAAACCTCTCCAGGACCTTCAGGTCACTCTCTTCCACTCTGAGAGGGTAGTGACTCAGTTTGGAGAACACAGTGGAGGCCTCTGGAAAGATGTTCCATGTCTGCCAGGCGGTCTTCTTGCCCTTGCTCGGAAGGCTGACACTGTATCACAGCCTGTGAACGCATGGAAGAAGAGCATGCCATTCACCTTCTCCTGGCCCAGAGAGTTGCACAGGTCATGCACAGCAATCCAGCGCAGGCTCTGGCCTTGGCCAAATGCCACCCATAGCTTCTCTAGCCCTAGATTGTGGAGAGTGGAGAAAGCACTGACTGCAACGACAAGAACATCTGTGTCATTTGCTTTAACCGTGATGGTCTTGGCTCCATGTTCTGTGGCATATTTGGCATGGAGAAAGATGCGGGTGTCAGCTTCCTCATGAGAGCACTTTTCCAGTCCCTGAAGACTAGCCTCATGAGTGCTGAGGACAGCAGACCCTTTCGTGGCAATGACAACATTTGTGGCAGACATCTGGGCAACTTTGTCTGCCAGGAACTGGAACAACTCTGTCTTGTTGGCATCGTGTCTTAGGAAATTGCGCCAGTTGGATGGAATTGTGTTCTTGTCTGTCACCTTGCGCCTTCCTCCTTGACCACGTTGGAGCCTGGTCTCAGCTTTGAGGCTGGATGTATTGTATACATCAAATACAAGATGTGATGATGTGTACTTGCTGCTATAGGATTGTATCACAGGCAAGAAGTCGCAAAGTGCATAGCCCTCAAAGGTCTTTCCTTTCTTTGGTGGCAAGGCATGGACCAAAGCTGATCCATCTACAATGAGGACATCAGTCTTTGGTTCTTTGTCTTCTAGTGTAACATGACTCTCCAGGACCGAGGTCAGCTGAGACTTCTGACATGTGTACAGCCTACCACCCTCACTAAGGGAAGCTGGGAATGTTTGATTCTCGTGCTGGAAGAATTCCTGCAGATCACATTCACGGCTCTGACAGGATATAAATAGCTTTGAGAAAAGCTGGCAATCCTCCTTCAGAAGTTTCTGCTTTGACTGTTCTACAGGAGCAGCTTCTTGCCTGAAGAAGTCAGTTCTGTTCTTCTTTATCGGCTCATAGAAGGAGACTGCATTGTTTGCCAAAGAGTCTGAAAACTTCTGAAATTTAGTGCGGCCTCTGTCAAGGTGTGTCTGTAGAAGTTCTGCTGAGCTGGGGTGGGCAATGTCTTTGTTGTCAATGGAATACAGATCCTGGCTCTCTTCCTGAAAAGGACTTCCCAAGTGTTGCAAAGCCAATGACAGCTTGCTGACTCTCTCCAAGAATGTCTTCTGCGCATGAGGTGTTTGTTCATGGTGTGTTGTCTGCTCATTAGACTCCTTACTTTGAACCTCTGTTTCGTATGCAGACACCAAGCGGATGATCTCTGGGCCAGCCACCATCCATCTTCTGAGTGCTGACGGATCTTCAGTCAGCCCAATGGCTCCGCCATCAGCCTTTATAAAGGCATTGGTCTGCTCATGAGCTTGGTCAAGAGCCATTGCTGAGAACTGGCGACTGGTCTTGTGCACAACAAAGTTGCCAGCCTTGAACTCCTTGTGCAACTCTGGGTGTGAACTCTCTAGGGTAAGCATGTCCCTGAGGTGAATAGGCAGCCAACGAGCATAGTTTGTATTATTGTTGGAAAAGAAGTAGGGTATCAGCTCATGCAATGCCTGGCAGTAGAGGACAAAATTGGCCTCACGGAAGGACCTGATCAGTAGGAATATCACAAGTTCCATAGACAACACCATGTGCCAGAAGTGGAACTGTGGACTCTGCTGTCTTCGAAGGTCACACCACTCCTCAAACTCTAATGCCTGCTCATTGTTGTTTGCTTTCTCAGCACAGTAGTCAGTGTATGCTGTCCTCAGGAGTTTGTACAAACTAGAGGCTGTAACCTGGTGCATCTGCCGTGTCCTGGTTACACTTGCAGCTGACAGGAAGGATTCTGCAGTTCCAGATGAAGCAACTCCTGCCTCCACCAGAGCTCCTGTCCAACCACTGCCATGAAGAAGAGTACCAAGAGATGTCATTGCTGCCATCTCAATGTGCAGACCACCAAACATTACCAGATACTTGTCTTCGCCATACTGATCAGGCCACTGCCACTGCACCTGCTTTGCTACGGCATAGATTGGCTGATCAGCTGTGATTATGGGTATCTGGCCAGGGTTCAGAAAATCAGTGACATCCTGCACTTTCTGCATCACGTGTTTGATCGTAGCAACAGAATGAGCCTGATCACGCAGGAGAGGAAGCAATGAAGTTATGGTTACTTCAAATTCTGGGCTTCTCTTCATTGAAGCGTGATGAGCTGACCACGTCAGATTCACTGCATCATCTATTTCCTGGGTGACTATGACCTTGTCTAGCCACTGATACTCCAGTGCAAGCTGTGGCCCCAAGATATCTGTGGGTGGCTTTGGTATTGCAGTGTTTGGTGGCACAGGGTTCTTTGTTTGAAAGGAGGCTGGTGAGATGTTTGTGAATGTGTCCGGCAATTCAGGCACCGACCTCACTTTCTCAGGTGCAAACTTTAGTTGCTGTCTTTCCTGTCCAGTGTTCTCCTTGGTGGGGTGCTGAAATATGGAGATGCTAGTTCCATGGAAGGAGGTAGTGGCAGTAGTTGCAGATGGGTTGTGGTCGATGTTGTCCATCACTGCAGTGGTGAACAACCCTTTTCGCAGTACTGGGGACAGACCACACCCTCCTCCACATATTTGCTAACTGTGGCATCTCCTAACTGTGCAGAGACCTCCAGTACTCTGTCATAAGAGATACTGAGGCCATACTGATGTAGCATTTCAACCAGGTTTCTCTTCCTGGTTTTGGCATAGACTGAGAGTCCCATGTAGACTGGGAATGGTGTTTCTCTGTCTTTGGAGTGTCTATGAGTTGTTGCTCCCTCTTTGTATCAGGAGTAGCAGTTGAACTGCATGAGCTGTGCAATGGCCTGGTCTGACTTTGATGCTCCAAATCGTAACTGTGACTTGATGTCAGCCCCATGCTCAACCATCCCTACAAACTGGAGCAGGAGAGGAGGCACAGAATTTCGTACACAAGCCTCAGAAAATGTGCCATCAAACCGTGACTGATGATCAAGTATAGACTTTCTGAGAATATTTGCTGCTTTAGCAATGATAACTGCCTCTGAAAGATCAGATGATTGAGCAAGTGCTTTTCCCACATCCTTTTGAAATGCAAGTAATACATCTCTGCCAGATTTATGAGCCTCAAGTTCTGGAATTTCTGCCAGAAGTTTGTCTTTGAGTCTCGTGGAATTTACACTTGGTGACTCTACACCTAATTGTTCCAGACGTTGTTGGTAGAGGTGGCAAATATCTGCCAGCCGAAATGTGACTGGATCATCTGAACAAAGGTTGTTTTCAACAATGTATGTCATCAGTTCTGACAGAACTAGTGGATACACATCTGATTCTGACTCAGTGCTACCTTGGTCTTTCTCAAGGCTCCTCAGGTAGGACCTTTTTCTGTTGTAGAGGGCACAAAGACAGGCATGGTGATACTTAAACTCCTGTGCAATGACATCCCCACCAGTCAACTTAGCAAGGAGCTTGCCATCACTAAGTATCTCTGCACATTCACGCAATTTCAAGTCAAGGCCCTTAGTACTAGCCTGTCTGAGATCAGATGCAGGTGCCACTTTCTCACAGAAAATGCAAACTTCATTGTCATGACTGGTTCGGCGCAGTTTTGCACGACTAGTCTCAGTGTTGCTGGTCTGGTCATTGGATTGTCGCTTTCTTGCACGGTCCAGTTTAGTGTTGTTAAACAACAAGCGACAGTTCACATGGTATTTTGCTGCATTTTTTCCTGAGAGTGGCCTCTATGCCATCACCTTCATCCAGCCTTGCTGGATCCATTATCAGTGGCATTTCATTAATTTCACTGAACATGGGAATGTTCCTTGCCAGCATTGTGTACCCATCATGGTCTAGGACATGATGACTTGGAGGTGATGTCAAGTGCTCACCTCTTTTGTCCTTCTGACAAAGACAACACAAACTCAGTTTGTTTTTCTACTGCTCAATATTGGATTGGCATCACATTCTGCCATGATTTCACTTTTGATTAAGGCCGAGGGGTTATCCTTTTACCACCTTAAACAAAGCACACATTCCTGTATGGGATTCAACTAGGTTCGGTCTCCCTACACCTAGCCCGATCATTCATCCAGTGCCATTTAAGTCCCGTGTGATCTGTACACCATCCGGGTAAGTACATGAACCATCATGTACAGCCCCATACCCTTGGCTCGGCTCTCCCGCGCTGGCACATCCTGTCTATTCAGGTGCGGCTATCTAACTATAGCTGGTCTGGGGCTGTTAGAAAGCATTTGGGACACTAAACTAAACTATACTACAACTACTAGTCTAAGACTACAGGATTAGTAAAGCTGGATTAGCTGGCACTGAACCGCATGCTGAGTTACACAGCAGTGATGTCACCAGTGTGCCCTGGTTGTGTGCAGACATACACTCTTTTACATTTATTAATTTTCCTTCAAAATTGATGAGTTATTCGAAAGAGATGGCCTCATTAGGATCTAAAACCACAGAAACCAAGATCCATGCTTAAAACGATAATTGTTGAACGGGCATTATTTCTCATTATAATTATTGTTTCTACCTTTTCTTGGCAGCCATATAGCCCCCATATTTAAAGGTAAACTGTACTGGGAAGCTACAGAAACATAATATTCACAAGAAATAGTATGGAAGAGCTTTACCATATTGCTAGAAGCAAATACATGCCATTCTAGTGAAAAATTAGCCAAAATCTGTCGATACTGGCCGCCATCTTGGAATTTGGCCGCCATATTAAATTTTTGCGTGGCCAGCGCCCTTTTCTGATAGAGGGAACTTTAAAGAGCACTTGTGCAAAATTCCATGCTTGTTTCACTATCTGAACGATTCTTATGAAATATGCAATTATCTGCTGCACTATTGGAGGGTCTGGCGCCATAGGGCCTCAGCCTTTCAGTTTCTCAGCAAGTTTCGAGGATGGGGTTCTTTGCTCTGCATCTTCTTTTCTTTATCCTAGCATGTGCTGGGCGGACTGATGGGCCGTAATACCATGAGCAAACCACGAACCTAGCTCTGAAATTTATCTGAAAGCTATACCACCTAGCCTCAACACTCAAATATTCATACACACACACACACACACATATATATATATGTATATATATATATATATATATATATATATATATATATATATATTATATATACACATTATTTCTGTGATCTTATTGGTATATTTATTATCTTAGGTGGTTCATTCTCGGATGAAAGACAAAGCATAAATTCTGACCTAATTGGTATACATATATATGTATATATATATATAATGTATATAAAAATATATATATATATATATATATATATATATATATATATATATATATATATATATATATATATATATATATATATATATATATATATATGACTTTTTATCACATCACCGTGATTCATATTCAATCAGAAAGCTACAAACGTCCTTTAATATCCAGTTCGCTCTGCCTCGGAAATAATATATTTTCATATATGTTACCGAAGGGAATTTCTTAGTTGATAATAAGTTCGTCGTCTCGTGGGCTCGAACCAGCGAAGACAAGAACTCAGGACTACAGTGGATGCATTTTAACCCAGGCGGCCAGCAAGTGAGGTATAAGTGGATATCGTCTTCCCATATACAAATCGCCCGTCGAACTCAGGTGTTTGTATTTGGAGACGATATTCACCCACCTCTGCCATGCTAACCACGTAGTGCATTTGTCACGCAGCAATATTATGACTTTTTTTATCACATCACCGTGATTCATATTCAATCAGTAAGCTACAAACGTCCTTTAATATCCAATTTGCTCTACCTCGGAAATAATATATTTTCATATATGTTACCGAAGGAGAATTTTTAGTTGATAATAAGTTCGTCGTCTCGTGGGCTCGAACCAGAAGACAGAACTCAGGACTACAGTGGACGCATTTTAACCAGCGGCCAGCAAGTGAGGTATAAGTGGATATCATCTTCCCATATACAAATCGCCCGTCGAACTCAGGTGTTTGTATTTGGAGACGATATTCACCCACCTCTGCCATGCTAACCACGTAGTTTGTCGCACACAGCCATATTATGACTTTTTATCACATCACCGTGATTCATATTCAATCAGTAAGCTACAAACATCCTTTAATATCCAATTCGCTCTACCTCGAAATAATATATTTTCATATATGTTATCGAAGGGAATTTTTAGTTGATAATAAGTTCGTCGTCTTGTGGGCTCAAACCAGCGAAGACAAGAACTCAGGACTACAGTGGACATTTTAACCCAGCGGCGAGCAAGTGAGGTATAAGTGGTATCGTCTTCCCATATACAAATTGCCCGTCGAACTCAGGTGTTTGTATTTGGAGATGATATTCACCCACCTCTGCCATGCTAACCACGTAGTTTGTCGCACACAGCCATATTATGACTTTTTTTATCACATCACCGTGATTCATATTCAATCAGTAAGCTACAAACATCCTTTAATATCCAATTCGCTCTACCTCGGAAATAATATATTTTCATATATGTTATCGAAGGAATTTTTAGTTGATAATAAGTTCGTCGTCTTGTGGGCTCAAACCAGCGAAGACAAGAACTCGGACTATGTGGACGCATTTTAACCCGCGGCCAGCAAGTGAGGTATAAGTGGATATTGTCTTCCCATATACAAATTGCCCGTCGAACTCAGGTGTTTGTATTTGGACGATATTCACCCACCTCTGCCATGCTAACCACGTAGTCGTTTGTTGCACGCAGCCATATTATGACTTTTTATCACATCACCGTGATTCATATTCAATCAGTAAGCTACAAACGTCCTTTAATATCAATTCGCTCTACCTCGGAAATAATATATTTTCATATATGTTACTGAAGGGGAATTTTTTAGTTGATAATAAGTTTGTCGTCTCGTGGGCTCGAACCAGCGAAGACAAGAACTCAGGACTACAGTGGACGCATTTTAACCCACGCGGCCAGCAAGTGAGGTATAAGTGGATATTGTCTTCCCATATACAAATCGCCCGTCGAACTCAGGTGTTTGTATTTGGAGAATATATTATTTCCGAGGTAGAGCGAATTGGATATTAAAGGACGTTTGTAGCTTACTGATTGAATATGAATCACGGTGATGTGATAAAAAGTCATAATATGGGCGTGCGATTTAAACGATCGTGGTTAGCATGGCAGAGGTGGGTGAATATCGTCTCCAAATATAAACACCTGAGTTCGCGGGTGATTTGTATATGGAAGACGATATCACTTACACTTCACTTGCTGGCGGCGTGGTTTAGGAATGCGTCCACTGTAGTCCGGAGTTCTTGTCTTCGCTGGTTCGAGCCCACGACGACGGCAACTTATTATCAACTGAAAATTCCCCTTCGTAACATATATGAAAATATATTATTTCCGAGGTAGAGTGAATTGATATTAAAGGATGTTTGTAGCTTACTGATTGAATATGAATCACGGTGATGTGATAAAAAGTCATAATATGGCTGCAGCGACAAATGCACTACGGGTTAGTATGGTGCAGAGAGGTGGGTGAATATCGCTCCAAATACAAATCCCTGAGTTCGACGGCGATTTGTATATGGGAAGACGATATCCACTTATACCTCACTTGCTGGCCGCGTGGGTTAAAATGCGTCCA
>NC_089753.1:57416908-57436908 GCF_040412425.1 Macrobrachium rosenbergii
GATTAGAATGTATTTATTAAGGCGGAAAATAATTCAACTGGATTTCTCTTCCACCCTCGTTGAAATCCTGGAAGTCGAATCGCATTAGTTTGAGCAGAGATAAATATTGTTTCAGGTATTTGTGGTAAGTGGGGATTATGCAAACTCCGGGATTAAGGTAAAACCCCCGTGTGGAAAAAAAATGTTATTGGGTGTTTTAAATTCGACGAAGGCTAAATGACTTGGTTTTGAGCCGGTCTTTTTTACAAGGGATTTCGGTTCTTATTTGCTAATAAGGGGAGAGGACATATTTGTTTGTTGATTTATCTGTGCGCTGTTTTCAACAAACAGACTGATGTCGTAGTCTTGTGTGCTTTTAAAGGAAATTGCTTTATGTGTGCGGATGTCTGCATACTATAAATTAGGTTAGGAGTAAAAACTAATGCGTCTGTAGGAAATACGAAATAAAAGATACGGATTATTTTACAATAGAAGTGTGTCAGTGCAAGAACCTGAGTGGACTTTGTAGAGTGCAACAGGTATCCATCCATATTGATCAGACTTCAGTTTTCAGGATAATTCACATTCAGTGAATGTAGAGACCTATAAGTCAGGGGGTTCGATTTAGGATTTGGTTAAGCTGCCAAATAACAATAATCATGTTGATCAATCTTGAGCTAAATGAAAACACTGAGCTTAGAAATGAGCTGGTATTGACGGTAATCTTGAGAATGTCTGAACCCCAGCAAAGTGTTGGCTTATGTAGGGAATCGTTAATAACTAGTTTGGACATACCAGTGAAAGACGTTTCAGATTTCAGGTCTGCTGTGAATAACAAACCAGAGAGTTTGATGTGAAATATAAACCGCTCTACAAATGTCTGCCTTCGTGAGAGGTTTCCAAAGATTAGTTTCAATGATTCTTTGTAAAATATAAACAAAACCAGTGAGGTGTGAGATAAAAGTGACACACATGCAATTCATTGTCCATATAACCTCGGACGTCTCCTTTCAAAATTAGAATAATTAAATAAAATGGCAGAGGGTACTAATGCTCACAGATTTTCCAGTAGCCACGAGAGACCATCTCACTTCGAGCACCATCTGAAGGAAAATTAAACTGCTGTGGTTAATAACCATCTATTGTATAATATATTTTTGAACTTGAGTTTTTGGGAAAGCGAATAGCAAAAAGTTCTCGCTTCAAATATAATGAGGATACAGGACATTAATGGCCTTAGTTGGAGGATATTAATTTTTAACTGAGAGGACATTTAAAAAGTTCATTTGTGATGTGACTCCCTTCCCAGAAATGGAAAGATGACAATATGATGCATTATTTTAAAAATATATCGAAAGAGGACTCTAATTTAGAACATGTTTAAGCATAAGTGATTCATTACACAACACCGCCGAAAATACTTTGCATCCAGTCAATAACTACAGGTGCTTCATCAATAAAATGCTCATTGTACATATGGAAGGATATATTTTTCCTTGCTTTGGATGAGTTACATAACCTGGATCAAGTGACTAAAGTATTTTGACCTTTGTAAACGCTCCGTAGTTTACACTGGAAAGCTATTAAAAATCTGACCAGGGAAAGAATTTTATATTTATGGTGCATCACTAATCTGTGACCGTAAATAATAAGTAAAAATCCACGGTTATGTGTATGAGTTAGGCTTTATCAAAACTTTGATAAATACAGTCTTCCATAGATAACTAGATTTTTGCTTATTAATAATTATTTTTTCTCAGATGTAAAAAGAAATAACGTACAACCCCCTTACCGTGTGTTATTTGCATATGAGTGTAAAAAAACTCATTGAAAACATTCTCTCTCTCTCTCTCTCTCTCTCTCTCTCTCTCTCTCTCTCTCTCTCTCTCTCTCTCTCCATCGCCGTTTCTTGGCGGCATTTTCCTCAGAGTAAATTCTCTCTCTCTCTCTCTCTCTCTCTCTCTCTCTCTCTCTCTCTCTCTCTCTCTCTCTCTCTCTCTCTCTCCCCCATCGCCGTTTCTTGGCGGCATTTGATGAGATGGTCGTTAAGTATGCTAAGTGAGGCTTCCTCGGTTTCCTTCTCTTTATTCCGAAGCCGGGATAGGTTACCAGTCGGCCCAGACCCATGAACACTTGGTGATACATCGTCGATTTTAATAAGATCAATTTGCAACTCATTACGCCCCAAGGTCACGGACGGGTGTAATTTAGATCATAATCCAATGATTTTGGTAAAAGTGAAAAACCATGGAAATTTTAAATCATTGCATAGTAACTGATATTCTTATGTAGTTATGAATTTTAGGTAAAATAGTATTTTTTTTATTGGTCTGTTTGTCATATTCAAAGAAATGCCAGTATATACAAAATTAAGAATTTCTTGCAGTTATTTACACAGCTGTCACGGATTTCACCAGAATAACTTCAAACGTGTGTGTACCCCGTTCGGAAATGCCAAGGGGTGCAGTGTTAAATCGTATCCAATATAGAAAATTTATCTTATTGAAACAAATACTATGCTTCTCTTTGCCATCCCATTAAAAACAAGAACTGAACTATAAAAACCCTTTCCAAAATAAAGAAGAAGTGAAAACAGTAGCTAGAAAGACGGTAGATCATAAGGCTGAAAATGAACTCTCAGACTGTAGGTCAAAAGTATGAGGCGAACTCTCAGTAGTTAGAAAGACGGTAGATCATAAGAGTGAGAGAAAACTCTTATACGGTAGGTCAAAAGTGTGAGACCGAACTCTCAGTAGCTATAAAGACAGTAGATCATAAGAGTGAAAGTAAACTCTTAGATGGTAGGTCAAAAGTATGAGACTGAACTCTCAGTAAACAGAAAGACGGTAGATTGTATGACTGAAAGCGAACTCTTAGACGGTAGGTCAAAAGTGTGAGGCTGAACTCTCAGTAGCTAGAAAGATGGTAGATCATGTCAAAAGTGCAAGACTGAACTCTCAGTAGCTAGAAAGACAGTAGATCATAAGACTGAAAGCGAACTCTTAGACGATAGGTCAAAAGTCTGAGACTGAACTCTCAGTAAATAGAAAGACGGTAGATCATAAGACTGAAAGCGAACTCTTAGATGGTAGGTCAAAAGTGTGAGACTGAACGCTCAGTAAATAGAAAGTTGGTAGATCAGGTCTAAAGTGTGAGACAGCTCTCAGTAGCTAGAAAGACGGTAGATCAGGTCAAAAGTGTGAGACTGAACTCTCAGTAGCTAGAAAGACAGTAGATCATAAGACTGAAAGTGAACTCTTGGACAGTAAGTCAAAAGTGTGAGACTGAACTGTCAGTAGCTAGAAAGACGGTAGATCACAAGACTGAAAGTGAACTCTGTATGTTAAATCTCAGATGGTGGGGTTACAAGTCGGAATATGAACATATAAACAATCGGTCAAAACGCTGACAGTGAATTCTTAGGCAGTAGGCCAAAAGTCCAAAAAATGAACTCTTAGACGGTAGTTAAAAAGTCTAATGGAACTCGTATAACGCAGGTCGAAAGTCTGGAAGTGAAGTCTTAAATGGTGGGAAAGAAGTCGAAAAAAACGAACTCTACGGGGGCGGCAGAGGTCTGTAAGGTGAATTTTTAGACTGTCGAACAAAGGCTGTCGGTGAACTCTTTAATATTATGGAATACGGATGCTTAGAAACTTTCATCAGCCTCTTTTTGTTTTGACATCATTAGCCTCAAAAAATGAAGGTGACAGACCTGCATGTTCCCATGATGCTGTACAGCGTAGAAAAGAATGCACAGGCCAGTGTGCATACAATTTCAGACAAATGGTTACTGAATACAGCTATGCTTCAGCCACTGTTTGGCATACGAATTTTCTGACATAAAAACTCCAAATGATTTCAGGAAAACATTTAAATAAGAATGCAATTTTGCTTAAATGCTTAAGGCAGATAACATAAGACCTTAAAGATGAAGTGGATGAAGAAAACTTACTTCATGACTTTCTTACCTTTAAAAGAATAAGATTTTAAAAGATTAAAATTATAGCGTATACCTTAATTTTTTTTTATAATTAGGGATCCACGAAACGGGATATACATGGAAGGAAAAATTAGACAATTGACACATGACTGCATAAGTCTGGGTATGTTAGATGTGTGTGAATCAAGATGAAAATGAATGAAAAAAGAGAGATTGGATGGAGTTAATGTGTATATTTATTTAGAAAGAGCAGATGAAATTGGTAGAGATGTAGTCGTGATCTTAACACCAAATGTAAACAAGACACTGACAGACTGGGGAGTAGTGAACGCTAGATTACTGCTGGTAAAGTCAAAACAGTGAAATATGAATATTTTAGTGTGCTATGCATCGACAAATGAGACCTCCAAAGATAAAAAAGATAAATGTAAGAGGTTATGGGCAAAACAGAGGAGCAGATGTCAGCTGTGATCACCAACTTGTTATTGTCACATTAGAATTGACATTAAAAACACTCATCAAAAGAGTTGATGGAGTAATTTGGTTTGATACCGTAAAGTGTTTTGAAGATGAATATCTATTGGCTTTTGCAACAATGTCAAAATTTATATGCAGTTTTAGAGACCATGTCTGAGGGTATGCAAACAATCAAGGAGAGCTGGATTAACATCAAGAATGCATACCAGTCCGCTGGAGACATGTAGTGGGATATGGGGCTACAATACGGAAACCTTGGATAATGGATACGCCTCGGGATATAATAAAAAGAATGGACAAAAGCAAAAGATGCCTACAGACAAATTTCAGGCGAACGATGAAGAACGCAAAGTAGAATATCAAGTTTTGATACGGAAGGTGATTGAAGATCAAGAAGAGATAAGAGTGAATATTTGGACAGACAGGCTGGGAATGCAGACAAAGCCATGTTTTTAGGGAGTTGCATTGATGTTAGCCTAGCCCACACAATTGTTAGTGAAATATTCATGGGAGAAAAGAAAAATATAATAAGAAGGAATTAATCAACGATAACATCAGAGGAAGAACGAAAATGCTGTGCGGAACATTTTTAAGGTAATGAACAAGAAATAATTATGAGGACGATAATTTGAGTGATGCTCGTCTAACAGAAGCAAAAGATCTGAATTCGCATAAGAATAAATTCACAGTTTTTGGGTAGAATCAGCAATAGAAGACCTAGTGGATGGACAACATCATGTTATTGTTATTGACGGAATCACTGCAGAGCTGAATTTTTAGCTGAAACAGAAATGTCAACTTGTATATTAACTAGGCTATTTATGAACCGAGGAAGCAAAACCTGATGATTGGGAACTGGAAGTCATAGCAAAGGGGCCAAATAAGGGTTACCTGACTGAAAGTGACAACTATAGTCATTGCACTTTTGTGTATTTTAGTGAAAATATTCATTATACTCATTCTCAATAGCCCGGAGATAGAAATTGATATATTTCTCAGAGATGGACAAACTGGTTTTAAAGAATACAAGAGTCACACGGATCAAATGAATGTTAAAAAATATTGTACAGCATATGCGATTTAAAAGTCCCCTTCTGATGGCTTTTGTTGATTACAAGAACTCATTTTCCAGCGTCCACAGATCAATATTATGGAAGGTATTTGGTCACTATGACATTCCTGTTAACCATTCAAAACTAACTGATATTATTCACACACGGAGTATGTGTAATTTTAATTTGAACAGGTCTTGTTAAGTGAATTTTTGGTAAATAGTGGGATGCGACAGGGGAACTTTATTTCAGCTTTGCTGTTTGACTTCCCATATATTTAATAAAAAAGTAGTTGGATATGAAGAGTAGGTTTGGAGCGGCGAAACGATAGAAACTATGAGAGGGCAGGTTGGAGATTAATGTAGATTTATAGAAGTTAAACTACAAAGATAAACGAAGGAAAGACATGAATGGCAGAATTTCATTTAGGCACTTTGTGCCACACGTCATTGGAGGCAGTAATGAAGCTGATGATCATGACGACATAAATCTTTGCTGAAAAGTCATAATGGTGTCATAAGGTTTAACAGCATAAGACAAAGATATGTACTGATAGAGCATTTGTTTGAAATGTACATTCTACCTGCAATCTGCTTTCTTCACTTTTCTAGTAACATCAGTACGTGGGGAATACATTTGTACGTTTGTCAGTTAAGTAATGTAATATACTCTTGCAAAAATAGACCTAAGAATTGCTGTTCAATTTCAGAATATTAGAATTAGCATCCATTCACATTAAAGTAGTATCCAGTGTCCTTTACGTCTCTTGGTTTTGACATAAAATATTGCTACAAATCGAGGTCATTTCCCCTACTGCATCTCGTTTTCAAATGAATGATCCCTCCCTCTTGCTTATTGTCTCATGGACGAAGAAAAATGCCCTTGTCCTGCAATTCCAAAATAGATTCAGTTTTTTCTTTTCTCTCGATCTTTCAGAGCTATGCCTAATTCTCAGAATGCCGAAATGGCGCTCCTCTACCCCAATATTTCTCCCTGTCCCTGTATGTTTGGATTCGCCGTCTCTCTCTCTCTCTCTCATCACATAAATTCAACTGAAATGGTTATTCAACAATGTATAGCTATCAATTCGCCTGGTCAGATTAGTTCTGTATGTGCAGTATGGAGGAGTTGATTACATGCAATAATTTACGGAATCAATTACATTTCAGTGATTTTCTTCTCGTCCTTCCCTGACACTGATCACTGGTCAGGTACGACTACTGGAATGGGTCCAGTCACCACCCTTGCCTAACCATCTTTAAATCATAATTATCGTCCCTCCACTCTTTCAGATTCTCACTTTACTCCAAACTACCTGCTCTTTCCTCCTTTCTCGTAAAAGTAATTGAGGAAAAAAACCTTTTGCAGTTGAAGCACTATGCAACATCTGTCAGGAGGGGGTTGAGGAAGTAAGATGGAAGAAGAAGAACATGATAAACGGAGGAGGTAGAGTAAAAGGAACGAAAGGGGTTGTAGTTAGGGCCAAGGCAATCTTTGAAACATTTAGATAGATAACAGAGGAAAATTGCAAAGAAAACCCTCCTTCAGCTACAAAACTAAAGTATCATCATAGGGAATCGTTTTATCGGATTTTTTGTTTCACAAGCGTGCACGCACACAGTGCTATTTGCCCACATTTATATATGTGCAGATGATTAATATGTATATGTTACGGGAACAGATTCAACACTTTTTTGGAAAGTGTACGTAACGTGATCTAGCGATCTTACTTCAGGAAAAAGACGTGAAAAGGTTCACCCATGAAAACACTCACATTTTTTTCCTCTCTCTCTCTCTCTCTCTCTCTCTCTCTCTCTCTCTCTCTCTCTCTCTCTCACCGTGTATCGACTCTCTCTCTCATCATTTACCAAAGCTCACCCACCCTAACCTCACTCATTCTCTCAAAGCAATTAAATGGACTATTTAAAGAAACACAAAATAGGTTTATTATTCGAATAACCCAACAAGAAATGAATAAAACAAAGCAAAGATTAAAATGCATTATAAATGAATTATCGAGTCAGATAACTAAACTCTAAACTGCCAAACTCTTCTGATTAAAGAAGTCTCATTATGGCTAATAGCCTGGAAATCCCCTCAAATCTCACATACTCACAAATCAATAAATAAAAGTCATGTCAAAAAAAAACAGTCTACCACATAAAGAGATTGACATTGCAAATGACTTGCATGTCCTTTTTCTCAAACTCCCAAGTCCACATGTTATTCCAACATGTCCACAGACATCTGTCGAAAGAATTAAACATGATAGAAAACTCCCAAAAATATATGAAATGCAAAACACAATAATGGAAAGTGTAAAATGCATAACCAAGATATGGCAAACGTAACATAACAAAATAATAATATAAAAGAGGTATGAATATTCATATTAAATCTCACACCAGTTCAAAAGTTCATAATGATTAGAAAATCATGGTAAAAATCACAAGTTCAATTTCCTCCCATAAAAACAGAGATTTGAAACTCTACCTTATCTGCCGATTTTCAAAGCCTGGATCCTCTCAAAACTTATGACTGGACAACTGCAGTTCTGTCACGTTAATGAACGATCAAACTCACTTTTAGGGCAGATTTTGGCATAATCTAGATCAAATTAACGCACGTACTCACGAATATACATAACACTTCGGAGATCACCTGACCGGCAATATTGCTGAGGAATCAAACTATTTGCTGAATACAAAGATTTTACAACTGACGGCTCTGTCAGTACCATCTCGCTCCAAAAATTCTTTCATCACATCTTAAAGCATTGAAGCTATGAAATGTATATATGTGTCCTTTAAATATATATTCTAAAGGGCTTTCAAACAATAGAAAAAATCAGATTTGTTTAAGAAATTCAAAATTAAAACAACTTTTTTTCTGTAATTCTGTCCGCTATTCCCTAGATGATATGATATTAGACATTAGCCTTCAATGATTCTCCGCTGCACAGTCAGGATTGAGAGTTGAGATAGTGTAAAAATGCCTTGTTTAGACTATCGGCAACATTTTTCATTTAACAAAAATTTTCTTGCTTGCAGTAGGTAAAGTTTCTGTTTCACGACATTTTCCACACGTAGAAGCGCCAAAGAAACAAAGACATTTGGAAATACTCAAGTTGTAGCTCTTTTGCAGTGTTTGCAGAAATAAAGGGCAAAAGAAATTCTAGCCAACACAAGTAAATCTTTCAGGGGAGAAAACAAACGTATTTGCCATTGGAAAAGAAACTTTGAACCAGCGAAGAACTGTAACTTTTCAAAACGTTAAAATACCATGTTTATTTGCACCACATGACTGCAGGGATATTTTATTATATATGCCCAGAAAATTTTGTGTGACCATTGTATGTAATCCCTTGTCTTCTGACTGCGACAGTCTAATCTTCCCTTCCTTAACTGCGAAAGGCAAACGGAAGTTTCAAGTTTTGTAAGAAAGTTCGGCATTTTTCATTTTTTCTCTTTCTATTGGATAAAACTGACGAATTTGGTTTAAGATTGGATGTCTTTTCATTATCTCGTTCTGCACTTTCCTTGTTTTCATCTGAAATTTCAGCTTCTCTCTCGCTTTGACCTACATATCATTCCTCTTCTTTTCTCTGCCCATCTTTCGTGGTCTCTGTCCACCTCTATTTTAGCCTCGAGTCATATCCAGTAATAATAATAATAATAATAATAATAATAATAATAATAATAATAATAATAATAATAATAATAATAATAAAAATAATGAAAACGTTCAAGAATAGTCATGTTCTTTTAAGATGAGGATAAAATAAGACACTTTTCGCTGTAGTAAGTTTGGTATGTAGTTATAAATAAAATTCTAAAGCTTTAAGAGTACCAGTGCCATGTTAGAGGAAGCGAAACTAGATTAAATTTTTCGGAGACAGATTCATCATGTCAGGTTCCTGCTTGGTCTGCTGACTGCTTAACCACTCTGGCGTGTTGCGGCCACGCTGCCCGTCTGCTGGTCATTGGTAGAGTTAATTGGTAGTGTTGATAAATTATAGCCTGGGGATGTTAATGAAGCGACTGTGGTTGTCATTTGTCATTGGGATGGCTATTTTAAGTATTTTAGGGACTGTACGCTTCGGAGAGTATATTCCCTTGTGAGTATCGATAATGATAATGTTAAGTACGTATTAAAATTTTGTTCCACTTCTAAACATCAATATCTTTATTGATAGTTCCGTAATTATTTTCATCTGTAGATAACTAGTTCAGTTCAAGTTTATAAACCATTGTAAAGAAGTCAACAAGTGACTCCTTTACTGAAATATAGGTGTCTTCTTTGGCGTTGCTGTACCCACACTTGTCTCATTTTAATATCTACCAATTCATGCCTTGTTCTCTCTCTCTCTCTCTCTCTCTCTCTCTCTCTCTCTCTCTCTCTCTCTCTCTCTCTCTCTCTCTCTCTCTCTCGTGCAAACGCACACTCATACAAAAGATTGTAACGGTCTAAAACAAATAAGTAACTTCCTGATGCCAAATACTGTTTATTGATGTGTGAAGGAATAAAAGTACATAAAAAGAGAGGAACTACATAAAAATGAAGAACAGGCAGGTGTGAACCTCAAAAGGAGCATAGAGAACTGGGGAATGTACAGTGAAAATAAAATTAAAAATACGTGAGAATAGTCTCGGTAAAAGACTGGACTGGGAACTTGGCTGAGAACCTTTCCAGAATTTTAATGGGCGGAACCGCTTCCACCACAGAACGAGTTTCAACGCCAGACGTAAAATTGGAAAGTTTTAGAGGTTCTTTCAATTCCGGCTCCTTGCATAAATTGTTGGATACGTCGCTTGATATGTGGATTATGAGAAGGATAAACACAAGGACTCGAAGTGTATTTTCAAACTTCTTTATTTGACGATTTTATATTTACTACCATATATCTCATTATTCTTGTAAATATCTTTTATACTCACACAAATACTTGTCCACACTGTCGAAAAAGTGCCAGGGCTTAATACAGGGTATTGTCCGTACATATATATATATATATATATATATATATATATATATATATATATATATATATATATATATATATATATATATATATATATATACACATATATATGAAATATATATAATGCATCCCTCAACAAAGATATCTAATCCAAAGTCTTAGCTGAAATCTTTTTGTGTACATTTAGAGTGAAACGGTAATATTACCTATTCTGATTACTCCCACTATAAACGAAGCCATTGCGCCACAAAAGGAAAATGATATGAAATAAACACCGCCTGAGCGACTTTTCTACATATACAGTCTCCTTGTGTGCATCACCCGTTAGCTACAGTTATAATAATTCATAAGATAATTAAAGTGAAATAGCATTTTTATCTGGTGATAGATTTCAAGTGATTTTTTTCGAGTGATTTAAAAAAGCAGAATCCTTATTCAGTAAAAAAGAGACAAAAGACAGCGATTTCCCCCGGATGTCACAAAAGAGCGAGTTCTAAGGGAATGATCCATTATAAAAAATGGTAGACATTTATTTATCAGTGAGATGTGTCGACAACGTAATTTCATTTCCTACAGCTCAGTAATGGCTTTTAGGACGGTAAACCGTAAAATCGAAAATACCTCGTACATAGGTAGCTAAGGGGTGAAAGTGATTACTGGTTTTATATTGAAGTTTGGCTTTATGGTAGTGGTGGTTCAGTCATGTTGCTGATTATGTAAGGTGTTTACGGTTAAAAGTCTGTGGCAAGTAAAATAGTGAAGTATATATTTAGTTTTTAATGACAGAACGGGGCGCAAAATTATGTTCAAAGATTAGCTCCTGATATCTTGGAAGATTTCAGGACTGTTAAATGATACAAAACAGTTCATTGAGTCCTGAACGAGAAGTCTATCATGATACAAAATTACTGTCCATTTCAGGGTACGCGAGTCACCGTTTTTCTCAGATATCTTTCAAACTAATTACTTGATTGAAATGGTACTTTGACAGTGTATATGACACCTCCCGCTAATTTTTGGTAATATAGTGCATTGTCAAATGGTTTTAGTTAGGCGTTTATTCTTGACTTACATGGCGTTGCCAAGCATCGCCAAACTATGCATTCGAACGTCCTTTATCCCCATCCCGTCCTCCCTCCCCCCTCCCCCTCCTCGTCCCTCCCTCAACCCACGTACCTGGCATCCCCATCTCCGCCCCACGCCTTTCCTGTGTATGGGGATAGCGGACTTGATTGCGTAGATTAGTCCTGCTGACTCATGCGACTTTGCCTTTAAAAGTCAGAGTAAACGCCTTGACTAACACAAGTACCATTTCGATCAAATAATTAGTTTGAAAGATATTTGAGAAACACGATGACTCGCCGTCCCTGAAATGGATAGTAGTCGTAATGTACAATCACAACCACGGCTGGTTCTGAGTATCCTTAAACAATTGCATGATACTTTTTAAGGAACTGACTCAGCTTGATATTAATCTTCCTGTCCACAGCCATTAAACTTTCTTCATTTCCGTTTCTTGAATCAGATTCTTGGATTTCGTTTTGTTTTAGTCCCTGTGGTATCTCAGCTCGACACTTCTTCTCTCGCCTTCTCTTTGCTTTGGAATTTTTGCGTAATCTCCTGGTTCGATCCAAAACTCTTCCACAGAACCATTCGGTACAACCATTTTGTACCTATACCATTAATTTCTAAGACGGCTAAATTAAACGTTGGTATTTTTTTTTATAAAAATGGCACATTACAGTATTTTCCAACAGATCCTCCTACAAGTACTTACTTCAATCGTTCTCTTTCTATCTCCCGGGGCGCACTTATGAACAATCCTTTACGTTTCATCTCTTCCTCTTCAACAGCTTTCTATTTCTCGATCTTGACTCTTTTTTACAATTTGGATATCCGAACGTCTCCTTTTCTGTCCAGTCTTTCCAAATCCTGCCCTCAAGAACTTCGACTTTGTATTGTTCTATGCGGATAATGTAATTTCTAAGGGTCATCATATTGTGGCCAATGTCAGTAATAGTTTGAACTACTTTATATTGCAATCCGCTTTGAATCACATGAAGGTTTGGCGTTATTTTTCTTTCTTATGGCGCTGTTTTCTGAGTTAAAGAAGCAAACCTGTCGTCTAAGTCGTAAATCATTCATACTTAAATTGCGTCTTATTAGGTTGCATTTTCGTATAGATGGTTGGCCTAAATTATGATAAATGCCTCTGCAGCAACACGTTACTCGTGAATGTATTACTTTCGATTGAAAAATCCAGTTGTGAAAGAGATCATGCAGTAAACGCCTATACGATCTGGTAACAGAGAAAGAGGAAATAATGGATATTAAAAAGAAATTGAAGGTATAAAAGCTACCTACTCCACTGATCATTATAATTCAAGTATTATTTTCTTTTGCCTGATATTTGAACTTGCGAGGGCAAAGGTTTGCTGACAGAAGATATTTTTCTTACTCTTAGACAGAGAGAGAGAGAGAGAGAGAGAGAGAGAGAGAGAGACAGAGAGAAGAGAGAGAGAGAGATATTCCCAAAGACGGTGTAGAGATCTATTTGCATTGTTTGGTGATCGTAACCTCAACGCCGTTTCATCTTGTAAACCCTTATACTGTGACGTTAATGGGAAGGGGGTTACTCTCTCTCTCTCTCTCTCTCTCTCTCTCTCTCTCTCTCTCTCTCTCTCTCTCTCTCTCTCCCTTAGAGTTATAGAATCCCCCATATGAAATGTACTTTGTATATATGTGAACTGAGTACTTAAGTAATATTTGCTTCGTGATAATGTTTGAATCTATTTGATGCTGGCCTTCTATGCTTAAAATTAAGGTACAACTAAGTAGTAGCTCTGCAGCGGCGACGGCCTCCTAACTTGACTTTTTTTACAGTTTTTTGGATGTTAATTATGGATTTACCTTCAGTTTCTGTCGCACGAATGTTATTAACCTGTAATTAACCCCTGAAGTTTATTCAACAAGGTGGGGACCTGATGGGAATGCAGGGTTATGGGTAGGGTATACCCCAGGACAGTGTTATTTGGATATGTAACGGCTCACCTGCATGTTTCTACCCTACAATTTAGGGACCCCTAGGGAAAGTGGGGTTCTGAGGTGTTTGTAGACGACAAGGCATGAGAAACCGGCCAAAATTTACTTTTACGGCACCCCAGACATGAGAAACGACTAAATAAACAGAGAACAAACAAGAACATTAAATGAGCCGATGCAAAGGCAACCCCTTCCATTACTACTGTCCTCCCAAACATTTACTGGGGAGCCATTGGTTCATCCCTCACTCCCTTACTGAGGAAACTCGGAGAATGGGGGCTAACCCCCTCAAACACTTATCTAACCAATCACATTGCGCTGTTAGCCCCCCATTGAGGAAAACCCCCCAAACCTTACCACTCAAAATTGCTAACACGCCCTCCTACTTGGGGGCGCTGTGTCCGGTTTCTGGGGTTCACGTACGTGTCCTGCACAAGACAGGGCACGGGTACGTCTGTTTTGAATGGTTCATATCCCGTCCGGCAAGTGCAATAACTTGTTAACGTGTTTTCCCTACACATGAAACTAACACACCTTGCATGCAATTCTCCCAAACTATAAGTTAACACAACAAAGAAGAAAACACATATACGTTTTTGAGTTTCCTTTTGTAAGTTTCACCATTCTTGGTTGCACTTACCCACGCTTGTTGCAACACTACTGAACGTGGCGTAGGGAGATTATATCCCCCCGAGCCTAATACTAAACAATGCGAAATGCGTTTACCCCGCCAACCCAGTACTAAACTCGGCGAAAGTGTATCTGTACCCCCAAAAAAAACACTTTCCCTACACACAATTTTCACACGGTAGTATCGTTCCTTTATTTCCTTCTCATAACCAGATTCCATTCCTCTGCACCCACTACTAAACACGACAGTAAATGCATTTAACACGCCAACCCAGTACTAAACATGGTGAAAGCGTATCTGTACCCAAAAAAAAAAAAAAACATTTTGCCCAGCCACATTTTTCACACTCAGATTTGGTTTCTTTTCTTTACTGTCATAACCAATGCAAAGCTTTTTTCAACAAAACCATTCCTGTTACCACCACGTAAGTTTCCCCCTTCCCCACAAGTCCCTCACGCAAACCCTTTCCCCACCACCCAATTGTGCCAAAACCCCCCACATCCCACCCCCCCCTTGACCCACCACAACCCTTATCTGCTACCCAGGCCTATGCCTTAAAACATACATTTTGCACTTTCTTGTTCAGTACATTGGCTGAATCCCTTCCATCCACGTCGCGTTCGTCTGAGCCGATAACCCAGCACATACTCCCAGTGTCTTGCACTAACTGCTATCTCAGTTACCGCAACTTTTCTGCCTATTACTTAGGCAATTACGGACACTTAATTAGACTTTGCAAAGATCATGGCCTGCTAAAAGCACAGTGCTTTTGTCCACACTGCGGAAGGGAGTGTCGCCTTGATGGTCAACCACTCCTTCAACTTCGCCGGCCCGGAAACCAGTGCCCACACCAACACCATTGAGCGGAGGTGGCGGGAACTCAGAGCCAGCACCCCAGGTATGGCAGGAGGAAGTACAGTTTTGTAGGCTATCTGGCTGTAGCTTAATTTAAAATTCACTTCCTCAACCCCAACACCATGTTCCATGCAATTTTGAAAGCAGTGCAGCTGATCCCTACCCTCCCTGTCCCTAAGGTAAGGCCAGTCAGTTCTGTTGGTGTCAACTTTTTTTTTGGGAGCAAATTATTTATTCCTGCCAGGTTGCTCCTTCCAGCCAATGCTAAGTACCTCCCTGCTCCTGTTTTTACCTTGGAAACTGGGTTTTTCTCCACTTTTACAGCTTCTGGTAAAGCTGATGAAGTTTGTTTTTTGTCAGCCACATTCTTTGTCCCTGTTCCCGTTACCGGGCAGTGTTTCCTCCTCCCCACCCCTAGTGTTACACTTCTACCCTCACTCGTTCCCGACACATTTCCCGTTTGCAACCTTCCTCCCACCCTCTTCTTGCACTGCTCCCCACACCCCCCCATTTTTGGGGTATGTGAAGAATTTTCTCCTCCCTGCCCTGTTACCCCCACCTTTCAGCCCTCCTCCCTTTTGTGTATGGCTCCCTCTCGTTTTCCCCACCAGCCAGTGCCCCCGTAACGTAAACATGTCCTCTCCACTTCTCTGTTCTCCCCACTCAGAACCCCGGATTCCCACAGCCCCCCTTTTCTGTTGAGTAGAGTTAGGGGGCAAATGACACTTGGCCGCTAACAGACAAACTCGCCTCCAGTATCAGAAGCCCTAAAAGTGTAAAAAAAACAGTTTCCAAGGTAAAAACAGGTGCGGAGCTAATATTTAGAATTACCAAAATTAAATTCCCATTTTCATAGTTTAAATAACTAACCCCTTAGTGAAACATCGGAGTTCCTCATTGGACGAGTCGGTAGAGTTGTCGGCTAGCACTCTGCTAGGCCTGAGTTTGAATCTCCGGCCAGCCAATGAAGAATTAGAGGAATTTATTTCTGGTGATAGGAATTCATTTCTTGGTAAAATGTGGTTCGGATTCCACAGTAAGCTGTAGGTCCCGTTGCTAGGTAACCAATTGGTTCTTAGCCACGTAAAATAAATCTAATCCTTCAGGCCAGCCCTAGGAGAGCTGTTAATCAGCTCAGTGGTCAGGTTAAACTAAGGTATACAAAACTTCGTGAAACATCGAAATATTTCTTGCATTGTGTGTCATCTTATTTAACAGATTCACTTATATTTAAGATCTCAGGGGGAAGTTTTCATTTATTTTGTGTTTAGACTCTCGACTTGAATGTTATGCAGTGTCCCAGATTTGTTTCCTGGCAAAGAGAATAGTTCACGAATACAGTTTGATCATAGCATTTTCATCACGTCTCTTCCTTTTATTCTTTCTACCGCAGTCCATTTTACTTGCCGTTACACTATATCTTTTAGCTCTTTTTCTACTTGAAGCTCTCGCTCTCTGTTTCAACTTTAAGCTTCTAGTTTCTTGTTCCTTTGAAGCACTGTTCTTCTCTTGCATCGTTTCCACAACAGCATTTTCTGCTGTACTCTTATTCGGGGAACACTTGCATCTTAATCTTAAGGTCAAAGTGAACACAAAGGGGGAACTGTGTCAAGCGCCCCTGTACTGCTGATAGTCAGAAGACTCTTGCATGTAGCAAGATGGCAGTTAAACGTCTAAGGCTATTTGGTTCACAAGGACAGGGGCAGGCCACTCGAAGAGCCAGATAACAGGATTCTGGAAAAGAATTCCAGGTTAGCATTCAGATCTAATGATTTTCTCTCACATGAAATTACTTATGCATGATGGAGGAAATTATCAATTAGATTCAGTTAGCACATGGTAACACTATGGTGGGAATGCTCTAACTATTATCACAGAACTAATTTAATTTAAGCTTGGAACAAGTCATGAGGGCAAATGTGCGTGCTAGGCTGTGGGAAACAAAGGGCTTTGATTTAGGAGAATAAAAAATTGGAAATACTGAAAGTGAAGAGAAATTCATAAGAAGGGAAAGAATCTGGCGTTAACTGCAACTTCAAGACGTACCTTACTGCATGTGTGCATGGAGCTCGCTTGCAAAAGATGACTTTTGGCTGCAGAAGTTTCGACACGTGGCCAGTATAAAAGGAAGAGAGACCGCACCAACTGAGGGCTTTTGCGCTCTGCGATGGAGTGTCGAGCCAGGTGACAGGTCGCAATCCCCATCCCATACAATTTCTAGGGCTGGGCACAAGGGCATCGGTCGATCTGGAAGAGCAATAAGGGCCAGCACAAAGGTCAAAGGGAAATAGGTCTTAAAGCTAAGGCTACTAGGGTTAGCATAGCAGCTGAATTACGGTCCTGAGTGGTCTTTCTGTCCCTAACAGCTTTCTGTCCCCCAAAATCATACAATGCGGGGATTAAGACATCGGCATTGTTCACCTCCTAGTGGGGTCTCCTCCAGCCGACATTAAATTTGGTTTCCCAAAATTTGGCTGAAGGGATGAATTTTCTAAATGTGTGAAAATGTATACACATTGTACTTTCACAATGATTCGAAAGGTTCAAGAGAGGAGGTTCTGTATTTTTAAGCTTTCAGAGGATGGTCTGCCTCCACCTTCGAGGAAATAAATAATGAAAAAACACTCATGGCGGATGTATAAATATGTCTGAAATGGTCAATGGCTTACTTCTTGGGCTTATTGCCTGTGACTTTGGTAAAAGGTCTCATCCTGCTAGCGTCGCCTCCATGTAACCTTCGTAGCTGCATCCTTTCTGCTCCGGAGTGTTCATTAACTTCGTTAATCATTTCCACATGTTCGTTCTGCTTTTTCTCCATGACTTTCTAAACCATCTGACACATGGTAGTACCTCATAGTCGTTTCTTGTATGTCCCTCCATGATCTTCTTGGAACAAGTTACGAGAACGTTTTCTACTGTGAGGAGTGTGTTTTGCCCCTTGCAAAACATGACATTCATTTTAGCCCAGTTCTTTTGGGTGATTCTTTTCACAGTGATGTTTTGCCATACCTGAGGCCTGAACGAAATGTCTGTTATTCTGTCTGTGCTTTCTGGCTTTCTTTGCATGTTTTGTATTCTCTACGTCGTGTGTCTTCCCACAGTCGTTATATTGAGCAGCGTAACAAACCGCCCCCGCCCCCATCCTTCCTCCCCTCTCTCCAGGCAAGCGGTTTTTTCCACTTTGATTCCTGTATTGTTTTCATAGTTCCCTGCCAGTCTATACTAAAGTAACCTCCTGTTGAGCGGTTTAATTATGCTGCTGTCTGGAATTACTAAAGCCTTTTTTACCTTCGTTTCTTCTCTTTTTTGTCTTCCCCGTGATATTGACTTCTGGCACACAGCAAAACCGTGATTGTGAGGAGACACACTAAGGACAGGCCAGCAAAAGGTCACATGGAGTCGACTCCCCACGAGACCAAATACCCAGCTCACTAGCCAGGTTAATGCCGATTCCCGTTAGAAGATCTGCAGAAAGCAATGATTAACCTATAGAAGAACAAGTTGTCGTCTAAAGTAAATTATCAGTGCTTCTGAAAGGAAGCCCAACTCCCACCTCAAAATCCTTACGCGCGCACAAACACGCATCAACAAATCTTGGTTGAAGACGCCCTCCGACATGATCCTGCAGGAAACTTATAAAGAATAAAAAAAGTAAATGACACGCAATAAATACTGCTGAAGGAGGAACAACGTCCCTAAGGATTATCTCAGAGGACGGCTCTGCCTTCTCTCTTTCTTCCCCTTATTTTCTCAGCTGTGTGACGTAATGTTGATAAGCCACTTAAAATTAATGTTCTTATGACGTTGTCCATAATTCTTTCTCCTTATGTAAACAGCGTCTCGGAACTTCGCGTGCTTTAACGAGGTTTAGGAAAGGTACAATATTTATCTTTCAGAAGACTAGTGGATGTGATGGAAAAGGTAACACAAAAATGATTCGCGTAATCACATTTTTGAAAGGTAGCATTAAACTTTTCATTAACGATTTATTGTACTTCGCCGTAAATTATTTTACAATCGGTATTTTCGAAAAGATCCCAGCATCAGATTCGCTCAACACAATTCTCTCTCAGAACGCTGTGACACTGATTTTTAGGAAATTTTGAGAATTTGTACCAAATGCCTGCATGAGCGCGGTTAGGAAAATGGCTACAGTAATTGTTTATGGACTTTTTTAAAAGGTTTCCGTCTCTTATATAATGGGCTTTCTTGTGTCTCCATTACGCTAAAGAATCTTTGATAGAACTAAATGAAAAAATCCTGGGAATTATTACCACTGTTTTTGTTCGGGGTTAATCAGGTGCTCTGAAAAATAAGCGTGCAACTTTGTCTCAAACTTACTCTTTTCGTAAGCTTTTCAACCTCTTCTGCTTGATAATGATATTTGGGACAATTAAATAGTAAAGTACGCACAGCATTTTCCCATAGATGTGAACATTTTAATTTTGCACCAATTTTTAGTTCCTTTGTATCACCAACAGTAAATGTTTCCCAAAAGTATTTGGAAGCATTCGAGAAGTAAGCCGTGTTTTGATAGTTTCCATTGACTCACAGACGGCCTAGCATTCAAGGGTAGAAGATGACTAATATTTATGATGGGTATTAATTGATTCAGAACTTCGTGAATCCCATTACAAACTTGAGTTGCTGTACAAAAACAGAGCAATTCCAAGTTATGTCTTAAGGTTTCCTGACATTTCCATTCTTATCATAAATAGTTAAATCTTTTATGATATACAGATTTTTGTTATTTTCAGTTTTAATAATAAATAGGTTACTTTTACCTCTAAGAATTTACCGTTATCTTCTTAATTAAGGAGAGTGTCTTTGTTAAGGTATCCGACATAATTATTTGAAGCTTGAAAGTGATTATATTTAAGAAAAATCTAAAAATCTCTTACTAATTTATTCAAGATCCTTAAGAATTTCATTGAAGAGAATTTATCAACACCATTATATCCTGAAATATAGTTTGTTTCATATCATATTTCATTCCAGCTTTCTTAACAAATTTACTTCGTTATAAAATTTCTTATCCTCTTC
>NC_089753.1:57441908-57544408 GCF_040412425.1 Macrobrachium rosenbergii
AACGGCTTTTATCTGGTTCAAACTACGCTTGTTTCTCCGTCGCCCGCCAAATTCCCCAACCCGACAGGCCAAGGAATGCTAAATGATTTCACAATTAAATGATTCCTGGAAAGGTTAAGGAGGAGAGGGATGTATATCCTTAACAACCATATAATAATATATATATATATATATATATATATATATATATATATATATATATATATATATATATATATATATATATATATATATATATAAAATATGTGTAATGTATATGTATATATTTGAATGTAATTAAAGTTATAAACTCATGCTCTATAAATCAGACAGCATGACCGACCTAGACAGAGGAAATTTTGCACATGGCCCTCATTTGATCCAAGGAAGGTTTCACATAGGTTTCAAACCTGTACCCACGCCCTCCTGGGTACTTCATTTCCTGGGGACTTGGCAAAAACGCAGCCATGGGATAACATTTTGAAACGTGGAGTGTTGGAAATGTAGAATCATGCACTTTCTCGCTCAGTGTCAGGCCGAGTAATGTGACTGGAATTGAGGCCACACGTAGAAAAATTTTCCTGCATCTCTTTTGAATTCTTTTGTCGTGTAAATTATGTGTACTGTCACTAAAAATGCTTTTCTTTCATGTGAGTAATAATTCTGTCTAGAATTCATCACTTTAAATAAACATGTTAATCAAAACCACACCATGCGTTGCTTCCTTTCTAAGGTAAATGATCCACTTTCATTCAAAGTTTTTCCAGGCAGCACTGGGTTGGTCAGCTTGTATATATATATGTGTGTGTGTGTGTGTTTGTGTGCATCTGAATCAGTATTAGAGTGCTTATATATATATATATATATATATATATATATATATATATATATATATATATATATATATATATACAGTATATATATATAAAGTTTGTAGAATTGAGAGGAAACACAAATGAAAGGCGCTTGGAGGAAATTTGAGCAAGTTGAAGTGGAGGAGGAATTCTTGAATAGAAGTCAATAAAAAGTGGGCGATGAAAGAGACAAACAGGCAGTTTCATCAGTCACCAGCAGGTATCTTTTGAGAGGAAATTCACCGTAGTTAGTGGAGGCGAATTTTGCTGGTTTCATGCCACTGTTACTGGAACTGACGTTAGCTTGCAAAGCGGTAAAAGGATTACTGGTTTAATACTATACTTTGGCTTTGTGAGGGTGATGGTTCCGTTATGTTGCTGATTGCGGTAAGGTGTCTATGGTTAAAAGTTTATGGCTAGTGAAATGTGGAGGTATTCATTTAATTCTTTAGTGACAGAGGAGGGCGTAAGAATTACGTGGCCAAAGATTTGCTCCTAATATATGGGAAGTTATGTAGGACTGTTAAGTGATAAAAAGGAGTTCCAGTTCTCTGGAGCTTAAACAAGAATTGGTTGTACTATACAATCCCATCACAGCTGGTCATAGGTACCCTTCAACAGTTGCATGGTACTTCTTAAGGAACTGATAAGTTGTTTTAACTTCCCGTCTGTAACCAGAAAACTTTATTCCTTTCCATTTGTGTTAAGTGGATTCTTGAATTATATTTCGTTTTGTTACTTGGTCCCTAGACTTCTTTTCCCTCGAGAATTTTTTAATCTTATCCCGATCCGATCTACAGTAGTTCGTACTTCTTAGAAACTCTTCCCACTGGCCTTTCGTCATATTCATTTTGTTTAAATTCCACTAATTTCTTATCTGGGTCATTTAAGAATGCCAAATTCAACGTCGGCATTAGTCTTTGTAGAACAATAGCACCAGAATATTTTCCTGTTTATCCTCCTACTTTAGTCGTTCTCTTTCCATCAACCGATGCGCTGCTTATGAACATTCCTTTACGTCTCTTCTTTTTCCTTTTTTTTGAAACTATTGTCCATTTCTTGATTTTTTAAGATTTATTTTCATATCTATTTGAAAAGGTTAGGAACGTCTCCTTTTTCGTTTCCTTTCGCTAGAATCTGATGAAAAGTTTTGATTATTTTCTAAATCCTGTCCTTAAGAACTCTGGCTTCATTTTTAGTTTTCTGTAAAAGAAAACTATTGTTTGTCTGTCCGTCTGAACTTTTCCTTCATATCTTAAGAACTACTAAGGCTAGAGGACTGCAATTTGTTATGTTGATAATCTACCCTCCAATCATCGAACGTACCAAATTGCAACCCTCTAGCCTCTGTAGTTTTTATTTTATTTAAGGTTAAAGTTTAGCCATATTCGTGCGCCTGGCAGCGCTATAGGTGGCAACAACACAGGTCACCACCCGGTCGTGGCTGAAAGTTTCATGGGCCGCGACTGAGAGTTTCTTGAGCCGTGACAAAGAGTTTCAAACAGTTTTATATGCTATACAGAAAACTCGATTGCTTGTTCCTTGCTTAAGATTTCATTTCTAATGAAGCACTATGTGCCGGCCTACGTCATCATATTGTGACCGAATGTCAACTGTGTTATGAGCAAGTTTACCATGCGATCATATCTAAAACACGTTAAGATTTGACATTATTTTATTTTTATGGTGTTAGTTTCTGAGTTCAAGAAGCACAACAGTCGCCAGAGTCGCAAATCATCCTTATTAGATCGCATTTCGGTATAGATGCTTTGCCTACTTAATAATAAATGCCTCCGCAACGACATGTTACCAAAGAAAGCATTGCTTTCGATTGGAAAAATCCAGTAGTGAGCGAGATCATATAATAAACGCCTTATACGATTGCTTAGCAGAGAAAAGAGGAGATAATGGATACTGAAAAGAATAAAAGGTGTAAAAACTACTGATCCTTTGCCTTGTACTTGAAATTGCCAGGACAAACGTTTGCTGACAACAGATACCTTTTCTCCGACTCCTTGACAGAAAGAGAGAGGAAAGAGGGAACAAGATTCCCCAAGATGCCTTCGAGAGAAGAGACCTATGTGTATTTTTTGGGATCTTAACCTCGGCGTCATTTCATGTAATTCCACCTTCTCTCAAGGTCGACAATTTTGTAAACCCTTATGCTGTGACGTTAAAAGGAAGGGTGTAGTCTTCTCTCTCTCTCTCTCTCTCTCTCTCTCTCTCTCTCTCTCTCTCTCTCTCTAATAAAATAACGGAACTCCCCTTGTATGAATAATACCTTGTACATATATTGATTATTTCCTAACTAACAGTTGCTTCATAATAAGGTTTGACACTAACTGTGGCAGGCCTTTTATGTGTAAAAGTAAATTATCAGTTTTAATAGTTTAAATAAGTAACCTCTGTGTGAAATATCGGAATATTTCTTGCATTTTATCTAATTTTAATTAGATATTCAGTTATATTTAAGAGTTAGCAGGATGGTTTTCAGTAATTTTATATTTCGGTTCTCGACTTGAATGTTAAGCCGTGCCCCAGATGTGTTTCTTGGCAAAGAGAACAAATCTCGAACACAATTTGATTTGAGTATTTTCGTCACATCTCTTCCTTTTATCCTTTGCATCCCAATCCATTTTACTTCATTTCCACTATATCTTTCAGCTCCTTTTTTTACTCGGAGCTCTCGCTCTCTGCATCAACTTAAAGGTTCCAATTTCTCGTTCCTTTGAAGCAGCGTTCTTCTCTCGCATCGTTTCCAGAGCCGCGCGCCGTTTCCCTGCCGTCTCTCATTCGTGTAACGCTTTTCCCTTAATCCTTTGCCTCCACGTCGAGTATGTCTCTGTCTCTTCATAATTGATATTCCGCCCTTATCCTGGTTATTGAGCAACAGGTGCTGCTTTAACATTGTCCGCTTTTTCTGAACTGACGTGTCACTAAAAGAGTTTTGCAGATGTTGTGGGACATTAACCACATCGGAGTGTAAGATCTTCCGATTTTTCATGAAGACATTCCCAAGCGAAAATACGATAACAGAGAAGACTCGCTCGCACAAACAAACGAAAATACAAATAACATTAAAGTGATACAAAACCAGTTTAGTGCATACAGTCATACGTTTGAGGTTGATCTTCAGATATGAAGTTATGAATATATATATATATATATATATATATATATATATATATATATATATATATATATATATATATATATATATATATATATATATATATATACTGTATGCCTGTGTGTGTGTGTGTACACGTTTCAATTACCGAAGTCTAATATGGGGCAAAATGAAATAAGCTGTTGCACACTCGTTCGGGGTAGAGTTCTAAACTGCTGTTCAGATCATTTAGTAATTTGTTATTATCGGTTTGTTACTTGCACAACCAATTCTTGAAGAAACTAAGAAGTGGGTCTAGAATAATATATTTGAAGTAGTTATTTTACCGACTAATCTTTTACATCAATTAAAGGAAGTTGATCTGGAAATGGTCTTTTTTGCTGGAGAATGAGTCAGATTTGGATTTTCACGTCAGATCATCCTTTACTTACAAGAAAATTTTTCGTTATCAGAGAAGACGAGTAAAAAGAAAAAAGCATTAAAGACACTTCGGAAACCCATAAGTACATCACAAGAGTAAAAAATACCGATTCTTTAAAGCAAACACGACATGCAAAAAACTCCTCAACATGCGCTATGAAACGTTGTAGAAAAAATTATACAAATAAAGAAGTACAGAAAAACGTTCTAAACATTTTTACTGGTCACCTAAGTGCCAAAAGATGATTAGTTTTTGCTCGGCGATACACATTCTTGCCCTTGAAAGTTTGAAAAAGGAGAGCATTTCTAACACCGCTACACCACGAAATGTAATTTGGCGTTGGATGATTTGCGGCCTCAGGTTTATTTGGATGAGCGACGTGAAAAGTCTCTCGCTGTCGAATGTCAGACCATTGTCATCAAGTTTTCATGTCAAGCCGCTTTGAAGTATATCACAAATATTGCGTAGTATTAATAGTAGAGAATATTAAAAAAAAAACTAAGGCACGTGATTGTTTAGTGATGGTTCAGTTCTGTCTGCAGGAATTACAATAATAATATTATGAGCATTTTGCCGACGGATCTTGATCAAAATGACTTTTCCCGTAACTGACGAGTGACTTTTACCGGCGTCTTTTCGTCCAAAAAATTGTGAATGAAACCATAGAGAAATAAATCCGCCATGAATTGAGTTAGCGTTACGATATTCAGATTAGTAAAGCAATTTTCACCCTTATTCCACTAGTAATGTTGATGAAATGCGGACATTATCTGACGTGATAATAATTCGGGCAGAAGGTTATTTTTAACAAACGAGCGAAATCCAATGGAGACTGGATGTGAAGTATTGAATACTGGACGAATGTTACTTGAGATAAAACTTCAGAATTATCTGCATATGACTGAAAGCAGACTGCTACATTAAATACATTTACAGTATATTTTTTTTTTTAAAATGGCTTTCAATGTAACAATCATATCACTGTAAAAAGTTTCCATGAACAATATCTTGGAATCAGATAGCCTACTGAAGAGAAAGGAAATGAAACATTGGTAAATAATTGCAAAGTGATATTTCAGCTCTTTACCTGCTGAAATAATAAAATTAATGTTATGTCAGTCTACCAAATGGGCAAAGGAGAGAAAAGAATGTCTTCGTTTTAACGTGCTTTTTCCCATTTTTATATGGGGTAAGCACGATACCTTCTTTTTGAAGGACTTTGATTTGGCGTTGGGGTAGGCCGTAGCCTCGATCGGCTGCCCTGCCTGACATCGCTTAGACCCCGGTAACGAATGTGTACATGTATCGTACCAAATTCCCAGCTCCCTTTCTCCCAGCAGCGAGGAGAACTGGGCGGTTAGGTCGACAGTTCGAGACGTGTGAGGTGCCTGTTATGTTTTTAGAAGATGTTGGAGTGCTTTGTTTATGTGTGTATTAGTCTGTAACACCCATTTGCTTTCAGCAAATCTATCCGTTGATTACATACGTAATCCCAGGGTGTCTACATGGATAGCAAAGTGTCCGCCTCTCTGACCGGTCGGCTGCGGATTTGAACCCGCGCCACAGACCTCTATGAAGTCCTAGGCTGCTGCTCTACCGACCGAGCCATCGAAGCTCATAAAGGAGGGAAAAGAATAGCATCCACTATTTTTTCTGCCTTTGTATATGTGGAATATTTTCTGAGGAGGCCTTTACTTGTCTGTGTTGTGTCAGAAATCCTCTATCTTATTTATTTCGTGATGTGAAGATCACTGTGATCAGTTTTATTTCATCGACAGAACTGAGCATTATCGAAGAGCAACAGTGTTCAAGCCTTTTGTTTTGCGCTTTACGTGCCTCTGTGATGGTTTTCATTAAAACCAAAGGCGCAATCGGCCATCAAGCCATTTGTTCTGGTGCAGTTTTCATCACAGTTACGTCTGAGAGAGAAAGACAAATTGACTTACTGGCAGAGATAGACAAGAGACGATTTGATGAAAGGGAGGTCAGGGGCTGCTTGATATGTGTTCTACGATGTAGCATGTTCGTAAGTATGAATGCATATTTGGATATTACACGTAGGAATAAAATATGTTCTTAACTAAGACGAAACTCGCTAGCCATGTGTCGGGTCATATTTGCTGAAATGTAAAGAAGCCTTTGGAAACAGACGGAGAGGCGCTGTCTAACACAATTTTATCGTGTGGGTTTAATTAGAGACTGCTCCATCTAGAATGAATCCATGAAGGCCGATTCCTTTTTATGATTTATAAATAGGAATTATTACTTCTCGGGGATGATTAGTCGTTAGAATAATTTTCCAAATTTACTTCTCCTCACATAAAAAAGAGAGAAGTGTTGTCCGGCAGCCCTCTTTGGAAGTCCAGGCAAGTCAACTTCAAACACATCGCTTGGCGAGCGAAACTCAGCCTGAAGTGTCCCAGAGCCATTTGGTGTAACAACGAAAATTTTCAGCCAACTTAAAATAGCATTTGCACTAGAAACTTTTTGGGTGGCTATTTAAGTTTAATGAATATTTTTTTTCTTTTTCTTACATACTTTCAGCTCCAAGTTATGCCTATTCAACAAATTCAAAAGTGAATTCAGTTGCGTGAATTGTCATAGTTTTAGGCGACTGCATACATACTTCCCTAAATGAAGGAATGTATGTGGCGACCTTTTGACTCAGAAATATCCCTTTTGAATAAGATACAAAGATAGTTTTCTGTAAAAGAAGATTATTGTGCCAGCTTTGTCTGTCCGTCCGCATTTTATTCTGTCCGCACTTTTTTCTGTCCGCACTTTTCTGTCAACCTCAGATCTTAAAAACTACTGAGGCTAGAAAGCTGCAAATTGGTACATTGATCATCCGCCTCCAATCATCAAAGATACCAATTTGCAGCCTTCTAGTCTTGGTAGTTTTTGTTTTATTTAAGGTTA
This sequence comes from Macrobrachium rosenbergii, assembly GCF_040412425.1. Taxonomy (NCBI): domain Eukaryota; kingdom Metazoa; phylum Arthropoda; class Malacostraca; order Decapoda; family Palaemonidae; genus Macrobrachium; species Macrobrachium rosenbergii. The sequence goes on from NC_089753.1 coordinate 57,449,212, forward strand.
AAGTTACCCATGATCGTGCTCCTGGCAGCATATAGGATAGGCCACCACCGGGCCTTGGTTAAAGTCTCTCGGGCCGCGGCTCATACAGCATTATACCGAGACCACTGAAAAATAGATCTATTTTCGGTGGCCTTGATTATACACTTTAGCGGCTGTACAGAAAACTCGATTGCGCCGAAGAAACTTTGCACATTTTTTTACTTGTTTATATTACTGTCAATAACAAAGCCCTGAATCCTGAATATTTATCAAGTAAATTAACTCACCTATTACCCTAAAATTTGGGTGTACATTTAAAAACAATTTTTCATTAACTTAATCTCATTTGGAAAGAAGCATTATGATATTTGAATTTAAAAACAAAAATCAAAATTCCATATTAAGATTAAGACTTCAAGTCCTTTCCCTTTCACAAATTTGGACTCCTCTGAAGTTGTGATATTGAAGATGGAGACAACACAGTCTCGGGAAGTCTTCCCATTACCTCTTCAACAACAACAACAATAACAACAATGCCAACAACTTCTTTCCTAAGAAGCTTCTTCTCTCACAAGTGAAAACAAACAACTGGGGATGGAGAGCAAACGCCCATCCAGAAAAATCGCTGTTTTAATCAAAGTAAGTTTGAAAATAGTTTGTTATTTTTATTAATGCAATGAAATTCTTACTGATGCTTTCCTCCTTTAAGACTTCATGGAAGCTATGTATTTCAAACAAGTGAAGGCGGCTTTTGTGTCTATCAAAGAGAAGCAGACTATACCGAATTCTATTCAAGCATAAGCACTTGGCATAGTACCAGGTGACTTAAAGCAAAATTTTTATGGCAAAAGCAAACTGGAATCATTTGTTTTTAAATATTATGTGAAGCTCTCTCTTTCTTTCTCTCGGTTCATGAAATAAAATCTTAGCAAACTGGTATGAAGAGGAAACAGAAAAGGAGAAAAGTAAAATGAAATCCTTTTTCTTTGGCGACAATAGAAAGGAAACCACATTCAGACTCCAGACCGAGCCCGTCAGTAGCTCCATAAAGAAGCAGACAGACATCTCGGAGAAAATAAGGAACTTCAACAAAATCCACCAGAAGTGTCCTTAAGCACCACATCCCTTCCCGTTTAGTCCAGAGTTTACAAATAGTGTAGCAAGACACCGCGGATTAGGGGGTGTTTTCGTGAGACTACGAAGAACAAATGCCCCTCTCTCTCTCTCTCTCTCTCTCTCTCTCTCTCTCTCTCTCTCTCTCTCTCTCTCTCTCTAGCATATAGAGGTCGAATACGCACCTACTTTTTAAACGGATTCCTTTGTTTATCGTGAATTCCTTAGCTTTGTTACTCTTAATGAACGTATCTGAAGGCTGCATTGTGTCTGCAGTTTTGTTCTTTTAAGCAAATTGCTACTCATTTCAGCATTTTCTGCAGTAGCATTCAATTTATTTTCATTAGTCTTTTTGCAGTTTAGTTCCCTTGTTTATGCATTTCTTGGATGCTTGGAAATTTTTACTGAATTAAGTAATTACGACGAGTGCAAATTTTAATTCATTTTTCTTTTTTCATAAGAGCTCATACCACTTTGATTTTGGCACTCACCTACATTACCACAAGGATATGGTTTTCCTAATTTTTTACCCATGTTGAATATAATTACACTTTCCTCAGTTACTCAAGATATTTATGCTGCAAAAGGTAGAACTAAATAGAATTCCTTCCTGAAAGACTTGAATGGTGCATTTTTTACATTTCTCTCCCCACGAATCGGAACATTCAAATGGCTTCTAGTTCGTTGCCGCCATAAAGGAAATATTCAAGATGTATTAGTTTATGGAGTCGCGACCACTTTCCCTTTCATCTTTACACATAGATTCCTTTTACTTATAAAATTTAACAGAATATTATAAAGGGCTGAGCCCTTCTCAACAACACGAGGTCTCTTGCGCATGCCTGTGCACCGACCTACCAAATAATGGATAATGCAGACTTTTCAAGTGTAACCATGTTATACGTTAGATGCTCAGCTTAAAGAAACATTATTTGCAATATGGGGGAAATCTTCTTTCATTAGGTTTTATTCAGCGGTAGCACAAAGGGAAGGCGACTGTAAATCCTTATAACGTGAGTAATTAGAGTTATTGCTGCTTCCTGTACCTGCCTGAGAATGAGATATTTATTGCAAGCTCATTAGATCCTAAATTAAGCGCATGAAACTGATAAGGCATTTGGGCAGTAGGTTCTAAATATGTCTAACTAAACAAATGGACCCCTTTCTTCTGCAGAAGCAAGTAACTTTTTTCATATTCAAATTTTATTCAAATCATTTACGTTCTTTCACTTTTTTTTCGGTTTTTATTCATTATAGAAAATGAGTTTTAGTTTTGTTTTCTTTGTAAATATTTGGGAGAATTCCAGAAGCAAAGGAACGTATGAAAGGCAATTGGCCACTTTGGAGACTCATTTGTCATTGGATCACTTAGAAACATATTATAGTTTCCAAGTTTTTCATTCGATTGCGCAATAGTACAAAACATGAGTATATATCTATGCATATATGTATGTATATATATATATATATATATATATATATATATATATATATATATATATATATATATATATATATATATATATATCACACATCTTTATTGACAGATACAGTAGATATATGTGCTTTGTGTTTTATGATAGGTAATATTGTACAGAAGTGAGTTTACAGATAAATAAGCGTCCTGAAATACGCTCGTAGCAAATGTAATTTTAAAATGTTCTAGATGGGCAACGTGACCTGTATCACCAAAACTATTTCTGCATTCATATGTTGAGGATGCTCAATTAGCTGCATTTTCCAAATGACATTCATTGAAGCTAATACCTGGTAAAAAAATAATCATTTAAAGTTATCCAATATCTCGTTCGAGAGATAACGTTGATTGCATTTAATATTTCTCAGTTAATACACTCAGTTTGAGAGACCATGTGACAACCTTTAACAATACTTCCATACAGAATAAATTTATGTGAGATAGGGGAAAACATTAAGGTTATGAGGAATTGCGCAAGATCAGCAAAAGCAATGAGCGTAAGGGAACCTCCATTCGCGGTTGGTATGAATCCCGTCACGTTAATCTAAAAAATGACTAAATTCTTCGAGAGTGCCAGGTTATCAAGCAATCCCTTACAGTTGATTAGCTCCACTGACATGATTTTAAAGATCTTGTCATTACGTGATGATAAGATTTTTCATCTTCTTCAGCTTGTCTGGCGTGCGTACCCTTTTCGATCATTTTCTGGCCTAAAAGGATCGAATGAATATGAGTTGAGATGATGTACAGACTTTGTTCAAAAATTCTTTGAAGAACGATTTCCGTATACTTATTACAGGAGTGACTTTATTAAAGTTTTCTAAAATGATGAAGTGGGAAAAGATTAATGTAAATTGGATTTACAACGAAAGAAAAGAAATGAAAAGACGGGTTTCATTTTATATCAGTTTACATTGTTTTACATTTTCAAGCACTCTTCTCTCTCTCCCCATTCTTTGTATTTCCAGTAATTTTGAATATAATAAGCCATACCCTCAATAATTGATGCTTATATGTTAATTGCTATGAAATGTCCAGCTGTCGAGTCTCGTTTAGCGAAAGAAGTGTTACAAACGCATCTTCCTCTTCTTGGGCTCCTACAATGGCGGTGGGGAAATTTTCAAAGGAAGATCTATTGCTCGAAGAAAATGGCCTTTCCTGGATGAGAAGCTAAAGGATGAGGAGTAGCGAAGATTGATTGCTGGATCCTCTCGAAAGCTTCCGCTCCTTCTTCATAATATCCTTTTTTTTTCTTTTTCTTTTATTGTTCCTTTCTCCACCAAAGTCGAAGTGTGGCATTTGCTGGCATACGAATATATTGGCGAGATATTACAGCAGGGAAAGTCTTTTTTGATGGGTTTAAACTTTTAACGTTTGATCTCGCGCGTGGCTTTAGGTTAATTCTTTTTTTAATCTTTCTGTATTTGTATTTTGATTTCTCTGTCCCTCCACAGAGAGGATGGAAGCGGCCCGGAGCTGCGGAGCCGTTTTGGAAAATTTCAACATTTCTTGTTATTACATTGAATATAAATAGGAAATAAATTGAGTTTTTGTTGGTCAGTCGATTTTCGTGGGTAATACCTGAGGATGCAGAGAGAGAGAGAGAGAGAGAGAGAGAGAGAGAGAGAGAGAGAGAGAGAGCAAGCGAGCGAGCTGTGGCGATCAGAAAAAAGTCAGTTACATAAACGTGCTGACATGCCTGGCTTCAAAAACTTAACTACTCGATAATCTTCAAACCAGAATGATAAAAGCTCTCATCAAAATCTCTCTCTCTCTCTCTCTCTCTCTCTCTCTCTCTCTCTCTCTCTCTCTCTCTCTCTCTGCATAACGGAAGACAAACATACCTTTTTTTTTTTTAAATGCGAAAGATAGAGTGAATGAATGCCAGTAGACAAATGCGAAATAGATTTGTATTAAGAGTTCTCAGACACAAGGGCTCCTTAACAGTACTTTTAAACCGTCCTTTGGGGATGCAGGGAGATAGAGATGAGCTTTAATCCAATAGAGGGAACTAAAAAACGAATCATTCTTCGCACAAATACTGTACATTTAGCGTATTTATCATTTAATATTTTAAAAACAGAGTTTACGAAGACATCACTAGTTTACGAGAACGCAAATTTTAAGGAAAAATGAGGTCTTGTGGTAGTAAAGGAGCTTGAGATATCAAAAGGTGACAAAGGGCGAACTTGGACACTTAAATCTGAGGATAACAAAAAAACTTTTCATTCTAAGAAATCTAGAAATTTTAACTGAAAAATATTTCAACTTGGGAATATTAGTGGGGCATGATAGCAAAATATATATTCACAATTTATCGGATTATTCTGAAGGGGAAAGCTATTAAAATTAATTGATGAAATAAATATGATTCCCAATTTTACATACATTAATTTTTGGACAGTCGCGATTCAGTGAATGGAAATAAAGTGGATGAAATCAGTGAAAATATCCTTGCTATTAACATCAGTTCGTCAGCGAATTAATTGCGAACAATGGCGGTATAATTAGGGACGATTTTTTGGGAGGGCAGCTTTTGGTGCCGTGCCGCCAGAAATGATACCAAATGGTGTTTATGCTGTCCACACGAACAGAGTCGTGTCTTCCATTAACTGGCATCTTTCTTTTCCCAAATGCTGGATATGTATACAATTAAAAAAAGTAATACTCTTAACGAGATCAGTTTCATATATACTCGTATGTTCATCATTTTGGAACGTCATGTCCCAGAGACAGCTGTAACTGGCCAGTTTTCCCTGAATATGGCTAGAGTCCGTAGGCTTAAACAGTTTAAAACTGGAAACAGTTTAAGGCTATTTAATTTGTTACTGGAAAATTTCGTTCTTTAAATGTATTATGGAATTTAATGCTGCAATATAAGGTTAATGGTATTGACGTTGTGTTGAAATATTTTGATTTCTGTTGATTAAAGGAGCGCATTGGAAAACCTGTCTTCCTTTTGTACGCCTAAATAAAGATGTAAATTTTCGACTGCCAGATGAGGAACATTGGTGACCTCAGTTGTCCCACCAGAACTGGCTTCTTTGCGCAAACTCGAAAGCCAAGATGCTAAAAGTTACCCGATGATCGACGCGCGTGACGACACATTTTCTGTACTCCTTTTTGTAAGGGACATTTCTTCACGTAGCCCTGTATTTGTTTCATGAGAGTTAATAGTTGCGATATTTTCTCAGTTCAGTTTCCGTGATTATGTTCTTATTCCAGGAGTAATTGCATTCCTAGCTTTGACTTCAATAAGCTTTTTAGAATAAGAGCTATAAAGCTTAAATTTTCCATTCAACTATAAGTACATTTTATGCACGCCAGCGATCACGCACTGAAATGATAAATTTGACCACAAAGAAGAATCATTTGATTCATAAAGTTATTATGGAAGAGTAGTGAATAATCAGTAATCAAGCTTTAAAAGAATAGACATTTTGCTTGAATACAAGGATCCAATGAATATTGCTACTAACCTTGTCAATATCTTTCCAAATTTAGCTGATCATTTAAAATTTCTCTAGACTTCCCGACCTAACAGAGGCAAACGTTATGTAGAGTAATGCAGAGTAAACCAAGCAAACCAAGCATGTTGATGTGTAAGCGTTGAGCAATTTTGGTTGCACTCCGGCGAAAGAGCCCCTCAGGGGTAATGTATGCAAAGCAGGGAGGCTCGTAAACAAGGATCTCTGAGAAGACACCAAGGAAAAGGGGTTAGGGGCCAGAGGTACGAGTGAATAAACAAGAAGAGGAAGAGAGACAGAGACAGAGAGAGAGAGAGAGTCCAGTTTTTTCGTAGGGACCGGTTTGAATAAATTATGATGGCTGAAGAAAAAAGATGAAACCTAACTGTGTTAAAAAAAAAGACAGACATTATAAAGTCCGAGAGTCGATAACTGAGAAGGGATGGTTCGAAGGTGTTATGGGGAGTGGTCTGAGAAGAATAAAGCAATACATTAAACGAGTTCAATGAGGACCGAAAAGCATCATGGCGGACTAATTATTCTTCCAGAATTATGAACACGAAAGAGGGGAATGGACCATAGAAGGCCTCTGTAAACTGCATATAATTCATATCGTTGGTGTTAAGATGACAGACCCATTCAAGGAAAAGTAAAATAAATTTACTGATGTTTCAATCTCAAGATTTGAACGAAAATAAGGTTCCGAGTCATTGCCTCCGACAGTATTTTTCTTGACTAGGTTTACTTTGTTTTTACTGTAGAAGAATTTTAAAGGAATGGAATCTTGATAGATAATATAGGCTATATAAAATTAAAAGTTTAAGCCGATATTCTTTAAATTTAAAAGTATAGTTACTTAAGTATAATTGCTTTTTAAGCAGTTGCTTTTATATTCTCTCAGCCAACGGGGATTCACCTGACATTACTATTCTCATCACTTCCGGGCCATTCCCCAGAAGTGCAAAAAAAAAAAAAATTCAAACAAAGAAAAAGTATAAGAATATGTTTCCCGCACTATATACTGACTTAATTATTACCAAACCTATAGCAATGGGAAGCCGAAAATATATTACAACTGTTTTTTTATTTATTTTAGACTTGGAGAAAAGGCCAGAAATAAAATTCACTTTTTTCAATCTATTTCAAGTGAAATAAAATTATTTAAGAACTATATCTTGCAAAGTAATTGAAAGAACAGCTCTTTAAAATTTTTGTAGAGGGAGACTTTCAATTGCCAGACAAAGAAAAAGTTCAGTCTTTCTTGAGTAAAATATTTTACAGCGTTTAGGAGGCATGAATTTCCAACTCCCAAGAACGTTATCTTACTTGTCAAATTATTTTCTGCACTTGTATTGGAAATTGTCTTTCCTCAGCTTTTGTTCAGTCATTTTTAAACATTCATAATCAATTAAATTATTTATAAATAAAAAAACTGTCTAATACAATGGGTATTTACCTGTATTATACTGAAAACAAGGATGCTGTACAGTTATAAAATCGAATGACACTAGAGATTGTATGGTTATAAAGTTAAAGGCTTATTTTATTCAATTAGTTAAAAATATTGCGGTTGACATCATGTGAATCCAAGAGATATGTTATTTATATGTGATTTTTAACCGTCAAATTAAATAATAATGAAAATTTTGTATGCAGCGCACGGCTATAAATAGGTGCAACTCACGATAGCGCCGGGGAAAAGGGTGAGAAATGCAGAAATGAAAATGATCAGTTAAATTTGGAAAGATACTGACAAGGTTAGTGGCTATATTCATTGGATCCTTGTATTCACGCAAAATATCTATTCTTTTAGAGCTTGGTTACTTATTATTTACTACTTTTCCATAATAACTTTATGAATCAAATGATTCTTCTTTGTGGTCAAATTTATCATTTCAGTGCGTGATCGTTGGCGTGTATAAAATGTACTTATAGTTGAATGGAAAATTTAAGCTTTACAGCTCTTCTTCTAAATAGCTTATTCAAGTCAAAGCCAGGAATGCAATTACTCCTGGAATAAGAACATAATCACGGAAACTGAACTGAGAAAATATCACAACTATTAACTCTCATGAAACAAATACAGGGCTACGTGAAGAAACGTCCCTTACAAAAAGGAATACAGAAAATGTGTCGTCACGCGCGTCGATCATCGGGTAACTTTTAGCATCTTGGCTTTCGAGTTTGCGCAAAGAAGCCAGTTCTGGTGGGACACCTGAGGTCACCAATGTTCCTCATCTGGCAGTCGAAAATTTACATCTTTATTTAGGCGTACAGAAGAAAGACAAGCTTTCCAATGCGCTCCTTTAATCAACAGAAATCAAAATATTTCGACACAACGTCAATACCATTAACCTTACATTGCAGCATTAAATTCCATAATACATTCAAAGAACGAAATTTTCCAGTAGCGGATTAAATAGCCTTAAACTGTTTCCAGTTTTAGAAACTGATTAAGCCTACGGACTCTAGCCATATCCAGGGAAAACTGGCCAGTTACAGCTGCCTCTGGGACATAACGTTCCAAAATGATGAACATACGAGTATATATGAAACTGATCTCGTTAAGAGTATTACTTTGCTAATTGTATACATATTCAGCATTTGGGAAAAGAGGGATGCCAGTTAATGGAAGAACGATTCTGTTCGTGTGGACAGCATGAACACCATTTGGTATCATTTCTGGCGGCACGGCACCAAAAGCTGCCCTCCCAAAAAATCGTCCTTAATTATCCCGCCATTGTTCGCAATTAATTCGCCGACGAACTGATGTTAATAGCAAGGATATTTTCACTGATTTCATCCACTTTATTTTCATTCACTGAATCGCAACTGTCCAAAAATTAATGTACGAAAATTTGAGATTTGATCAATTAATTTTAATAGCTTTTCCCCTTGCGAATAATTCGATAAATAGTGAATATACTACCAATCCTAAGTTGAAATATTTTTCATTGTTAAAATTTCTAGATTTCTTAGAAAGAACATTTTTTTGTTATCCTCAGATTTAACAGTGTCCAAGTTCACCCTTTGAAACCTTTTGATATCCAAGGCTCCTTTACTACCACAAGACGTCATTTTTCCTTAAAATTTTGCTCTCATAAACTAGTGATGTTTTCGTGAACTCTGTGTTTAATTTCCCTGTTTTTTAAATATGAAATAATAAATCCGGCAATTGTGCAGCATTTGTACGAAGAATGATCTATTTTTTAGTTTCCTCTATCCATTAAAGCTCATCTCTATCTTCCTGCATTCCCAAAGGACGATTCAAAGTACTGTTAAGGAGTCTTTGTATCTGAGAACTCTAATACGAATCTATTTCGCATTTGCCTAAGTACCATTCATCCGATTTATCTTTTGGGTGACAAAAATGGTATGTCAATCTTCTTATGCAGATATATATATATATATATACAGTATATATATATATATATATATATATATATATATATATATATATATATATATATATATATATATATATATATATATATATATATATATTTATTTTTTTTTTTTTTTTTTTTGAGAGCTTTTACCATTCTGATTTGAAGATTATCGAGAAGTTGAGTTTTTAATGTTGGGCGTGTTACCACATTTATGTAAATTACTTTTTTTTCTGATCTCTCTCTCTCTCTCTCTCTCTCTCTCTCTCTCTCTCTCTCTCTCTCTCTCTCTCTCTCTCTTTGCATCCTCAGGTATTACCCACGACAGTCGACTGACCAACGGATCCGGGCCGCTTCCATCCTCTCTGTGGAGGGACAGAGAAATCAAAATACAAATACAGAAAGATTTAAGGAAGAACTAGATCTAAAGCCAAGCGGGGTATCAAACGCTAAGTGTTTAAACCCATCAAAAAAGACTTTCCCTGCTGTAATATCTCGCCAATAGATTCGTATGCCAGCAAATGCCACACTTCGACTTTGGTGGAGAAAGGAACAATAAAAAAAAAAAAAAGGATATTATGAAGAAGGAGCGGAAGCCTTCGAGAGGATCCAGCAATCAATCTTCCGCTACTCCTCATCCTTTAGCTTCTCATCCAGGAAAGGCCATTTTCTTCGAGCAGTAGATCTTCCTTTGACAATTTCCCCACCGCCATTGTAGGAGCCCAAGAAGAGGAAGATGCGTTTGTAACATTTCTTTCGCTAAACGAGACTCGACAGCTGGACATTTCAGAGCGATTAACATATAAACATCAATTATTGAGGGCATGGCTTATTATATTCAAAATTACTGGAAATACAAAGAATGGGGAGAGTGGAAAAGGGGATAAAAATGTAAAACAATGTAAGCTGATATAAAATGAAATCCGTATTTTAATTTTTTCTTTCATTGTAAATCAAATTTATAACAATCTTTTCCCACTTCATCATTTTAGAAAACTTTAATAAAGTCAATCCTATAATAAGTATACGGAATCGTTCCTCTAAGAATTTTTGAACAAAGTCCCCACATCAGTCTCAACTCATAAATTCATTCGATTCTTATAGGCCAGAAAATGACTGCAAAGAGTACACACGCCAGACAAGTTGAAGAAGATGAAAAATCTTATCATCACGTAATGACAAGATCTTTAAAATCATGTCAGTGGCGCTAATCAACTGTAAGGGATTGCTTGATAACCTGGCACTCTCGAAGAATTTAGTCATTTTTCAGACTAATGTGCAAGGATTCATACGAACAGCGAATAAAGGTTCCTTTACGCTCATTGCTTTTGCTGACCTTGCGTAATTCCTCATAACCTTAATGTTTTCCCCTGTCTTACATAAATTTATTTTGTATGGAAGCATTGTTAAAGGTTATCACATGGTCTCTTAACTACTTTTATTAACTGAGAAATATTAAATGCAATCATTGTTGCCTCGCGAACGAGATATTGGATAACTTTAAATGATTTGTTACCAGGCATTAGCTTCAATGAATGTCATTTGAAAAATACAACTACATAAGCATCCTCATCCTATGCATGAAAAAATATTTTGTTGATATGGGTCACGTTGCCCATCTAGAGCATTTTAAAATTATGATTGCTGCGAGCGTATTTCAGGACGCATATTTATCTGTAAACTCACTTCTATACAATATTACCTATCATAAAACACAAAACACACATATCTATCTATCTGTCAATATATATATATATATATATATATATATATATATATATATATATATATATATATATATATATATATATATATATATATATATATATATATATATATATATATATATATATATATATATATATATATATATATGTGTGTGTGTGTGTGTGTGTGTGTGTGTGTGTGTGTTTAGGTGTATTCTTCTCCATCACGAAGATAAAATATCACGGTGAACTCCACAATGAAAATGAAGGAGAAACCAGAGGAAAAGGAAATAGAGTTCTTAATTTGTCCCAACAGTGTCGCCCTCCACCAGGCCTCTTCCGGGGAACTTTATTGACTAATCAGTTTAAGAAAAACCTATACCGGACATATGTTTACATTTGGCTTCAAGACTTACATAAAACAAACAACCACAAATGGTTAACGGTGCTTACAACTGTTACAGGATAATATAAAATATAAATTATCTAGTACATAGTTCGTCCAATAGAAAAGGTTAACAGTCTATGAGGCTAAACAGGTAATTAAGTGAATACCTAAGTCAATATATTACATAATTTGTACTGGTTTTTCATGATATGTAGAAATAGCGGGTCTGTCCTGAATAAGCTTATACTGCCGTTGAAGTTATTGTTTTCACTATATTGAATACATGCTGTTTCTATTAGATTTCTTTCTATAAAATTATTGTTTCTGAACAGGATTCTTGCTTGAGATCACTGAATTGGATAAAAACATTCTCTAGCATGTTTACTAATGGCGCTGTTTCTTTGATCAGTAGCAATACTATATTTATGTTGTGCAGTTCGTTTCTCAACAGTTTTTGCTGATTGTCCAATATAAAATTTATTGCAACCACAAGGAATTTTGTATACTACTCCGTTGTCGTATATAGGGCTGTTTCTTATTAAAGTTCTGCCAATGGTATTGCGGTAGGAAAACACAACAGTCACATCTAATAATTTAAGTGGATGGATAATATGATCGAAGGCTGGCATGTATGGCAAACACAGTATATTGCTATTAAAATTCCTATTTCCCTTAGTGGAATAAAAAGATTTTTTGGCTAGCGAGAAACACTCATCTATATCCTGTAAGGTAAAATTGTGCTTAAGACCTAATCCATATATATAATCTCTCTCGTCATCAAAGAATTCAGGGCTGACTAGATGAAGAGCTCTAAAAAACATAGATCTTATACCTGACTGTTTTACTTGTTTACTGTGGAAAGATCTCGCATTGATAATCAGATTGTTGTTGCTATCTTTTCGGTATACTTTAAACTTTAAAGTATTGTTATTTCTAATGACTTTAACATCCAAGAAAGCTATACTCGTATTTTCTTCCTTCTTAACAGTAAATTGGATCGAAGGCACTAACCCATTCAAGTGTATTAATGTGAGGTCTATGTCCAAATGAATTTTCCAAATACTAAATATGTCGTCAACATAACGGAACCAAAGTATATTATCGGGTAAAATGGAGTTAGCCAGCCTACTCTCATAAAATTCCATGTAAATGTTAGAAAGAACAGGTGAAAGGCAATTCCCCATCTGCATACCAAATTTCTGTCTAAAATGTTTACCATTAAAAACAAAGCAAGTATCTACTACACAAAGTCTAATCAATTGTAAAATAACACTAACTGGCAAAGTAAAAACATATTTATCTAGCTAACATTTCAAAAAATCCAGAATATCATTAACGGGTACACAAGTGAACAAACTAGTTACATCAAAACTAACCATAATTTCATCGTCCGTAAGCTTACATTTTTGCAGTTTATCAACAAAATCCACAGAGTTTATGATATGGGACTTGGAAATTGTGCCAACTAACGGCTGTAACAATGAGACAAGGAATTTTGACAAAGCATATGTGACACGACCAACTGTGCTGATTATAGGTCTCATGGGATAATTGGGTTTATGGGTCTTTACATTACCGTATAAATAGGGTAGACTTGCATTATATGAACGAAACCTGCCAATCATATCCTGATGTTTTCCAAAAATTACTTTCATTTGTTTGTGAAATTCACTATTAACTCTCTCTAGTGGGTTGGATAACAAAGGTTCATATGTACTGGCATCGTTTAACAAATCATTCATCTTATTTAAATACATTTCTTTATCAAGAATGACAATAACACTTGTTTTGTCGGCTTTGGTGACATATAGATTATCGTCATCTTTTAAAGATTTCAGAGCTACATTGAATCTCTTAGGGAAATAATTAAAACTGGTATGCTTGATGTAAGCCCCATAAACTATGCCTTTGGCTATGCTCAAAATATTATTTTCGTTGGAATTATATTCTACTAATTTTTCGTTTTGCACAAAACTCTTGAAGATATTTACAATGTCGGGCTTCTTTGTAGGGTTATTAAACTTTATACCCAACTTAACGCTGTCTTCTCATTTCCTGATAGCTGCCTAGATGAAAGGTTGCAGAAATTGGATGCATCTCCCATCTCTTCCCACGTCGAATGGTTGACTAGTGATTCCAGTTTCCTCTTGTGCATGGTCTGTATTTCCGCTCTTGCTCTTCTGAGACGATTATATATCCAGTTCATGAGGCCGCAGTGCCACTCCTGAGGTGTGTCTCTATAGAAGTCAATTCTGATACTCTGAACACTTTTGAAACGTTGCTTTGTGGATTCTCTGGCACTGTTGATATGGAAATTCAGGATGATGTTTTCCAATTTACCGAAGTTATAATTATTCAAGGCTCTCTTTTTCCTTGTGGTTGCAATAAATTTTATATTGGACAATCAGCAAAAACTGTTGAGAAACGAATTGCACAACATAAATATAGTATTGCTACTGATCAAAGAAACAGCGCCATTAGTAAACATGCTAGAGAATGTTTTTATCCAATTCAGTGGTCTCAAGCAAGAATCCTGTTCAGAAACAATAATTTTATAGAAAGAAATCTAATAGAAACAGCATGTATTCAATATAGTGAAAACAATAACTTCAACGGCAGTATAGGCTTATTCAGGACAGTCCCGTTATTTCTACATATCATGAAAAACCAGTACAAATTATGTAATATATTGACTTAGGTATTCACTTAATTACCTGTTTAGCCTCGTTAGACTGTTAACCTTTTCCATTGGACGAACTATGTACTAGGCAATTTATATTTTATATTATCCTGTAACAGTTGTAAGCACCGTTAACCATTTGTGGTTGTTTGTTTTATGTAAGTCTTGAAGCCAAATGTAAACATATGTCGGGTGTATGTTTTTCTGAAACTGATTAGTCAATAAAGTTCCCCGGAAGAGGCCTGATGGAGGGCGAAACTGTTGGGACAAATTAAGAACTCTATTTCCTTTTCCTCTGGTTTCTCCTTCATTTTCATTGTGGAGTGCACCGTGATATATGTGTGTGTGTATGTATATATATGTATGTGTATATATATACATAAATATACATATATACACATATATATATATATATTGTCACGAAGTGATAAGTGCCTGGTTATTACACAACTGTTAAAACCAAAAATTTACCTCACTTCAGCCAGATACCTGAAACCTCATAACAATAATATTACAACTGAACACTCTAAAGGTAACAATGATCCCTTAAAACTTGCTTATCACTTGAAAAATCAGTCTAAGTTTATCAAGTTATGAGTGAGGTAACAACTGTAAAGCAATAAGTTTACTAGAGGGGAAAGAGCATTACTCCATCGAACAACTATAATTGTTTCCTTGGTCCTAATTCACTCTAATAAACATAGAGGAGAACAAAGCATGTCTATCACTCACCTTGTGCATACACAAATAGCTCCCTTCACTGATAGTAAAAAATGAACAACTGTGCTTTTAAAACTTTAAGTACAAAAATTTATTTCTAAGTTCAAAAGTTATAAGTAGAGTTCACAATCTCAAAAAAATTATTACTCAAAAACAATATAAGACTGAAATATTCTTAAACAAGTTTAATTCACAAAAGTTTAACTTATCAAGAAGTTAAGTTAACCAAGCAGAATTCAAATTATTAAGATTTACTCCAAATTTGAAAAAGAAATCTCAAGAAATGGAAATCAGCACAAGTATTCAGTGTTAAAGCATCAACACATATAAAGTGCTAACTAAATCAGTGTTAAATCACCAACACAAAATCTTGGGTAACAATGTGAAACTATAAATACAAGACACATAAAATAAATGTAAAGACAAGAACATGTAGAAAGGCACAAAAAGTTTATCAACAATAATTTCACTAGGGCAAAATCTGTTTAAAGATTACATCCACCTTTTAAAAGATCATGTTCACCTTGTTTAAAAGATTATATTCAACTTTTTACCAAAACCATATTCAACTTTTTACCACGGTAAAAAACAAGTAAATAACGCTTCACCTTTCATAATCCTCTGTACACCATTACACAGCTCCTCTTTCTTCATAAAAACACTTTTGTTAGGCCTGTTAGTGTAATCTCACCCTTATATCAGATTCTTCCAAGGGAGCATTAAATATTTTTAACAATTCACAAAACTTATATGGTTGGGAGAAGGAGAGAGTGACCACAGTTTTACACACTTCTATATAAAGATGGGTTGAGAGAGAGAGAGACCCTGTTTCTGTCAATTCCCAGTCTGAATTGAACGAATTTACTTTACCAATGTCTTCTATGACTTAAAACCTGTTGCTAGATAGTCATTTAAAGAAAGAGGTTATCCTGGAAGAATACTAGAATAAACTGAGTTTCCTTCTCTACAATAGAATAAACAGAATACAGAATTTCTTCTTCTATGGAATGAACAGTTTATTCTTGGGTTTATTCTTTGGCTCAGACAGCGATATACAGTATGTTTGCCTCTTATCTGAATGATTGGTAGCCAACTTCTTGCTTTAACACTTGTTTAAACAGACACAGGCCTCTGAACTGGCCACGGCTAAGAACCTGTCATCCCTTTTCATCAATAACATGAGTGGTCTCTCTTGCATACCCATCCTGTGCTGTTAGGCACCAAGTACACACAGCTGTGCAAGCATGACCACAGGATGTATCTAATCTGATCTGGTGACAAAAATAGCTCTCTTTACAGAATCTAAAACTCCCATCTCCCACAAAATACATAACATATATAAGCATTGAACAACAATACACACATTACAAAATCACCTCATTACATTTCACAACAAATAAGATATCTGAAAGAAAAATCATATCAAAAATACAGACAACATAACAAAAAATACAGAACACATATTACTTTTACAGAATATTCACATATATATATATATATATATATATATATATATATATATATATATATATATATATATATATATATATATATATATATATATATATATATATATATAAACTTATTTATCTGTAAACTCACTTCTGTACAATATTACCTATCATAAAACACAAAACACACATATCTATGTATCTATCAATATATATATATATATATATATATATATATATATATATATATATATATATATATATATATATATATATATATATACAGTATGCTTAAAAAATCACAGTAGATGCACGTGACTTCAGTGTATAAGCGAATCCCACAGGAAAAAGACAGGCAGAAGTTCAGTACCAAGCACTTTGACGTTTATTGACACATCGTCGGGGCACGAATGAGACACAAATATAAAGAAGGTTACAAAGTAAACAAAAAGAACAAGAATACCAGATGGTCAGTTGTCAAAGGGTAATAAACAGAAAGTTAATCCAGGATAATCCAGGATCGAGCTGTCACAAACTGAACCTAAGACCAAACAAAAAAGAAATACTAAAGTTTAGGCTTACAAAATCCAAAAACATGTATAACCTTGAATACCAGATGGTTAATTGCCAGGGGTTAAAAAGAAAAGGTTAATCCATGGCAAATCCGGGATCACGCGGTCACAAACTAATCCAAATATATACTTAACCATAAGGCAAACGGAATCTTACACATTCAAATTGCAGAAACATGTATAAAAATTAATATTAATTTTGCTTATATTTATCAACAACTTTTTTCATTATTAAAGCATCAAGTTTAAATAAACCAAGACTTAAATTTAGAACACTTTCATTATTTGACTTAATAAAACAAGATTCAATGATATTCTTTTTAACTGTGTCATTGCACGGGACTAAAGGTCTTGCTTTACTCCAGTTGATAGGATGATCTAAATCTCTTATATGTACAAATAATGCATTCGATATTTGGCCAGTTCTCACAGAATATTGGTGTTATTTGATTCTTTGTGAAAGTGGTTTTCCAGTTTGTCCATAATATATTTTATCACATTTTTTACAAGGAATTTCATAGATGCAGCCAGAAACTTCTTTAGGAGAATTTTTTTATCTCTAAACTCTTAACATTAAAATTACTGAAAACAACATTTATGTTGAAAAGCTTTAAAATTCTAAGAATTTGTAAAAACCTTTCATCATACGGTAATTTGAGAATATTATGCTCGCTGAATTCCAGTTTGTTATTAGTTAAATAAAATGTTTTCCTGGCTCTTTTCCATGCTACATCTACAAAGGTCCTTGGGTATTTAAGTTTCAAAGTAATATCATAAATAGTTTGGATCTCAGCATCAATGAACTGCGGGCTACAAACACGTAAAGCCCTTAAGAACATTCCAGAAAAAACAGAGAATTTAACATTCTGATGGTGATTGGAATAATAATGAACAAAAGAGGCAATGTTAGTTGATTTTCGAAAGACTGAAAAGGTGAAATTTTTATTAATTTTTATACATGTTTCTGCAATTTGAATGGGTAAGATTCCGCTTGCCTTATTGTTAAGTATATATTTGGATTAGTTTGTAACCGGGTAATCCCGGGTTTGCCTTGGATTAACCTTTTCTTTTTAACCCCTGACAATTAACCATCTGGTATTCAAGGTTATACATGTTTTGGATTTTGTAAGCCTAACTTTAGTATTTCTTTTTTGTTTGGTCATAGGTTCAGTTTGTGACAGCTCGATCCTGGATTATCCTGGATTAACTTTCTGTTTATTACCCTTTGACAACTGACCATCTGGTATTCATGTTCTTTTTGTTTACTTTGTAACCTTCTTTATATTTGTGTCTCATTCGTGCCCCGACGATGCGTCAATAAACGTGAAAGCGCTTGGTACTGGACTTCTGCCTGTCTTTTTCCTGTGGGATTCGCTTATATATACAGTTTATGTATGTACTGTTAAGAACTCTTCAACAAGAGCTACAAATTATTATTATTATTATTTTTCAACCAGGTCCTCTGTTCAATAAATCAATTGCCAGTCCAGACAAAGATTTACCACACACTAGACGTTAGGTAATACACACTCAAAGAGGGTGACAAAAAGGATAAAATGCCTCGATTTAACACTTATTTATTTACAAAACAAACTTAATCATTAAAGTGTCCCCGAAAACCTGCTTGAGGAACTAGAAAAAAATACATACAAGCATGTACAATACCCTCACACATACCTCAATCTCCTACCTAACTATTATACCGAAGAGTAAGAGAGAAATGTCACAGTAGTAGAAAATCAACACTCATGCACGTGTACACGATAGGCGGAGACACAGTGAAGAAACTTGACACTAATAACTGACTTTTTCCTTAACACTAATATTTACAAAACATTTGAGATACACCTTAATTCATACAATTAATAAACGTTCACCAAATATGGTGAAAATACACTGAAACTGCTTCAGTCAGGGAAACGGTCTATAAAAGTTCCTACGGGAGCTTCCGCTTGGTGCTTTGAAGCAATGCTCCGACGGGGTAGTCCACTCACAGAAGAGAACAAATATAGACAAAAGGGGATGCTCACCCTTCTCCGGCCTCAGAAGACCTCCTGACGATTCCCGAAGGATACAGCAGTGCACTCGTCAACACAAGGGATGGGCCTCGCTCACAGGTGAGCAAAAGCAAAACCCACAGACAAGCTCGCACAAGAGGGCACAAGGCACACCCTCTCCACCAACAGCAGCCTCACGTTGAAAAAAAAGCGAGCGTCTAAAAGTCCTGGCCTTGGCCAGAAAGCAGTGTTGCAGCCAACAAATGACGAAGAGTGCAGAGGAAATATAGGATGCTGAACCTCCCTTCGGGGAACCAAAACTATCAATCCTTCCCTGATGGAAAACTCCCCCACATCAAGTAAGGGCGACAAGAAAAACAGCGAAAAACCATCGGGCGAAAGAGGCAATTACTGAAGACGATACTCCGCTTGTTGAAATATGAAAAAAAAGAAACAAGCGGATAAATACAACTATATAACAATAAATACAAAATCCTTGAGAGGAGCGAAAAGAACCAACAAGCAGTTTCTCGTGACTTATGTAAAGATGAAAATTTAACTTACGTCAAAGAGAAACCAAAGAAAAAATTTAATAAGTAGTTACAGTATGTATGTATGTATGTATGTAAGTATGTATATATGTATATATATACATAAATATACATATATATTTATATGTAAATATATATATATATATATATATATATATATATATATATATATATATATATATATATATATATATATATATACTGTATATACACTTATATATAATGTATGTTACCATGCACGAAAACATTTTACAGTTGCGAAAACAGTATGCTTTAACAAATGTGTAACAACTCATGTTTTATTGCGTAATCGAATGAAAAACCTGGAACCTATGATGTTTCTAAATGATCCAATGACAAATGAGTCTCCAAAGTGACCAATTGCATTGCATACGTTCCTTTGCTTCTGGAATTCTTCCAAATACTTACAAAGAAAGCAAAACTAACTAACACAAACACATTCGCAAACCATGTATAGCACCGTGGTCTGAGTCCCCCCTCCCGTCCCCCCCCCCTCTGCAAGGAGGGAGAGAGGGAGGACGATCCAATATTGGAGCCTAAAACTAGGAAACTAGTAAACCTTTCCGAGCCCCCAGACACAGTATCTAACATTATTTCAATTCACCCCACACAGATCGAACCAATAATAACATTAACATAAAGAACTACAAACATTACACTACATACACAATGACAAATGGGTCTGTCCCATTCTTTATCCTTCTCCTTATACCTTCATTTCATCCCCCTTTATACCCCCTTCCAAACCTTATCTTCCTTCCGGGGGGACCCTCAGGGTTTAAATCGATTTGTAATCGAACCCTCACTCTAACCTATCCCCCCCCCTTCATTCATTCAAGCAAAACTAAAACTCATTTTCTATACTGAATAAAAAAAACGAACAGAAAAAATTAAAGAACGTAAATGATTTGAATAAAATTTGAATATGAAAAAAGTTACTTGCTTCTGCAGGAGGGAAAAGTGGTCCATTTATTTAGAGATATTTAGAACCTGCTACCCAAATGCCTTATCAGTTTCATGCGCTTAATTTAGAATCTAATGAGCCTGCAATAAATACCTCATTCTCAGGCAGGTACATGAAGCAGCAATAACGCTAATTACTCACGTGATAAGGATTTACAGTCGCCTTCCCTTTGTGCTACCGCTGAATAAAACCTAATGGAAGGAGAAGATTTCCCCCATTTTTCAAATACTGTTTCTTTAAGCTGAGCATCTAACGTTTAACATAGTTACACTTTTTATTACACTTGAAAAGTCTGCACTATCCATTATTTGGTAGGTCGGTGCACAGGCTTGCACACGAGACCTCGTGTTGTTGAGAGGGGCCCAGCCCTTGTATGATATTCTGCTAAATTTTGTAAGGAAAAAGGAATCTGTGTGTAGAGATGAAATGGAAAGTGGTCTCGACTCCATAAAATGATACATCTTGAATATTTCCTTTTTGGTGTTAACGAAATGGAAGTCATTTAAACGTTTCGATTCGTGGGGAGAGAAACGTAAAACATACATTATTCAATTCTTTCAGTAAGGAAGTCTGTTTAGTTTTATTTTTTGCAGCATAAATATCTTGAGTAACAGGAAAGTGTAATTATATTCAACATGGATAACAACGCATTAAATAAAGGAAAACCACATTTCTTGTGGTAATGTAGGTGAGTGCCACAATCGAAGTGGTATGAGCTCTTATGAAAAAAGAAAAATGAATTAATATTTCACTCGTCGTAATTACTTAATTCGGTAAAAATTTCCAAGTAACCAAGAAATGCATAACCAAGGGAACTAAACTGCAAAAAGAATAATGAAAATTAAATAAATACCACTGCAGAAAATGCTGAAATGAATAGCAATTTGCTTAAAAGAACAAAACTGAAGATACAATGCAGGTTTCAGATACGTTCATTAAGAGTAACAAAGCCAAGGAATTCACGAACGTAAACAAAGGAATCCGTTTAAATAGTGGGGCCTCATTCGACCTCTATACGCTGGTGAGAGAGAGAGAAGAGGCATTTGTTCTTCGTAGTCTCAAGAAATCACCCCCTAATCCGCGGTGTCTTTCTACTCTATTTATAAACTCTAGACTAAACTGGAAGGGATGTGATGCTGAAGGACACTTCTGGTGGATTTTGTTGAAGTTCTTTATTTTCTCCGAGATGTCTGTCTGCTTCTTTATGGAACTACTGACGGGCTCGGTCTGGAGTCTGAATGTGGTTTCCTTTCTATTGTCCCCAAAGAAAAAGGATTTCATTTTACTTTTCTCCTTTTCTGTTTCCTCTTCATACCAGTTTGCTAAGATTTTATTTCATAAACTGAGAGCAAAGAAAGAGAGAGATTCACAGAACATTCAGAAACAAATAACTCCAGTTTGCTTTCGTCTTAAAAATGTTGCTTTAAGTCACAAGAAGTACTGTGCCAAATGCTTATGCTTGAATGGAATTAGGTATAGTCTGATTCTCTTTGATACGCACATAAACCACCTTCACTTATTTGAAATACATAGCTTTCATGAAGTCTTAAAGGAGGAAAGCATCGGTGAGAATTTCATTGCATTAATAAAAATAACAAACTATTTTCAAACTTACTTTGATTAAACAGCGATTTTTCTGGATGGGCGTTTCCTCTCCATTCCCAGTTGTTTGTTTTCACTTGTGAGAGAAGAAGCTTCTTAGGAAAGAAGTTGTTGGCATTGTTGTTATTGTTGTTGTTGAAGACGTAATGGGATGACTTTCTGAGACTGTGTTCTTTCCATCTTTAATTTCACAACTTCCGAGGAGTTCAAATTTGTGAAAGAGAAAGGACTTGAAGCCTTAATCTTAATATGAAATTTTGATTTTTTCGTTTTTAAATTCATATATCATAATGCTTCTTTTCAGCTAAGATAAAGTTTCAAAAATTGTTTTTAAATGTACACCCAAATTTTAGGGTAATAGTTGAGAATTGTTTAACTTAGTTGATAAATATTCAGGATTCCGATCTTGTTATTGACAGTAATATAAACAAGTAAAAAATGCGCAGAAGTTTGCTCTTCGGCGCAATCGAGATTTCTGTACAGCCGCTAATGTGTATAATCAAGGCCACCGAAAATAGATCTATCTTTCGGTGGCCTTGGTATAATGCTGTATGAGCCACGGCCCATGAAACTTTAACCAGGTCCCGGTGGCGTCTATCCTATATCGTTGCCAGAAGCACGATTATGGCTAAATTTAACCTGAAATAAAATCAAAACTACTGAGGCTAGAGGGCTGCAATTTGGTATTTTTTATGACTGGAGGGAGGATGATCAACATATCAATTTGCAGCCCTCTAGCCTCAGTAGTTTTTAAGATCTGAGGGTGGACAGAAAGAGTGCGACAGAGAAAAGTGCGGACAGAATAAAATGCGTACGGACAGACAAAACTGGCACAATAGTTTTCTTTTACAGAAAACTAAAATCGTATCTTATTCAATAGGAATATTTCTTAGGCAAAAGGTCGTCGCATATAATCCTTCATTTAGGGAAGTATGTGTGCAGTCGCCTAAAACTAAGAATTCTCGCAACTGAATTCACTTTTGAATTTGTTGAATAGGCACAACTTGGAGCTGAAAGTATCTAAGAAAAAAAAAAACATATATATATATATATATATATATATATATATAAACTTAAATATATAAAAGAAGTTCCCATATATGCCATTTTAAGTTGTCACTAAATGGCTTTGGGACACTTCAGGCTGAGTCTCGCTCGCCAAGCGATGTGTCTGAAGTTGACTTGCCTGGAGTTTTTATGTTACACATGCCTCTTCCAAAGAGGGCTGCCGGATAACGCTTCTCTTTTTTGTGTGAGGAGAAGTAAGTTTGGAAAATAAGTCTAACGATTAAACATGCCCGAGAAGTCATAATTCCTATTTATAGGTCATAAAAAGAAATCTTGCCTTCATGGATTCATTCTAGATGGAGCAGTCTCTAATTAAACCCAGAGACTATAATAAAATAACACACGATAAAATTGTGTTAGACAGCGCGTCTGGTCTTCTTTACATTTCATCAAATATGACCGACAGATAGTTACCGAGTTTCGTCTTAGTTAAGAACATTTTTTTATTCCTCCAGATAATATCCAAATATGTATCCATACTTACGAGCATGCTACATCATAGAACACATATAAAGCAGCCCCAGCATCTCCCTTCATCAAATTGTCTCTTGTCTATCTCCGCCAGTACGTAGCTGTGATGAAAACTGCACGAGAACAGATGGCTGATGGCTGACTGCGCCTTTGGTTTCAATGAAAACCATCACAGAGGCACGAAATGCGAAAAAGAAGTGGCTTCAACATTGTTGCTCTTCGAAAGACGCTCAGTTCTGCCTTTGACATAAAACTGATCACAGTGACCCTCACACTACGAAATAAGTAAGACAAAGGATTTTTCACACAGGCAAGTAAAGACCCCCTTAGAAAATATACCAGATATATAAAGGCAGAAGAAATAGTAGATGTTATTCTTTTTTCTCCTTTGCTCCTATTGGTAGACGGACATAACATTAACTTTGTAATTTCAGCAGGTACAGAACTGAAATATCACTTTGAAATTTACTTGCATTTCCTTTCTTCAGTATCTGATTCAATTGTACACTGGCAAGAAAAGTGAAGATCAGTTTTCATTAGATTTCGTTCTTCGAATTTCAATTTTTTCTATACAGAAAACACATAAAATCTCGGTAAATTTACTCGAATCTGGTCTTACAATGCAAATTATCACGTTAAATCTGACAAAACAAAACGTTCAGATACTTCGCATCTTAGTAATCAGAATTTCTTTGACTTCGTTCATAGAGATCAAAAGATAATATCTCAAATAGTACTATTCATCAGAATGGCAATATTTACTCGTTTTCCGTTATGAACAAGCTTATTATTGCATCATCATACGAGGTAATTCTAATTTCTTTAATTTTAACATTCATGTTTGTATTTCACGGTGTTAAAAGTCAGCTGGAATTAATGGCAGTAAATGTTGTCCTAGGTAGGTTGTCTAAATCTATTTAAATCCACAAGAGCGTTCTCTATGATGTGAAGGGCAGCAACTGCTTCGAGAACAGATGGATGTTTCTTGATGGCTCTCTCTCTCTCTCTCTCTCTCTCTCTTCTCTCTCTCTCCATTGCTAAAACATATCACAAATATAGTATCGCTCAGTCTCTAAAAGAAAAAAAAATGAAATTAGCTCTTCAGTACATTGGCCTGCTCTTCACAACAGAAAGACTCTCTCTTCTGCTCTCTGACATAAAACTGATCTCTCTCTCCCTCACACATAACAATGCATTCGTTCCTTTTCGACAAAGCTCAAATTTAACTCTTGATTTCATTATGGAAGAAAGCGTTTCCGATTAGAAAATATTCCGTTCAATGATGTCATAAATTCATTTGAAGGTTGCTTGGTAAGTTACGTTATTTATTTTGCTCTCCTGTCGCTGCAAATTACAACGGACATAATACTTAAACTTACTACCGCATTTAAGTATCAATGATTTCATTATCGTAGAATATGATTGACAGTTATAAGAGGTCAAGAAAAATCACAATAAGACATTGTTTCTAATGTTGCCAGATGTCGCATTATTGAGCAACATATGTCCGAAGATTTAAAAAACTGTATCCTCAGACATTGTACATGGAACCTTTTACAGTGATATGGTTTGTCAAATTGGAAGCCATTTTTAGCAAAAAAAAATTATATATATATAAAATATATATATATATATATATATATATATATATATATATATATATATATATATATATATATATATATATATATATATATATATATATATATATATTTTAGTGTAACAGTCTGCTTTCATTCATCTGCCGATACTTCTGAAGTTTGATCTCAAGTAACATTCGTCCTATATTCAATACTGCTCATCCAGTCTCCAATGGATTTCGCTCCTTTATTGGAAATAACCTTCTGCCCGAATTATCACTCAGATAATGTCCTCGTTTCATCAACATCACTAGTGGAATAAAAATGAACATTGCTTTAATAATCTGAATATCGTAACGCTAACTGAATTCATGGCAGATTTATTTCTCTATGATTTCATTCACAATTTTTCGGACGGAACGACGCTGGTAAAAATCGCTCATCAGTTATGGGAAAATTCATAATGATCATGATCCGTCGGCAAACTGCTCTTCATATTAGTACTGTAATTCCTGCTGGAAGAATTGAACCATCGCTAAACAATCACGTGCCTTAATTGTTTTTTCTTTTCTCTATTATTAATACTATGCAATAATCAGTAATGTACATCAAAGCGACTTGACATGAAAACTTGATGACAATGGTCTAACATTCGACAATGAGAGACTTTTCACGTCGCTCATCTAAATAAACCTGAGACCGCAAATCATCCAACGCTAAATTACATTTCGAGGTGTAGCGGTGTTAGAAATGCTCTCCTTTTTCAAACTTTCAAGTGCAAGGGTGTGTATTGCCGAGCAAAAACTAATCATATTATGGCACTTAGGTGCGCAGTAAAAATGTTTAGAACGTTTTTCTGTACTTCTTTAGCTGTATCATATATTTTTTTTTTTTTCTACAACGTTTCATAGCGTGTGTCGAGGAGTCTTTTATCGTCTTGTTTGCTCTAAAGAATCGGCATTTTTTACTCTTGTGATGTACTTATGGGTTTCCCAAGTATCTTTAATGCTTTTCTTTTTTACTCGTCTCCTCTAATAACGAAAACTTTTTTTAAGCGAAGGCTGATCTAACATGAAAATCCAAATCTGACTTATTCTCCAGCAAGTAAGAGCATTTCCAGATCAACTCCCTTTAATTGATGTCAGCTTCCTGTAATTGATGTAAAAGATTAGTCAGTAAAATAACGACTTCAAATAGATTATTCTAGATCCACTTGTTGGTTTCTTCAAGATTTGGTTGTGCAAGCAACTAACCGATAATAACAAATTACTAAATGATCAGAACAGCAGTTTAGAACTTTACGCCGAACGTGCGTGCAACGGCTTCTTTTATTTTGCCCCACATTAGACTTCGGTAATTGAAACGCACACACACACACACACACACACACACACACACACACACACACACACATATATATATATATATATATATATATATATATATATATATATATATATAGACTATACATATATTCATAACTTCATATCTGAAGATCAACCTCAAATGTATGACTGTATGCACTAAACTGGTTTTGTATTACATTAATCTTATTTGTATTTTCGTTTGTTTCTGAAACTCGCTTCTCTGTTATCCTATTTTCGCTTGGGAATGTCTTCATGAAAAATCGGAAGACCTTACACTCCGGTGTGGTTAATATCCCAAAACATCTGCAAAACTCTTTTAGTGACACGGCAGTTCAGAAAAAGCGGACAATGTTAAAGCAGCACCTGTTGCTCAATAACCAGGATAAGGGCGGAATATCAATTATGAAGAGACAGAGACATGCTCGACGTGGAGGCAAAGGATTAAGGGAAAAGCGTTACACGAATGAGAGACGGCAGGGAAACGGCGCGCGGCTCTGGAAACGATGCGAGAGAAGAACGCTGCTTCAAAGGAACAAGAAATTGGAACCTTTAAGTTGATGCAGAGAGCGAGAGCTCAGAGTGAAAAAAGGAGCTGAAAGATATAGTGGAAAGGAAGTAAAATGGATTGGGGTGCAAAGGATAAAAGGACGAAAATACTCGAATCAAATTGTGTTCGAGATTTGTTCTCTTTGCAAAGAAACACATCTGGGACACGGCTTAACATTCAAGTCGAGAATCGAAATATAAAATTACTGGAAACCTTATTGCTAAATCTTAAATATAACTGAATCTACTAAGTAAAATGAAACAGAATGCAAGACATATTCCGATATTTCACACGCAGGTTAGTTATTTCAACTATGTAAAGTGATAATTTACTTTTACGCATAAAAGGCCTGCCACGGTTAGATTCAAACCTTATTGCAAAGCAACTGTTGGTTAGGACATAATCAATATATGTACAAGGTATTATTCATACTAGGAGAATTCTGTTATTTTAGGTAAGAGAGAGAGAGAGAAACTACATGCTTCCTTTTAACGTCACAGCATAAGGTTTTAAAAAAGTGTCAACCTTGAGAGAAGATGGAATTACATGAAATTACTCTAAAGTTAAGATCCCCCCAAAAATACACATAGATCTCTGGAAGGCATCTTGGGGAATCTTGTTCCCTCTCTCCTCTCTCCTTCTGTCAAGGGGTCGGAAAAAAGGTATCTGTTGTCAGCAAACGTTTGAACGTTTGTCCTCGCAATTTCAAGTATAAGGCAAAGGATCAGTAGTTTTTATATTATTATGATTAGCAAGAATTCGCTAGCAAATTGCCTCCCCCCCCCTCCTTTGTTGTTGTTGGTTGTTGTTGTGTTTCATTTACTGCCAGCCGGCCGATCGATAGACCATCTGTCTATCGACTTAAAAACAGGGTTTAAAAGATTAAAGGCGCTCCCATTTTTGATAAAGATCTTTCCTTCGAGGCAAAAGTAATCTGGCTTGGGCGTTTCTCCTACAGGCCAAAACCTCCCTGCGGGCAGCAGGTGCAATGAGTCAAAGCATCTGTGTTGGGCGCACCCCCTGCCCCAAAGGAGGGGATAAAAGGCAAAAAGCCCACGAGGTCCACACACACACACGCTGGCTGGAAGATATGGAATGAAGACGTCCCCAACACCTGGCCCCACCGATGCCCTTGCATCCTAACCACGTGGCCCTTTCAAAAGTATACTTTTCCTCGTGCCCTTCGACCGTATTCCTCGAGCCCAACCGCCATTGCTTGGAGTTTCGAGGAGACCCCATCGCCTTGCCCCTTTACGGAAGCCCTAGCATCTCACCACGTGGAAGAAACTCGTCCTCGGAAATCGCAAGTCATCCACGGACCGCCTTCTACACGCCCTCGGAAAATCTGCTAAGGTAAAGTGCCCTGGAAGAGCCCCATTTCAGTCACGCTTTTGTCTCGTAATATTTTCTTAAAGAGAAAGCCAGAAATCTCCCTTGTCTAATGTCCGGGCACCTCTTGCACTGGCAGTATTAATTCTTTATTACTCCTTTGGCACCCTCAGTGCAGCCTCAATTCATTATTCTTTTGTCTATTCTCATTACTGGCGTATAATGTGCGTATCTCTCATTTCAGAGGATCCTATTTCGTGGAAGCTTCTCTGGCTGTGTCTGGAATCCCCAGTTTCATTCAATCCCGTAGGAATCTCCTTCAGGATAGTAATCTACTTGAGTTCCTCTTTCCCGTACTGATATCATTTATGTAAATACACTCCTTTAAATTTGCCTAATGTTTTACGTGTATTTCCCTCAGTAACAAGAGCCCTAAGCTCATATGAAATTCTCCTTTGTTTTCCTCTTTTTTACGTTTTCCCGTACCCACGAAGTCAGAACCACAAGGCTAAATTAACTTAAATTGTTGCTACCTGTCTCACAGAGCATATTTCAAACTAAAACCACGGAAAAACGTAAAAATGGCGACCTGGCCATAGATCTCGTTTTGCAGTTGCAGTTCCCTAGTGTTGCTTTATTGCATTTGCAACGTGCCAGATCAGCTATTAGCAAAGCTAAGCTGGGTACGAGACAATTACGAACCTTTTTGTGTAAAACCAGCACACAGATCCAGAAAATTCCACGTAAGTAATGTGTTAATCTTAGCAAAACCTTTTTACAATCGTGACTGTTCCTAGGAATTAGAAATAGGGACGCATGTAATCACTGAGAGAAAAGAACCGCCGTATTAGATTCGTTAATGCATGCCTTTCAGGATAGGTAGTTAGGAAATAACCAGTGCTAACCATCCCTTGCTTCAAGGAATAGTGAAAAAATTCCTGTGTTAAAATCCTTGCCATATTCTTGCTTGAGGAATAGTCATTTGAAATTCCTCTGTGATAACTTTTACTTATTGCGAATTAGCGAACTGTTATTTAGACGCGAATAAAATTCCCACGTGGGACACGACGAAGTCAGCTTGCATTGCTGAAAATTCTCTCAGTGTAGTTAGTTCGAGTTAGGTGTTAGGAAAGCGAAATTTAAACTCCGCTTGGGAAAATTACTAGGCCATTGTATTGTTATCCTCTCAGACGACTGGGAAATTCCCGGAATCCCAGACGGTATATAAATATCGGGTTCATTCACCCAGAATCTAAAAATACCTCGGTGTTGGCCAAACGACCTGCACCCCCCCACCCCCCCATGCCCGCGTGTGTAGCATTTTTTTCCCCCCATTCATTTCCCAGCAAACATTTTTCTTTGGGTTTCCCGTTAGTAATTTCTAAGTCTAAAAGGACGAATCGTAATTCAAGTCCTAAGTGACTCCTAAAATTCTAAATTCTCGTGTGACGAAATTCCTCCAAATTCCACAAATTCCAAGTCCTGAGTGACTCTAAAATTCTACGTCGCGCGTGGCGAGAATTTCTCCAAATTCCAGTCCTAGAGACTCCTAAAATTCGTCGTGCGTGGCGAGAATTTCTCAAATTCCAGTCCTTAGAGACTCTAAAATTCTACGTCGTGCGTGGCGAGAATTTCTCAAATTCCAGTCCTTAGAGACTCCTAAAATTCTACGTCGCATTAGGCGAGAAATTCTTCAAACCCCAGTCCTCAGAGACTCATACAAAAATTCTCGTGCATGCGTGGCGAATTTCTTTCATTCTCTGGGAACCCAAAATTAAGTCCTTTTGAGACATTATATAGCGTAGTTCACACATCTAAGCCCTTACGGGACTGATCATTTCTAGTTCGTTAGAACAACTCCCTTAACTTCACGCTACAGCCGGCCAAGTCCGAGCGTGACAAAATCAACTACGTCTTCCGAGACACATATGAAAAAGTTCGTTCGCCAAGAACAACCATGTCTTTCAAGACATATCAAATTTCAACAAGTCTCCTCAGACTTACTAATCACCTGTCGTATTCAGACAGATCCATTCGCCTGCAGTCTGAACAATTGAGTGTTTCAGATTCCTGCAATTGAGTCTTTTCAGACAACCTGAGTCTTTTCAGACATATCCTATACCCATTATTCCAAGATGGCTAATACCAGAGCCCAACAAAACGAGGATTTCAAATTCTACATGTCCGCTGGGAAGGACATGGGACTATCGAGGGCAAGATCTGAGAGCATGGGTTCAAGAGCGAGTGGGCGATGCCAAGGCGGAGAGAGCAAGAGAACGTGAGGAGAGAGAGAGACGAATCGCTCAGAACAACGGGAGGATAAAGAACGCGTGCAGAGAGAGGGGAAGAATCGCTCAAGAGCAGGAGAAGGATAAAGAACGTGCAGAGAGAGAGAGAGAGCAGATCGCTCAAGAACAACGGGAGGAAAAAGACCGTGCAGAGAGAGAGAACGCCCCATGAGCTCCAGGTGCTAGAACGACAGCCCGCCACCCCCGCCCCTGCCGCGGGAATGGTGCCCTCAGCCAAGCTCACTTTCGTTCATGCCAAAATGGACCGAGTCGAACCCGAGTATGGCTTGAAAGGGCGAGCGAGTCCTGGAGTGCTGCGATCTCTCCCCAGCGGAACTCTCCCTTGTTCTCACTAAATTCCTGGGCGGAAAGGCCCTCGTTGCCTACCACGCCCTTCCGCCAGACGATCGGAAACTGGAAGCCCGTACGCCAAGCAGTTCTGAAGGCGTGCGAGATTACCGAGCGGTGGAGGAGACGTTGGAAAAGCAGCCCAGAGAAGCAGGCCAGACTTGGTCGATTGGGCGTACCATTGAGCGGGCGTTGACAAAATGGCTCGATTCGAAGGAGCCACTAACACCGCCCGGTACTCGGCGGTTTAAGTCGAGCATTTCCTGCGCTCGCCCCTCCTGCCCTCGCCACTCATATAGTGGAAAAAGCCCCACCAACACTCACCGAGTGTTGCCGAATAGCAGACATGTGGGAAACTCACCACCCTCAAGAAGGATCCATGGGGCGGAAAATAAATCCCCCGCCCCTCCTCGGAGGAACAAATTCCCCTAAGGCTGGAAACTCGGGCAAGCCCCTGACGTGCCATTATTGCAAGAAAACGGGGCATTCCTCCGAACAGTGCCGGAACAAGAAACCGGCTCCTCTCTCTCCCGGAAAACCGACAAATAACTCGCCTGCGCCCTCCACAGGGGCAGCGCGGAAAGACTTTAGCCAGACCTTTTGCACGGCGTGCAAGGTCTATGGCCATTCTCCCGCATGGGCAAAATGCCCACGCAATAATAAAGTAAATACTCCCACCGTCGCCTTGGCCGTCACAGATCCCCAGTCATTAGGCCCTCCGCCCGAAGGGCCTGTATCACGTGGCCCCTCCACGAGTAGCGGGCCCAGCGCGCCAGTCACTGCTTTCGAGGACTCGGGCGCACAAATCTCCCTCATCCGAAGGACAGAGTTCCCTACGGAGCTATCGTCAATAGACGAAAACTCGTCACGATCGAGGAATAAATGAATTTAAAATGATACTCCCGGTCCAATTGAGAGTCACAAGACCTCACCAATCCAAAATTTGCAATCTTGCAGTAGCAAGCCATCTCCCGGAGGCTATGACGTCATCCTGGGACAGGACTTTCCAGTCCCCACCGAAATCACGACAATCTAGGGGTCCACATTCCCGAATCATGCCGCGGGCGCGAGTAATCCTCCCCGCTTCTTCCTCAGTCAAGACTGGCGCCCCTGGGTACCAGAAGGACGTGCAGTCCCCACCAGTGCCACCTGAGTACGATGTACAGTGGCCCCCTCGATCGGTTCCCGATCCAATTTCAGTGCCCGGCCCTGCCTCGGTGCCAGTGCCAGGGCCCCAATCAAATCTCCCTTCAGGAGATGCCAAATTCCTGCCGGTGCCACTTGCATGCCCGAGCAGGGCCAAGCTTCGTCCGTCCTGACCGGCGAGCCCAAGAAACCTCTGATAGCGCCTGACTCTGCCCTGGTGCCAGCGCCAGAGCGCTACGCCGATCCCCATTCACGGGATCAACTCAGGACCCCTCTCTTCCCCGGCCTGGCACCGCTACCAGCGTCGGTCAGAGAGACGGTTCCTCCGACCACCGCGGAAGCTCACCTGCAGGTGCGGCCTGCGCAACCGTGCCTGAGCTGGTCATCGTTACCTGCGAGCCGCTCACGCCACCCCCGACCGCCTCCTCTCTGCCTCAGCCGTCGCCGACGCAATTGCAAGTCAGGATTCTGCCATATCTCACTTGGCCGATGAACTACAAGAGCCGCGACGGATCATGGTAGAACCCGCACGGAACACTCCTGCGTCAGCTGTCGCATCAGCAGGCCCAGGTGGTACTCCGTGCCGCCCTCCGATCGCGGGCCCTCCGCTTCCCGGCCGAGGACGACTGTCCCATTAAGAAAGACTCGAGGCGAAATTACCACGGGCGTGGGAATTTCCAGGTAGTTTACAAAGAGCTCTAGAGCTCCCATGGCACCTGTGCCACCATTTCATCTTTCGAAGGTCTTGGCACCCCTAATCCAGAAGGGGATGTCAGGCCCTCCTCTATCTTCTTCCGTTCCTCAGGAACTTCTATCTCTTATCACCTTCTATTAATCTTCCCTTAAATTACCCCCACAAGAGGCAATTAAAATACGGGATACCATTCCCCACAATGTATAAATCATTAAGAATAACAAAGTGAGAAGTGGCACGCCCTTGCGCCCATACCTTGGCACCGGGCGTGCGTGTCAGCCCTCCTGAAGGAGTCGCGCCTTCGGTGCACTTTCTCGCCTTGGGACTGAAGTGATAGTCCGGGCCGTAATTTATAGGCGAAAGGACGATAAATTCCGCCTAACACAATAAAACCCTCACTCTTTTTCCTTTAGCTCTTCTGCAAATATCATTTACTTTCTTTTAGTCATTTAGTTATCTTTATTTTAATGAATCATGAGTCATAAACTCTTGCCCTTGTGATTTAAATACCCCTTTCGTAAGCTCTGAGGGACGTGTCCGCCTTTCATATGCGGTCAAGTTTTCATTCATAACGTCTTGGTAATTATCCTTTTGTTATTATCCCTTTTCCCCCTTCCATTCCTTCCAAGATCTCTGTTTGTCCTACCCCACATCTTTTGTCTGCTCGCCCGTCATAACATTGAGTAGGCAGTGGGCGCATAAAATTAGCGTAGTTTAAGGTTAGCGAATTAAAACCTCGCGAATACTCTCTCGCCCGCATACGGCTGTCAAAATCCGTGTGGGGCCG
Source organism: Macrobrachium rosenbergii (assembly GCF_040412425.1). Taxonomy (NCBI): domain Eukaryota; kingdom Metazoa; phylum Arthropoda; class Malacostraca; order Decapoda; family Palaemonidae; genus Macrobrachium; species Macrobrachium rosenbergii. Next base: position 57,482,911 of record NC_089753.1, read on the forward strand.
GCTAAACAAATACGTTAAAACGAAGATATATTATCAATGCGAATATGTATAGCCATTACAGTATCGTAAAAGGGGATGTCATTTACAAAAATAAACGCTGTTTTTCATTTACACAGCCTCTTCAAGGCAGATTGTACTAACCGCATGCATTTTATCTAAAATTAAGTAACCGTGTATTTTAATTCTTGAACAATAACCATTTCTTTTCATTTGTTGGCCATAGCCTCATATACTTGGCCCTATAATTCACAATTGTTCGAGTCACATTATAAAGTTACCAGTGGGTAACCAAATCTAAAGTAATTATTCTTTTGCAAGTGTTTAAATCACTGCGTTCTGTTAACGAAAATTGTCCCAATGTGTTATTAAAAGTAACGTCGCAGCTTCATAAAACCCTTAGGAGTAAAGTTCATTGCAAGGCAGAATGTAGAGTAACGTAAAGCATTTGCCGCTCATTCTTGAATATCGATGTACACACCCGAAGGAGGTATGTACATCATCTTGTATGGGGAGGTATTATGATTAGCAAGAATTCGCTAGCAAATTGCCTCCCCCTCCTTTGTTGTTGTTGGTTGTTGTTGTGTTTCATTTACTGCCAGCCGGCCGATCGATAGACCATCTGTCTATCGACTTAAAAACAGGGTTTAAAAGATTAAAGGCGCTCCCATTTTTGATAAAGATCTTTCCTTCGAGGCAAAAGTAATCTGGCTTGGGCGTTTCTCCTACAGGCCAAAACCTCCCCTGCGGGCAGCAGGTGCAATGAGTCAAAGCATCTGTGTTGGGCGCACCCCTGCCCCAAAGGAGGATAAAGGCAAAAGCCCACGAGGTCCACACACACCTTGGGCTGGAAGATATGGAATGAAGACGTCCCCAACACCTGGCCCCACCGATGCCCTTGCATCCTAACCACGTGGCCCTTTCAAAAGTATACTTTCCTCGTGCCCTTCGACCGTATTCCTCGAGCCCAAACGCCATTGCTTGGGTTTCGAGGAGACCCCATCGCCCCCCTTTACGGAAGCCCTAGCATCTCACCACGTGGAAGAAACTCGTCCTCGAAAATCGCAAGTCATCCACGGACCGCCTTCTACACGCCTCGGAAAATCTGCTAAGGTAAAGTGCCCTGGAAGAGCCCCATTTCAGTCACGCTTTTGTCTCGTAATATTTTCTTAAAGAGAAAGCCAGAAATCTCCCTTGTCTAATGTCCGGGCACCTCTTGCATCGGCAGTATTAATTCTTTATTACTCCTTTGGCACCCTCAGTGCAGCCTCGAATTCATTATTCTTTTGTCTATTCTCATTACTGGCGTATAATGTGCATATCTCTCATTTCAGAGGGATCCTATTTCGTGGAAGCTTCTCTGGCTGTGTCTGGAATCCCCCAGTTTCATTCAATCCCGTAGGAATCTCCTTCAGGATAGTAATCTACTTGAGTTCCTCTTTCCCGTACTGATATCATTTATGTAAATACACTCCTTTAAATTTGCCCACGTGTTTTACGTAATATTTCCCTCAGTAACCAGAGCCCTATGCTCATATGAAATTCTCCTTTGTTTTCTCTTTTTACGTTTTCCCCGTACCCACGAAGTCAGAACCACAAGGCTAAATTAACTTAAATTGTTGCTACCTGTCTCACAGAGCATATTTCAAACTAAAACCACGGAAAAACGTAAAAATATCTTTAACTTCTCTTCAATATCCATTATCTCCTCTTTTCTCTGCTAAACAATCGTATAGGGGTTTATTATATGATCTCGCTCACTACTGGATTTTTCCAACCGGAAGCAATGCATTATTTAGTAACATGACATTGCGAAGGCATTTATTATTAATTTAGGCACACTATCTATGCTGAAATGCGATCTAGTAAGACGCAGTTTAAGTATGAATGATTGACAACTCTGACGACTGTTGCGCTTCTTGAACTCAGAAACTAACACCATAAGAAAATAGATTAATGTCAAATCTTAACGCGTTTTAGAGATGATCGCATGGTAAAGTTGTTTAAAATACCGTTGACATTAGGTCATAATATGATGACACAGGACGGCACAGTGCTTCCTTAGAAATTACACCATATGCAAAGAACAAGCAATTGAGCTTTCTGTACAGCGTATAATCTTGTATGAAACTCTTTGCCACGGTCCATAAAGCTCTCATCGGCGGCCCATGAAACTTTCAGTCACGGCCCGGTGGTGGCCTGTGTTGTTGGCACCAATAGCGGTGCCAGACGCACGATCATGACTGAGTTTAAACTTAAATAAAATAGAATCTGCTGAGGCTAGAGGGCTGCAATTTGGTATGTTTCATGATTGGCGGGTGGATGATGAACTTACCAATTTACAGCCCTCTAGTCTCAGTAGTTTTTAAGATCTAGGGGCGGACGGACAGACAAATAACCATCTCAATAGTTTTCTTTTACAGACAACTAAAAATGAAGCCAGAGTTCTTAAGGGCAGGACTTAGAAAAGATTCAAAACTTTCCATCAGATTATAGCAAAAGGAAACGAAAAAGGAGACGTTCCTAACCTTTTCAAATAGATATCAAAATAAATAAATAAACAAGATCAAAAAATAGAAAGTTGTTTTAAAAAAACATAAAGGACTGTTCATAAGTAGCGCACCGGCTGATGGAAAGAGAACAACTAAAGTAAGTGTTTGTAGGAGGATAAACAGGAAAATATTATGGTGCTATTGTTCTACAAAGACTAATGCCGACGTTTAATTTGGCATTCTTAAATGACTCAGATAATAAATTAATTCTATTTAAACAAAATGAATAGGACGAACTGCCAGTGGGAAGAGTTTCTAAAAAGAACGAACTATTGTAGATCGGATCGGGGGAGGATGAAAAAATTCGAGAGGGAAAAGATGTCTAGGGACCAAGAAACAAAACGAGATATAATTCAAGAATCCACTTAACGAATGGAAAGGAATAAAGTTTTCTGGTTACAGACGGGAAGTTTAAAACAACGTTGAATCAGTTCCTTAAGAAGTGTCGTGCAATTGTTGAAGGGTACCTATGACCAGCTGTGACTGGGACTGTATAGTATAACCAATTCTTGTTTAAGCTCCGGAGGACTGGAATTGCTTTTTATCATTTAACAGTCCTACATAACTTCCCATATATTTGGAGGTAATCTTTGGCTATGTAATTCTTGCGCCCTCCTCTGTCATTAAAGAACTAAATATATTCTTCCATACTTACCTAGCCATAAACTTTTAACCATGAACAGCAACATAACGGAACCATCACCATCATGAAGCCAAAGTTTAATACGAAACCTGTAATCCTTCACCGCTCTGTAAGCTAACGTCAGCCCCATTAACAATTGCAGGAAACCAGCAAAATTCACCTCCATTAGCCACGGTGTTTCCTCTCAAAAGATACCAGCTAATGACTGATGAAATTACCTGTTTGTCTCTTTCGTCGTCCACTTTTCATTGACTTCTATCCAAGAATTCCTCCTCCACTTCAACTTACTCATATTTCCTCCAAGCCTTCCATTTGTGTTTCCTCTCAATTCTACACTTTATATACAGTATATATATATATATATATATATATATATATATATATATATATATATATATATATATATATATATATATATATATATATATATATATATATATATATATATATATATAAATATATATATATATATATATATATATATATATATATATATCTATATATATCTATATATACATATGTAAACACTCATATTGTTACACACACACATATATATATAATTGTATATATATAATGTATATACAGACAGCTAATCAACCTGGTGCTGCCTGGGAAAACTGAATGAAAGTCGATCATTTACCTAAGAAAGGAAGCAAAACGTGGTGTAGTTTCGATTAACTTTTTTATTTAAAGCGATGAATTCTAGACAGAATTATTAATCACAGGAAAGAAAAGCATTTTCAGTGATAGTACACATAATTTACACGACAAAAGAATTCTAAGGAGATGCAGAAAAATTTTTCTATGTGTGGCCGCAATTCCAGTCACGTTACTCGGCCCGATACTGAGCCAGAAAGTGTACGAATCAACATTTCCAACACTCCACGTTTCATACCAGTCCAAAATTTTATCCCATGGCTGGGTATTTGCCAAGACCCGCAGGAAATAAAGTACTCATAAGGGCGTGGATACGGGTTTGAAACCTACATGAAAATCTCCCTTGGGTAAAATGAGGGCTGTTTGGAAAATTTCATCTAGATCGGTCAAGCGGTTCAGATTTCTATAGAATACAAGTTTACAAGTTTAGTTACATTCAAATAAATATATATATATATATATATATATATATATATATATATATATATATATATATATATATATATATATATATATATATATATATATATATATATATATATATATATAGATAATCAATGCAATCACATGTGGAACAGAAATAAATTTCTGACTCACATCAGGATCGAACCCAGGTCTTTCAAATGAAAGACCAGACCTCTGACAACCAGACCACACAATTCATAAAAGAAGTTGGAACCTGAGTACCACTGTACTTAAGACATTACCTCGGCTGGCTAATTGCTTGCATGCTAGTGTGTTTTCCCCAACTTCCCAACTCAGCAGTGACCCAATTTACAGCATTTCATTCGAATTATCCTTTCTGAGTGAATATGATAGAAATAATCAGCACACAGTCACGTGTGGAACAGAAATAAATTTCTGACTCACATGAGGATCAAACCCAGGTCTTTGAAATAAAAGATCAGACCGGTGACAACCAGGCCACACAAGTCATAAAAAAAGTTGGAATCTGAGTACCGCTGTCCTTAAGGCATTAACTGGGCAGGCTAACTTTACACAACAAAAAATACACAACAAAAGAATTCAATGGAGATGCGGGAAAATTTTTCCAAGCATGACCGCAATTCCAGTCACTTTACTCAGCCCGACACTGAGCGAGTTACACGTCGGCTCACCACCGCTGCAGAGCCCCCTGGCTAGTTTGCAGGTCGATACAAAAGTGTATGAACCAATGTTCCTGACACTTCACGTTTCACGCTAGTCCAAAATGTTATCCCATGGCTGGGTTTTTGCCAGGACCCATAGTAAATAAGATACCCCTCAGGGTGGGGGTACAGGTTTGAAACCTATACAAAAACCTTTTTTGGGTCAAATGAGTGTGGCGTGCAAAACTTGGTCTAAATCAGTCAAACGGTTTGGATTTCTATAGAGCACAAGTTCACATATATACAAGTTGACAAGTTTAGTTACATATATATATATATATATATATATATATATATATATATATATATATATATATATATATATATATATATATATATATATATATATATATATATATATATAATTTATATATATATATATATATATATATATATGTATATATATTATATATATATAAAATAGTGAATAAAATCGTGATAAAAAATCAAGATACAGGCACACAAAAATAGGTAATCAAAGAAGGAACATACAAAGAAAAAGTAATCATGTCCACAAAGGGTACTGCAAACATCATCCACAAATGAAGAAAAATAGTTTTTCCTTCTGTTCAGAAAACGGTGTCATTCACATCAACATACTTCGTGAGGTATCCAAATTTTCGAACGTGAAGTACCTCCGTGAGTTGTGGCCCAACAATAAAAGCGAATATCGTGTGCTGCAGCGATATCCAGAATCAAATAAGTTTGACCGAAAAAATAAGATGCAATTTTTGTCATGAGACTGAGCAAGTTGAGCCAACTCGAAGGTTCCTGAAAGCACCAACTGGCTGTCATGATTTCCTTCCATTCAAGTTTTAATTGGATTTGTACCAAACTTGAAACAAAAGCCTCTATTTTCCAAGTAATATCTAGCCGTAATCTTATTTGCATGCTTCATTCTTTCGGAAGAAGCAAATGCCAAGATGCAAGAATGAAAAGTCTTTGATGGTCCTAGATAATCGATGCAAGCCATTCACGAAAAAGTCCCTTCGTTTTCCTTCGAATTTTGCTTCTTCAAAGTGATAACCTTTAATCATTTTCCTATTGTTTATCTATACGCTTTTTGGGTTATTTATATATATTTTTGTGCTTATTTTTATGCTTATTGATTTCCAATCAGTTACCCATCATCATTATTCTACATTTTTTGTTCTTCCTTATTCTCCCGATATTGGAGAATTTTGTTAATAGATTTTTTGGATACCTGAGTTCTTTAGCATTTCCCGAGGCCATTTCTATTTGGAGGGATTTTAATATCACTACTATAATTGTTGTCATTATTAGTATTCATGATGAGCATGCATACTTATGCATTAGACCAAGTTCCGTCAAATATTTATGAAAGAAAAGAAGAAAATTGGCTTCTTATTCCCAAAGCCTGATGCTTATAACACTCGCTGTCAAACAATGACTTCAGCTACCGTTCTCAGGTATTGCTGCCACATTAAATTGTCTCACGGAAACCGAGGGAAGCTATTAGAAGTGTCACACACTTCATCTTTCCTTGTTGACATCCTCCCCCTCCTCCTCCACTCATTACTCATTAATACTACTACTTTTCTTCCTTATATGATGACGGAATTTTTTTAGTGTGAAATGTATTTATGATGCCAATTAGTTGCTCTATAAAATTCGGCATTACAAATAAGCGGAAAAAATTGCTCTCAAATTAAATTAATTTGGTATCATTTACGTGCAATGGTGTCTTGTTGTTTTTATTATTGTCAGATTAACCTGGCCTTATATTGCAAAGCAGTCTAGCTTGTTTACCATTCTTTCAGATGATGCCTCACCCTTGTTGATATTTATATCAGATATTACGGCAATAATTAGTGCAAGATCTGGATATTTAAAAGAATGAATTTTGTTGCTTCCACATATTTTTGCAAACATGCACCGTTTATTTACTCCTGCTATTTTTTCTTGTTATGCAGACATTTTATAAACTACTTGTCTCATATTATTTCGAACTAAAGAATTTTTTTTTTAGAAATCATCCATGATTGGAAGAGGATAAGAGATTTTATAAAGAAGTAAATTTATTAAGAAAGCTGAAATGAAGTATACTCTGGAACACAAACCATCTTTCAGGATATAATTTTGGTCATAAATTCTCTTCAATAAAATTCTTACGCATCTTGAATAAATTAGTGAAAGTTTTTTAGGTTTTCCTAAATATAAGTACTTTCAAACTTCAAACAATTATGTCGGATACCTTAACAAAGACACTCCCCTTAATTAAGAAGAAAACTGTAAATTCCTAGAGGTAAAAGTAGCCCATTTATTATTAAAATTGAAAATAACAAAAATCTACATATTATAAAAGATTTAACTATTTATGGTAAGAATGTAAACGTTAGAAAACCTTGAGATATAACTTGGAAATGCTCTGTTTTTGTACAGCAACTCATGTTTATAATGGGATTCACGAAATTCTGAATCAATTAGTACCCATCATAAATATTGGTCACCTTCTACCCTTAGATGCTCAACGTCTGTGAGTCAATGGACACTATCAAAACATAGCTTCGTTCTCAAATGCTTCCAAATACTTTTGGGAAACATTTACTGTTGGTGATACAAGAGAATTAAAAATTAGTGCAAAATTAAAACGTTCTCATCTTCGGGAAAATGCTGTGCGTAATTGTCCCAAATTATCATTATCCAGCAGACGAGGTTGAAAAGCTTACGAAAAGAATATGAGACAAAAGTATTTTATTTTTTTCTGCACGCTTATTTTTCAGAGCAACTTAATTCACTTTCCCTGAGTAAGATAGCTCCTGATTAACCACAAAGAAAACAGTGTTAATAATTCTCAGGATTTTTTCATTTAGTTCTATCAAAGATTCTTTAGCGTAATGGAGACACAAGAAAGCACATTAGATAAGAGACGAAACCCTTTAAAAAAGTCCATAAACAATTACTGTAGCCATTATCCTAACCGTGCTCATGTAGGCATTTGGTACAAATTCTCAAAATTTCCTAAAAAGTAATGTTACCACGTTCTGAGAGAGGATTGTCTTGGGCGAATCTGATGCTGAGATCTTTTCGAAAATAATGATTGTAAAATAATAAATCGTAAATGAAAAGTTTAATGCTGCCCTTCAAAAATGTTATCGCGCGAATCATTTTTGTGTTGCCTTTTCATCACATCCACTAGTCTTCTGAAAGGTAAATATAGTTCCTTTCCTAAAACTCGTTAAGGCACGAGAAGTTCTGAGATGCTGTTTAGATAAGGAGAAAGTATTATGGACAACGTCATAAGAACATTAATTTTAGGTGGCTTATCAACATTACGTCACACAGCTGAGAGAATAAGGGGAAGGAAGAGAGAAGGAGGAGCCGTCCTCTGAGATAATCCTTAGGGGCGTTGTTCCTCCTTCAGCAATATTCATTGTCATTTATTTTTTTTATTCTTTATAAGTTTCCTGCAGGATCATGTATGTTGGAGGGCGTCTTAAACTAAGATTTGTTGATGTGTGTGTGCGCGCGTGAGGTTTTTGGGGTGGGGGTTGGGTCTCTCTTTCAGATGCGTTGATAACTTACTTTTGACGACAACTTGTTCTCCTACATGTTAATCACTACTTTGTGCAGATCTTCTAACGGGAATCGGCATAAACCTGGCTAGTGAGCTGGGCATTTGGTCACGTGGGGCGTCGCCTCCATGTGACCTTTTGCTGGTCTGTCCGTAGTGTATCTCCTCACAGTCATGGTTTTGCTGTGTGCCAGAAGTCAATATCACGGGGAAGACAAAAAAGAGAAGAAACGAAGGTAAAAAAAGGCTTTAGTAGTTCCAGACAACAGCATAATTAAACCGCTCAAAAGGGAGTTACAATAGTATAGACTGGCAGGGAACTATGAAAACAATACAAGGGTCAAAGTGGGAAAAACCGCTTGCCTGGAGAGAAGGGAAGAAGGAAGGATAGAGAGCTGGGGGGGCGGGGGTGTACGCTGCTGAATATAACGACTGTGGGAAGACATACGACGGACAGACCAACAAAACGCGCAAAGAAAGCCGAAATGCATGGAGAGAATAACAGAAACTTCAATCAGGCCTCCGCTGTGGCAAAACATCGCTGCGAAAAGAATCACAAAAAGGACTGGGCTAAAATGAATGTCATGTTTTGCAACAGAGGCAAAACCACACGCCTCACAGTAGAAAACGTTCTCATAACGCGTTTCAAGAAGATCATGGAAGAACATACAGGAAACGACTAGGAGGTACTATTATCAATTCACAGCACCCGTGCATCTGATATCTAACCCGGTCTCCTACGACGCTCCTGATTGGCCATTGATCAGCCAATCACAGGGCTGGAAACTGGCCAGTCTGTTCCAGTCGTCACCGAGTGAAACATCAACGCTGCGACCTCTCCTCATGAAATGTCTTTCAAAAGTTATAACTTTCATTACACCTCAGTTTTACTTGAAGAAAAGTAGTGTTTCTCAATTTCATCACTAAACATCGTCAAACCAATGATTTAAGGATTATAATGTTATATGAATTATGTACTTCAGTAAACTTAATGCTAAAATATGTTTAGTGAAATAAACATGAAATTTTTAATGTAAAATATATTCTTTCATTCCTTACCTGACATCGCAGTGCATTTATCATTTATCGTCTTGTGTTTCATACAGTATCGTAGCCTAAATATCATGGATGACAATGCTACCAAAAAATTATAGGTAGGGGTATCAATATGAAAATAACAAGCAAAAGATTAAGAATATTAAAATGAGCTGGGATGCGCACAGACAATAGCCTCATGTTTATTTCACTATACATATTTTAGCATTAAGTTTACTGAAGTACATAATTCATATATCATTATAATCCCTAAATCATTGGCTTGACGATGTTTAGTGATGAAATTGAGAAACTCGTTTTCGTCGGGTAAAACTGAGGTGTAATGAAAGTTATAACTTTTGAAAGACATATTTCATAAGGAGAGGTCGCAGCGCAGATGTTCACTTGGTGATGGCTGGGACAGACTGACCAGTTTCCAGGCGAATCCAGCCTTGTGGCTGGCTGATCAGTGGCCAATCAGGAGCGTCGTAGGAGATGGGGTTAGATATCAGATGCACCGATACTGTGAATTAACTATACCACGTGTCAGATGGTTTAGAAAGTCGTGGAGAAAAAGCAGAACAAACAGTGGAAAGGATTAACGAAGTTAATGAACACCCCGAAGCAGAAACGATGCAGCTACGAAGGTCACATGGAGGCTCCGCCCGCAGGACGAGACCTGATACCAAAGTCACAGGAAGTAAGCCCGAGAAGTAAGCCATTGACCGTTTCGGACATATTTATACAACTGACATGAATATTTTTTTTCATTATTTAGTTCCTTGAAGGTGAAAGCTTGAAAATACAAAACCTCCTCTCTTGAACCTTTCGAATCACTGTGAAAGTAATAATATGTATATATGCATGTATATATATATATATATGTATGCATGTATATATATATATATGTATGCATGTATATATATACACATGTATATATATATACATACATACAGATACGAGGCTCCCCGTGGTTGATATTCCCGCAACATCAGCAAAACTTTTAGTGACAGAATTCTGATAGGGAAAAGTAGGCAATGTTAAGAGCAGTGCTTGATGCTGAAAAAAAACCTAGATAAGGATGGAATATACAATATAAAAAGACAGAGACATACTTGGTGTGGAGGCAAAAGATTAAGAGGCAAGCATTACCCAAATAAGAGCACGGCAGAAAACGGCTGTTCTGAAAACGATGCAAGAGGAGAAGGGTGCTTTAAAGGAACAAGAAACTGGAAGCTTAAAGTTGAAGCAGAAAGCGAGTGCTCCGAGTAAAAAAAGGAGATAAAAGATATAGCGGAACGGCAAGCAAAATGGACTGCGGTAAAAAGGATAAAAGGTAAACGCTCCGATCAAACTGTATTCGCGAACTGTTCTCTTTGCCAGAAAATAAATCTGGGTCACTGCATAACATTCAAGTCGAGAGTCTAAACACAAAGTTAATGAGAACCTTCCCGTGAGATCTTAAATATAATTTAATCTATTAAATAAGATAAAACATAATGCAAGAAATATTCCAGTAATTCACTAAGAGGTTAGTTATTTAAACTGTTAAAATGGGAATTTAATTTTAAGCATCCAATAGATTCAAACCTTATCACGAATCAGATATTACTTAGGAAGTACTCAATTTATATATATGCAAAGTACATTTCTTATGGGGGATTCTATAACTCTAGGAAGGAGAGAGAGAGAGAGAGAGAGAGAGAGAGAGAGAGAGAGAGAGAAAGTAACCCCTTCCCACTATTTGATTTCCTAACTGTATTCAGCCTGCCTATTGTTTGATTTTCGTTATTTAGCCTTTCGCTAGATTACAACTGAAGAGAACCTTTAATGAAAATATCAGTTGTTCTTAATTTGTGTTATTTTGTCCTTTTGTGCTAAATCTATCCTCATTACATCTGCATTTCTTATATTTGTTTTGAATCCCATGTCCCTAGACATATGATGCATCCTGTTAAGCAAGTTTTGTGATCTTGTGTTTGCTGATTAAAACAGCATCATGTAAATATTCCGATTCTATCAAGTTTTTATCGTTATTCCTGAGCAAACCTTCTCTTCTATCTCCAGCCCAGTCACTTCTTCATTATAAAATCTATGAAAAGGGTGAACAGCAAATGTGAACTAGCTTTCCATCAACCATCAACAGCCCACCAGTTATGGCAAATTCACTTGACAAGACCCCGTCATAATTAACTTTTTATATACTTCATTCATTGATAATTTAATTACCTTTTTTCCTAACTCCATATTATGCTAAACAGACTGAATATTTTTCACTGCAACAGACGCGTGTTGACCATGTGAAATACCTTCTCTTAGTCAACCAAGGCTATGAGAAGGTGAATTTTAAATTCCATACACTACTGCACAACATGTGTTACAACATATATTTGATCTGTGTAGCTCCCAACTATTTCTACAACAGCTTGCTCATCGCTAAGCATTTGATTAATTTCTTTCTCCAGTCAACTACAAATAATCAGATTGAATATTTTCATAGCAACAGACGCAAGTGAAAGTCCTGTATGGTTACCTCGCTTAGTCAGGTCACCTTTCAGGGGTACTTCTGCTATGACTTCCAGTTCTCATCATCAGGCTTTTTTTCCCTTACTCCATATTCGGCTTAACAATCTGTTTCGTACACAAGGTGTCATTTCAGTTTCAGTTAAAATTTTCTGTGTAGCGATTGCATTTTAAGCTGATGTTTTCCATCTCCTGAATGTCCTCATCACTGATACTACCTCAAATCTGTGAATTCATTTATAAGTTCATTCAGGTCTTCTTCAGCTTCAGAACTATCAATCAGATGATCCCGCCTTATATCTTGCATTCATGACCTCACAAAAATGTTTTGCTCAGCATTATCTTTCTTTGTCTTTTGATGTTATTATTGACTCATCCCTTCCTCTGACAGTTACTGTCCTCTCTTTCTTTTCACGCCTGGATGTTTCATTAGTATTCTCCGTTTCCTCCCCGAAGTTTGTGTGCTTGTATCTTCAGCTTTTATCTGTACTTTATTGTATGGCCTGTGTGAATCAATTGGTAGCGCCCTGACCTTTCATTTGAGAGACTGGGGTTCGATCCCGACGTGAGTCAGAAATTTATTTCTGTGAAACATGTGCTCATGTGTTCATTAGTTCCATACATACATATATATATATATATATATATATATATATATATATATATATATATATATATATATATATATATATATATATATATATATATATATATAATGCTTATGTGGTGCTCTTGGATTAAAATGGATTTTATGATAGCGGTGTGAGATCGTGGGATAACGTTCTCAGCAGAAAGTCACCAAATTTTCAGCACATTGTACAGAAATATTATAGAGCTACATTGGAAAAGTTTAGACTAACCTATAACTCCTGTAATTTTCAATTATAAGGATACATTAGGATAAGGCAACTTAAAACAATATAGTCTTTAGTATGACACAAAGATTAGGAAAAAACTGCAGTACATCCTTTCTCATGATAACAAAACTGAAAAAGTAATAGATCTTTCAGCGTCATATTAAAGCTTTAAAAAAAGAAAATAATAGATCTGCTTCCTCTCTTGCTCACTAGTTAAAACGGTAAGTAACTTTCATGCACACCAGATATGAATCTCACAATTATAATTCCAGATTTCTCCATCTCAACATGCACACTGTGAAAACTAACTCAAGATTTATAGCTCTACTTGCTGCTCCTCCTGAAGTCGTTACTTATAGCAGGCTTCTTAAGTGGTCCCACTCTACCTAGGCGCCCTTTGGGACCGGCACATTTATATGTCATGTACACACCAATGATTTTCCTCTATATTCTTGGAACTTCCTGGTTTAGACTGCTCAGAGAGAAACCGCTGACAACAGTATCCGACATGGGTTGTTTGGCAGACTTCCGACCTTTGGCGTTTCTTATGCAATATGTTTTTTATCACGATTAAATTTTGTATATTAAATCTCAGGGATATTTTATAGTAGTACTATGAGATATTATTTTATTTATTATTTCTGAGGATTTATATAAAAAAATGAAGTTAGAATGAGGGCAGAAAAGAACAGCGTAAATCAGTATGTAGTAAAGTCTTCATATATATATTTCACAATTTTCTTTACGAATTTATCTTGTGAGCGATCTCTTACTGATTTTTTGACAAAACTTAAGTCTTGACGGATACACGAGGATAGTTAGTTATGCAGGTTGTCCCTAGAGTTTATTCGAAATAGGCCTTCCCTCTGGCGCTTCGCTTCACACGGCAAAGACTACAGGAAATGTCTTATAAATAGAATTGAGAGGTGTGAAAAGAATATATTTTAGATGAACCGGCTTTCTTCTGAGAGAGAGAGAGAGAGACCTTTATGCAAGGTTGGGGAAGGTATGGTTGTGTAACCTGAACAGAAAGTGAACAATTAAAGTTTAGAAGGCAGAGGATAACATTTTTAGTAAACGTGAAGAAGATGAATTTTAATACACATACGATTCCTGGGAATACAAGATATGGACAGGTATTCCGAATGACTGGTAAAGTAAGCAGAACAACATAAATATTAATCCTAATGGAAATTTGTTTCTCCTTTTTTTTTGCATATGTATCCCCTGCTTATCATGTGTAATACTCAACATGTAATCAAAGCTCTATTTAAAATAATCTCGCGTCTGGTATGTCGATACGTTGCTGCTAAACAATGAATTGGTGTTTATGGTATTGAGTAAATGGTCTTATATCGCATAAATCCATTTATTTCTAATCCAGCAACAAAACCATACAATGAGACATCTACGACCACGCAGGCCAGCTTCAATTGTTTACACGCAAACATTCAAGTGATTCAATTTGCGATCAGACTTATCCCCAAGGCCATTGGGGAGAAAGCCTTAATCCTGCAGCGTTGTTATACCCGAGGGCAAGGTAAAATGTAAAACAGGATTAAAAGAGACTTGATTGGTTTCCAAAGGAAGATAATCATTATTTTGTCATCAGGCAATTCCAAGTTTGGAAGTCGTGCCGGATGAAATTGTCAAAACTCTTGACTCAAGATACGAGATTCCCTTAATTCCCTTATTCTTCGCCGGCGAGAGAGAGAGAGAGAGAGAGAGAGAGAGAGAGAGAGAGAGAGAGAGAGAGCAGACCAATAAAATTGCCTGCAGTTTACAGCACACATCGTTTAACTTACACACTTGTAGTTAGATTAATCATAATAAGTATATTTCAGTTTGTGACCTTATATATATATATATATATATATATATATATATATATATATATATATATATATATATATATATATATATATATTAATTATACATATATACATAATTATATGTATATATATACATATATTCATTATATATATATATATATAATATATATATATATATATATGACATTTTTTTATCACACCGTGATTTATATACAATCATGAAGCTACAAATGTCGCTTAATATCAAATCCACGCTACCTCGGGAATATCCCCGATGGGGAATTATCACCGAAGGGGAATTTATAAGTGATAAATGGACGGGCACTGCCGAGTCTCGATCCCACGACACAGACGCGCCATCCAGCAACTCCAGTCGACGCTAACCACTGAGCTATCAAGAGAGGTATAAATTAATGCCGAGTCTGGTGTACTTTATTTACCCGTCGAGAGCGGGGAAATTGTACTTAGCTTCGGCATTAACCCACCTTGACCATGATAGCTCTTTGGTACGTTTGGAACACGCAGCTCTTTTATGACATTTTTATCACACCGTGATTTATATACAATCATGAACCTACAAATGTCGCTTAATATCAAATCCACGCTACCTCGGGAATATCCCCGATGGGGAATTATCACCAAAGGGGAATTTATAAGTGATAAATGGACGGGCACTGCCAAGTATCGATCCCACGACACAGACGCGCCATCCAGCAACTCCAGTCGACGCTAACCACTGAGCTATCAAGAGAGGTATAAATTAATGCCGAGTCTGGTGTACTTTATTTACCCGTCGAGAGCGGGGAAATTGTACTTAGCTTCGGCATTAACCCACCTTGACCATGATAGCTCTTTGGTACGTTTGGAACACGCAGCTCTTTTTATGACATTTTTTTATCACACCGTGATTTATATATATTTCAGAAAATATGGCTGCTACAATTTTAAAGGACACATATATGCATTTCATAGCTTCAATGCTTTAAGATGTGATGAAAGAATTTTTGGAGTGAGATGGTACTGACAGAGCCGTCAGTTGTAAAATCTTTGTATTCAGCAAATAGTTTGATTCCTCAGCTATCTGCGTGAGAACCTCAGCAATATTGGCAGTCAGGTGATCTCCGAAGTGTTATGTATATTCGTGAGTACGTGCGTTAATTTGATCTAGATTATGCCAAAATCTGCCCTAAAAGTGAGTTTGATCGTTCATTAACGTGATAGAACTGCAGTTGTCTAGACGTAGCTTTGGAGAGGATCCAGGCTTTGAATCGGCAGATAAGGTAGAGTTTGAAATCTCTGTTTTTATGGGAGGAAATTGAACTTGTGATTTTTACCATGATTTTCTAATCATTATGAACTTTTGAACTGGTGTGGGAGATTTAATATGAATATTCATACCTCTTTTATATTATTATTTTGTCATGTTACGTTTGCCATATCTTGGTTATGCATTTTACACTTTCCATTATTGTGTTTTGCATTTCATATATTTTTGGGAGTTTTCTATCATGTTTAATTCTTTCGACAGATGTCTGTGGACTGGTTCGAATAACATGTGGTAGACTGTTTTTTTGACATGACTTTAGTTATTGATTTGGGGAGTATGTGTGATCTTGGATATTTTCAGGCTATTAGCCATAGTGAGACTTCTTTAATCAGAAGTGCTTTGCAGTTTAGAGTTTAGTTATCTGACTCGATAATTCATTTATTATGCATTTTAATCTTTGCTTTGTTTTATTCATTTCTTGTTGGGTTATTTGAATAATAAACCTATTTTTGTAGAAACTATTGTGTTTCTTTAAATAGTCCATTTAATTGCTTTGAGAGAATGAGTGAGGTCGGGTGGGTGAACTTCGGAAAACGGTGAGAGAGAGAGAGAGAGAGAGAGAGAGAGAGAGAGAGAGAGAGAGAGAGAGAGAGAGAGGGGAAAAAAAGGATGCAAGTGTTATCATGGGTCGAACCTTCATACGCCTTTTTCCTGATGAAGACACTTTCAAAAAAGTGTTAATTCTGTTTCTTGTAACATATACAATCATGAAGCTACAAATGTCGCTTAATATCAAATCCACGCTACCTCGGGAATATCCCCGATGGGGAATTATCATCGAAGGGGAATTTATAAGTGATAAATGGACGGGCACTGCCGAGTATCGATCCCACGACACAGACGCTCCATCCAGCAACTCCAGTCGATGCTAACCACTGAGCTATCAAGAGAGGTATAAATTAATGCCGAGTCTGGTGTACTTTATTTACCCATTGAGAGCGGGGAAATTGTACTTAGCTTCGGCATTAACCCACCTCGACCATGATAGCTCTTTGGTACGTTTGGAACACGCAGCTCTTTTTATGACATTTTTATCACACCATGATTTATATACAATCATGAAGCTACAAATGTCGCAATATCAAATCCACGCTACCTCGGGAATATCCCGATGGGGAATTATCAACAAAGGGGAATTTATAAGTGATAAATGGACGGGCACTGCCGAGTCTCAATCCCACGACACAGACGCGCCATCCAGCAACTCCAGTCGACGCTAACCACTAAGCTATCAAGAGAGGTATAAATTAATGCCGAGTCTGGTGTACTTGATTTACCGTCGAGAGCGGGAAATTGTACTAGCCGGCATTAACCCACCTCGACCATGATAGCTCTTTGGTACGTTTGGAACACGCAGCTCTTTTTATGACATTTTTTATCACACCGTGATTTATATACAATCATGAAGCTACAAATGTCGCAATATCAAATCCACGCTACCTCAGGAATATCCCCGATGGGGAATTATCACCGAAGGGAATTTATAAGTGATAAATTGACTGGCACTGCCGAGTCTCGATCCCACGACACAGATGCGCCATCCAGCAACTCCAGTCGACGCTAACCACTGAGCTATCAAGAGAGGTATAAATTAATGACGAGTCTGGTGTACTTTATTTACCCGTCGAGGCGGGGAAATTGTACTTAGCCGGCATTAACCCACCTCGACCATGATAGCTCTTTGGTACGTTGGAACACGCAGCTCTTTTTATGACATTTTTTTCACACCGTGATTTATATACAATCATGAAGCTACAAATGTCGCTTAATATCAAATCCACGCTACCTCGGAATATCCCCAATGGGAATTATCACCGAAGGGGAATTTATAAGTGATAAATGGACGGGCACTGCCGAGTCTCGATCCCACGACACAGAGACGCGTAACCAGCAACTCCAGTCGACGCTAACCACTGAGCTATCAAGAGGGTATAAATTAATGCCGAGTCTGGAGTACTTTATTTATCCGTCGAGAGCGGGAAATTGTACTTAGCCGGCGCATTAACCCACCTCGACCATGATAGCTCTTTGGTGCGTTTGGAACACGCAGCTCTTTTTATGACATTTTTTTATCACACCGTGATTTATATACAATCATGAAACTACAAATGTCGCTTAATATCAAATCTACGCTACCTTGGGAATATCCCCGATGGGGAATTATCACCGAAGGGGAATTTATAAGTGATAAATGGACGGGCACTGCCGAGTATCGATCCCACGACACAGACGCGCCATCCAGCAACTCCAGTCGACGCTAACCACTGAGCTATCAAGAGAGGTATAAATTAATGCCGAGTCTGGTGTACTTTATTTACCCGTCGAGAGCGGGGAAATTGTACTTAGCTTCGGCATTAACCCACCTCGACCATGATAGCTCTTTGGTACGTTTGGAACACGCAGCTCTTTTTATGACATTTTTTTATCACACCGTGATTTATATACAATCATGAAGCTACAAATGTCGCTTAATATCAAATCCACGCTACCTCGGGAATATCCCCAATGGGAATTATCACCGACGGGAATTTATAAGTGATAAATGGACGGGCACTGCCGAGTCTCGATCCCACGACACAGACGCGCCAACCAGCCAGCTCCCAGTCGACGCTAACCACTGAGCTATCAAGAGAGGTATAAATTAATGCCGAGTCTGGTGTACTTTATTTATCCTTCGAGAGCGGGAAATTGTACTTAGCTTCGCATTAACCCACCTCGACCATGATAGCTCTTTGGTACGTTTGGAACACGCAGCTCTTTTATGACATTTTTTTATCACACCGTGATTTATATACAATCATAAAACTACAAATGTCGCTTAATATCAAATCCACGCTACCTTTGGGAATATCCCCGATGGGGAATTATCACCAAGGGGAATTTATAAGTGATAAATGGACGGGCACTGCCGAGTATCGATCCCACGACACAGACGCCGCCATCCAGCAACTCCAGTCGACGCTAACCACTGAGCTATCAAGAGAGGTATAAATTAATGCCGAGTCTGGTGTACTTTATTTACCCGTCGAGCGCGGAAATTGTACTTAGCTTCGCATTAACCCACCTCGACCATGATAGCTCTTTGGTACGTTTGGAACACGCAGCTCTTTTTATGACATTTTTTTATCACACCGTGATTTATATACAATCATGAAGCTACAAATGTCGCTTAATATCAAATCCACGCTACCTCGGGAATATCCCCAATGGGGAATTACCACCGAAGGGGAATTTATAAGTGATAAATGGACGGGCACTGCCGAGTCTCGATCCCACTACACAGACGCGCCAACCAGCAACTCCAGTCGACGCTAACCACTGAGCTATCAAGAGAGGTATAAATTAATGCCGAGTCTGGTGTACTTTATTTATCCGTCGAGAGCGGGGAAATTGTACTTAGCTTCGGCATTAACCCACCTCGACCATGATAGCTCTTTGGTACGTTTGGAACACGCAGCTCTTTTTATGACATTTTTTTATCACACCGTGATTTATATACAATCATGAAACTACAAATGTCGCTTAATATCAAATCCACGCTACCTTGGGAATATCCCGATGGGGAATTATCACCGAAGGGGAATTTATAAGTGATAAATGGACGGGCACTGCCGAGTATCGATCCCACGACACAGACGCGCATCCAGCAACTCCAGTCGACGCTAACCACTGAGCTATCAAGAGAGGTATAAATTAATGCCGAGTCTGGTGTACTTTATTTACCCGTCGAGAGCGGGAAATTGTACTTAGCTTCGGCATTAACCCACCTCGACCATGATAGCTCTTTGGTACGTTTGGAACACGCAGCTCTTTTATGACATTTTTTTATCACACCGTGATTTATATACAATCATGAAGCTACAAATGTCGCTTAACATCAAATCCACGCTACCTCGGGAATATCCCGATGGGGAATTATCACCGAAGGGGAATTTATAAGTGATAAATGGACGGGCACTGCCGAGTCTCGATCCCACGACACAGACGCGCATCCAGCAACTCCAGTCGACGCTAACCACTGAGCTATCAAGAGGGTATAAATTAATGCCGAGTCTGGTGTACTTTATTTACCCGTCGAGAGCGGGAAATTGTACTTTAGCTTCGGCATTAACCCACCCTCGACCATGATAGTTCTTTAGTATACGTTGGACCACGCAGCTCTTTTTATGACATTTTTTATCACACCGTGATTTATATACAATCTTGAAGCTACAAATGTCGCTTAATATCAAATCCACGCTACCTCGGGAATATCCTGATGGGGAATTATCACGAAGGGGAATTTATAAGTGATAAATGGACGGGCACTGCCGAGTCTCGATCCCACGACACAGACGCGCCATCCAGCAACTCCAGTCGACGCTAACCACTGAGCTATCAAGAGAGGTATAAATTAATGCCTAGTCTGGTGTACTTTATTTACCCGTCGAGAGCGGGAAATTGTACTTAACCTCGGCATTAACCCACCTCGACCATGATAGTTCTTTGGTACGTTTGGAACACGCAGCTCTTTTTATGACATTTTTTATCACACCGTGATTTATATACAATCATGAAACTACAAATGTCGCTTAATATCAAATCCACGCTACCTTGGGAATATCCCCGAAGGGGAATTTGTAAGTGATAAATGGACGGGCACTGCCGAGTCTCGATCCCACGACACAGACGCGCCATCCAGCAACTCCAGTCGACGCTAACCACTGAGCTATCAAGAGAGGTATAAATTAATGCCGAGTCTGGTGTACTTTATTTACCCGTCGAGAGCGGGGAAATTGTACTTAGCTTCGGCATTAACCCACCTCAACCATGATAGCTCTTTGGTACGTTTGGAACACACATCTCTTTTTATGACATATTTTTGTCACACCGTGATTTATATACAATCATGAAGCTACAAATGTCGCTTAATATCAAATCCACGCTACCTCGGGAATATCCCGATGAAATTATCACCGAAGGGGAATTTATAAGTGATAAATGGACGGGCACTGCCGAGTATCGATCCCACGACACAGACGCGCCATCCAGCAACTCCAGTCGACGCTAACCACTGAGCTATCAAGAGAGGTATAAATTAATGCCGAGTCTGGTGTACTTTATTTTTCCGTCGAGAGCGGGAAATTGTACTTAGCTTCGGCATTAACCCACCTCGACCATGATAGCTCTTTGGTACGTTTGGGACACGCAGCTCTTTTTATGACAATTTTTTATCACACCGTGATTTATATACAATCATGAAGCTACAAATGTCGCTTAATATCAAATCCACGCTACCTCGGGAATATCCCCGATGGGGAATTATCACCGAAGGGGAATTTATAAGTGATAAATGGACGGGCACTGCCGAGTCTCGATCCCACGACACAGACGCGCCATCCAGCAACTCCAGTCGATGCTAACCACTGAGCTATCAAGAGAGGTATAAATTAATGCCGAGTCTGGTGTACTTTATTTACCCGATGAGAGCGGGGAAATTGTACTTAGCTTCGGCATTAACCCACCTCGACCATGATAGCTCTTTGGTACGTTTGGAACACGCAGCTCTTTTTATGACATTTTTTTATCACACCGTGATTTATATACAATCATGAAGCTACAAATGTCGCTTAATATCAAATCCACGCTACCTCGGGAATATCCCCGATGGGGAATTATCACCGAAGGGGAATTTATAAGTGATAAATGGACAGGCACTGCCGAGTCCCGATCCCACGACACAGACGCGCCATCCAGCAACTTCAGTTGACGCTAACCACTGAGCTATCAAGAGAGGTATAAATTAATGCCGAGTCTGGTGTACTTTATTTACCCGTCGAGAGCGGGGAAATTGTACTTAGCTTCGGCATTAACCCACCTCGACCATGATAGCTCTTTGGTACGTTTGGAACACGCAGCTCTTTTTATGACATTTTTTTATCACACCGTGATTTATATACAATCATGAAGCTACAAATGTCGCTTAATATCAAATCCACGCTACCTCGGGAATATCCCCGATGGGGAATTATCACCGAAGGGGAATTTATAAGTGATAAATGGACGGGCACTGCCGAGTCTCGATCCCACGACACAGACGCGCATCCAGCAACTCCAGTCGACGCTAACCACTGAGCTATCAAGAGAGGTATAAATTAATGCCGAGTCTGGTGTACTTTATTTACCCGTCGAGAGCGGGGAAATTGTACTTAGCTTCGGCATTAACCCACCTCGACCATGATAGCTCTTTGGTACATTTGGAACACGCAGCTCTTTTTATGACATTTTTTTATCACACCGTGATTTATATACAATCATGAAGCTACAAATGTCGCTTAATATCAAATCCGCTACCTCGGGAATATCCCCATGGGGAATTATCAACGAAGGGGAATTTATAAGTGATAAATGGACGGGCACTGCCGAGTCTCGATCCCACGACACAGACGCCATCCAGCGACTCCAGTCGACGCTAACCACTGAGCTATCAAGAGGTATAAATTAATGCCGAGTCTGATGTACTTTATTTACCCGTCGAGCGGGAAATTGTACTTAACTTCGGCATTAACCCACCTCGACCATGATAGCTCTTTGGTACGTTTGGAACACGCAGCTCTTTTTATGAAATTTTTTTATCACACTGTGATTTATATACAATCATGAAGCTACAAATGTCGCTTAATATCAAATCCACGCTACCTCGTGAATATCCCCGATGGGGAATTATCACCGAAGGGGAATGTATAAGTGATAAATGGACGGGCACTGCCGAGTCTCGATCCCACGACACAGACGCGCCATCCAGCAACTCCAGTCGACGCTACCACTGAGCTATCAAGAGAGGTATAAGTTAATGCCGAGTCTGGTGTACTTTATTTACCCGTCGAGAGCGGGGAAATTGTACTTAGCTTCGGCATTAACCCACCTCGACCATGATAGTTCTTTGGTACGTTTGGAACACGCAGCTCTTTTTATGACATTTTTTATCACACCGTGATTTATATACAATCATGAAGCTACAAATGTCGCTTAATATCAAATCCACGCTACCTCGGGAATATCCCCGATGGGGAATTATCACTGAAGGGGAATTTATAAGTGATAAATGGACGGGCACTGCCGAGTCTCGATCCCACGACACAGAGAATCCATAACAACTCCAGTCGACGCTAACCACTGAGCTATCAAGAGTCGTATGAATTAATGCCGAGTCTGGTGTACTTTATTTACCCGCCGAGAGCGGGAAATTGTACTTAACTTCGGCATTAACCCACCTCGACCATGATAGCTCTTTGGTTACATTTGAAACACGCAGCTCTTTTTATGACATTTTTTATCACACCGTGATTTATATACAATCATGAAGCTACAAATGTCGCTTAATATCAAATCCACGCTACCTCGGGAATATCCCGATGGGGAATTATCAACGAAGGGGAATTTATAAGTGATAAATGGACGGGCACTGCTGAGTCTCGATCCCACGACACAGACGCGCAACCAGCAACTCCAGTCGACGCTAACCACTGAGCTATCAAGAGAGGTATAAATTAATGCCGAGTCTGATGTACTTTATTTACCCGTCGAGAGCGGGGAAATTGTACTTAGCTTCGGCATTAACCCACCTCGACCATGATAGCTCTTTGGTACGTTGGAACACGCAGCTCTTTTATGAAATTTTTATCACACTGTGATTTATATACAATCATGAAGCTACAAATGTCGCAATATCAAATCCACGCTACCTCGTGAATATCCCCGATGGGGAATTATCACCAAGGGGAATGTATAAGTGATAAATGGACGGGCACTGCCGAGTCTCGATCCCACGACACACAGACGCGCCATCCAGCAACTCCAGTCGACGCTAACCACTGAGCTATCAAGAGAGGTATAAATTAATGCCGAGTCTGGTGTACTTTATTTACCCGTCGAGAGCGGGAAATTGTACTTAGCTTCAGCATTAACCCACCTCGACCATGATAGCTCTTTGGTACGTTTGGAACATGCAGCTCTTTTATGACATTTTTTTATCACACCGTGATTTATATACAATCATGAAGCTACAAATGTCGCTTAATATCAAATCCACGCTACCTTGGGAATATCCCCGATGGGGAATTATCACTGAAGGGGAATTTATAAGTGATAAATGGACGGGCACTGCCGAGTCTCGATCCCACGACACAGACGCGCCATCCAACAACTCCAGTCGACGCTAACCACTGAGCTATCAAGAGAGGTATGAATTAATGCCGAGTCTGGTGTACTTTATTTACCGCGTCGAGAGCGGGAAATTTACTTAGCTTTGGCATTAACCCACCTCGACCATGGTAGCTCTTTGGTACGTTTGGAACACGCAGCTCTTTTTATGACATTTTCTTATCACACGTGATTTATATACAATCATGAAGCTACAAATGTAAGCAATATATCATTTCCACGCTACCTTGGGAATATCCCCGATGGGGAATTATCACCGAAGGGGTTTATAAGTGATAAATGGACGGGCACTGCCGAGTCTCGATCCTCACGACATAGAGCCTGCCATCCAGCAACTCCAGTCGACGCTAAACACTGAGCTATCAAGAGAGGTATAAATTAATGCCGAGTCTGGTGTACTTTATTTACCTGTCGAGAGCGGGAAATTGTACTTTAGCTGGCATTAACCCACCTCGACCATGATAGCTCTTTGGTACGTTTGGAACACGCAGCTCTTTTTATGACATTTTTATCACACGTGTTTTATATACAATCATGAAGCTACAAATGTCGCTGAATATCAAATCCACGCTACCTCAGAATATCCCCGATGAAATTATCACCGAAGGGGAATTTATAAGTGATAAATGGACGGGCACTGCCAAGTCTCGATCCCACGACACACAGAGCGCACCATCCAGCAACTCCAGTCGACGCTAACCACTGATCTATCAAAGAGGTATAAATTAATGCCGAGTCTGGTGTACTTTATTTACCCGCCGATCCCACGACACAATTTCCCCGCTCGACGGGTGAATAAAGTACACCAGACTCGGCATTAATTTATACCTCTCTTGATAGCTCAGTGGTTAGCGTCGACTGGAGCTCTTGCTGGATGGCGCGTCTGTGTCGTGATCGAGACTCAGCAGTGCCGGCCCATTTATCACTTATAAATTCCCCTTCGTAATAATTCCCCATCGGGATATTCCCGAGGTAGCGTGGATTTGATATTAAGCGACATTTGTAGCTTCATGATTGTATATAAATCATGGTGTGATAAAAAATGTCATAAAAAGAGCTGCGTGTTCCAAACGTACCAAAGAGCTATCATGGTCGAGGTGGGTTAATGCCGAAGCTAAGTACAATTTCCCTGCTCTTGACGGGTAAATAAAGTACACCAGACTCGGCATTAATTTATACCTCTTTGATAGCTCAGTGGTTAACGTACTGGAGTTGCTGGATGTCGCTACCTGTGTCGTGGGGATCGAGACTCGGCAGTGCCCGTCCATTTATCACTTATAAATTCCCTTCGTGATAATTCTCATCGGGGATATTCCCGAGGTAGCGTGGATTTGATATTGCGACATTTGTAGCTTCATGATTGTATATAAATCAAGGTGTGATAAAAAATGTCATAAAAGAGCTGCGTTTCCAAACGTACCAAAGAGCTATCATGGTCGAGGTGGGTTAATGCCGGTTAAGTACAATTTCCCCGCTCTCAACGGGTAAATAAAGTACACCAGACTCGGCATTAATTTATACCTCTTTGATAGTTCAGTGGTTAGCGCGACTGGAGTTGTTGGATGCGCGTCCTGTGTCGGGGATCGAGACTCGCAGTGCCTGTCCATTTATCACTTATAATTTCCTTCGGTGATAATTCCCATCGGGGATATTCCTGAGGTAGCGTGGATTTGATATTAAGCGATATTTGTAGCTTCATGATTGTATATAAATCACAGGTGATAAAAAATGTCATAAAAGAGCTGCGTGTTCCAACGTACCAAAGAGCTATCATGGTCGAGGTGGGTTAATGCCGGTTAAGTACAATTTCCCCGCTCGACGGGTAAATAAAGCACACCAGACTCGGCATTAATTTATACCTCTCTTGATAGCTCAGTGGTTAGCGCCGACTGGAGTTGCTGGATGCGCGTCCTGTGTCGTGGGATCGAGACTCGGCAGTGCCCGTCCATTTATCACTTATAAATTCCTTCAGTGATAATTTCCCATCGGGAAATTCCCGAGGTAGCGTGGATTTGATATTGCGATATTTGTAGCTTCATGATTGTATATAAATCACGGTGATAAAAAATGTCATAAAAAGAGCTGCGTGTTCCAACGTACCAAAGAGCTATCATGGTCGAGGTGGGTTAATGCCGAAGTTAGTACAATTTCCCGCCTCGACGGGTAAATAAAGTACACCAGACTCGGCATTAATTTATACCTCTTTGATAGCTCAGTGGTTAGCGCCGACTGGAGTTGCTGGATGGCGCGTCTGTGTCGTGAGATCGAGACTCGGCAGTGCCCGTCCATTTATCACTTATAAATTCCCTTCGGTGATAATTCCCATCGGGGATATTCCCGAGGTAGCATGGATTTGATATTGCGACATTTTGTAGCTTCATGATTGTATATAAATCACGGTGTGATAAAAAAATGTCATAAAAAGAGCTGCGTGTCCGAACGTACCAAAGAGCTATCATGGTCGAGGTGGGTTAATGCCGGTTAAGTACAATTTCCCGGCCTCGACGGGTAAATAAAGTACACCAGACTCGGCATTAATTTATACCTCTCTTGATAGCTCAGTGGTTAGCGTCGACTGGAGTTGCTGGATGGCGCTCTGTGTCGTGGGATCGAGACTCGGCAGTGCCCGTCCATTTATCACTTATAAATTCCCCTTCGGTGATAATTTCATCGGGGATATTCCCAGGTAGCATGGATTTGATATTAAGCGACATTTGTAGCTTCATGATTGTATATAAATCACAGTGTGATAAAAAATGTCGTAAAAAGAGCTGCATGTTCCAAACGTACCAAAGAGCTTTCATGGTCGAGGTGGGTTAATGCCGAAGCTAAGTACAATTTCCCCGCTCTCGACGGTTAAATAAAGTACACCAGACTCGGCATTAATTTATACCTCTCTGATAGCTCAGTGGTTAGCGTCGACTGGAGTTGCTGGATGGCGCGTCTGTGTCGTGGGATCGAGACTCGGCAGTGCCCGTCCATTTATCACTTATAAATTCCCCTTCGTGATAATTCCCATCGGGATATTCCCGAGTTAGCGTGGATTTGATATTGCTTACATTTGTAGCTTCATGATTGTATATAAATCACGATGTGATAAAAAATGTCATAAAAAGAGCTGCGTGTTCCAAACGTACCAAAGAGCTATCATGGTCGAGGTGGGTTAATGCCAAAGCTAAGTACAATTTCCCGCCTCGACGGGTAAATAAAGTACACCAGACTCGGCATTAATTTATACCTCTCTTGATAGCTCAGTGGTTAGCGCCGACTGGAGTTGCTGGATGGCGCGTCTGTGTTGAGGATCGAGACTCGGCAGTGCCCGTCCATTTATCACTTATAAATTCCCTTCGGTGATAATTCCCCATCGGGGATATTCCCGAGGTAGAGTGGATTTGATATTGCGACATTTGTAGCTTCATGATTGTATATAAATCACGGTGTGATAAAAAATGTCATAAAAGAGCTGCGTGTTCCAAACGTACCAAAGAGCTATCATGGTCGAGGTGGGTTAATGCCGAAGCTAAGTACAATTCCCCGCCTCGACGGGTAAATAAAGTACACCAGACTCGGCATTAATTTATACCTCTTGATAGCTCAGTGGTTAGCGTCGACTGGAGTTGTTGGTTGGCGCGTCTGTGTCGTGGGATCGAGACTCGGCAGTGCCCGTCCATTTATCACTTATAAATTCCCTTCAGTGATAATTCCCCATTGGGGATATTCCCGAGGTAGCGTGGATTTGATATTAAGCGAGATTTGTAGCTTCATGATTGTATATAAATCAATGCGGTGTGATAAAAATGTCATAAAAGAGCTGCGTGTTCCAACGTACCAAAGAGCTATCATGGTCGAGGTGGGTTAATGCCGGCTAACAAGTACAATTTCCCGCCTCGACGGGTAAAATAAAGTACACCAGACTCGGCATTAATTTATACCTCTCTTGATAGCTCAGTGGTTAGCGTCGACTGGAGTTGCTGGATGGCGCATCTCTGTGTCGTGGGATCGAGACTCGGCAGTGCCCGTCCATTTATCACTTATAAATTCCTTCGGTGATAATTCCCATCGGGGATATTCCTGAGGTAGCATGGATTTGATATTAAGCGACATTTGTAGTTTCATGATTATATATATATATATATATATATATATATATATATATATATATATATATATATATATATATGTTGCCTAATTGAAATTTACTTATTATGATTAATCTAACTACAAGTATGTCAGTTAAACAGTGTGTGTTTTAAAACTGCATATATTTATACATAGATTAATACATAAATATATGTATATATGTGTATATATTATATATGCATATATAATATATATATATATATATATATATATATATATATATATATATATATATATATATATATACATATCATATATATATTTATATGGTGTGTGTGTGTGTGTGTGTGTGTGTGTGTGTGTGTGTATGTGTGTGTGTGTGTGTGTGTGTGTGTGTGTGTGTGTGTGTGTGTGTAAAGCCGTTTCCACTAACCGGGGTTGGCTTCAACAAAAAGAAGAACTGACCTCAACCGCAATCACACTTAATCTTGCAGAATCTTTGATGAAGCCCTTCTGCAGAAAAATTCTACAACATACACTTAAATTTAGCACCTGCATCTCCTGCCCTTTCTCTGAGTCCTCACATCACTGATCCATAAAGATTTCAAACACTATTGTCTCAGCCCCATTCTCACAACAAACTCTAACAGATTTTCCACTGCCATTATGAAAACTTATTGCTCTCTACCATGTATCCTCAAAACCTCCCCGTATTGTATCTCTTTCAGTTCTGTCATAAACTTCTTAGTACTGTATATATAAATGTTTCATATCAAACTCTTGGTCTCCACACCCTCTTCCTTATCACGTAACAGCGAAAATTTACCAAACTTCCCGACCCATCAGTGAACCAATTGATATCCTTTCATTCAAATTACCCCTTCAGCATTAATATGGTAAATTTCTGACTCACACTGAGGTCACCTGTCTCTCAAATAAAGGCTTTTGACTACAGTATATACATATATATATATATCTCTCAAATATATATATATATATATATATATATATATATATATATATATATATATATATATATATATATATATATATATATATATATATATATATATATATATATACTGCATATATATACATATATGTGTGTGTGTGTGTGTGTACGTGCGTGTTGTTTTTGTGTGTGAATAAAGCTGAGCATGAAGTCCTCATTAGCAGATGAGATTTTCATTTGGTGGAAATACTTAGAAAGATTAGTAAATTAAGGTTTCACGTCGGCCACAAGATAACATTTTCTCTTATTCCAAAGTATAATATATTGATTTCGCAATCATTTCTTAAAAATAGCTGAGCATGTTCGGCAATTCTGGCCACTTCTCATGGTCATGCCAACCAAATGATTATACAGTATTTGCCATATATATATATATATATATATATATATATATATATATATATATATATATATATATATATATATATATATATAATTATATATATATACATATATATATATACATATATATATATATATATATATATATATATATATATATATATATATATATATATATATATTATAAATCATTCATGTGAACGTTTTCGTGTGTCTGAAAGCTTGTAATCACCATTACAACTAAGCTCCAAATAAATTGGACCCAGAATACTAAACTATATAATGTTTAAAAATATATTATTTTAACAAGCATCGAATCAGTTACTTTTCGTTATGATATTATGCTGAAAGGTCTACTGATATTTACTTGTATTAGTGGTCTTATATAGCAAATAAAAAGTAGTAATAAAAAAGTCAAGACAAAGTCGACAGGATAAAATATACTCGCAGGTCTGACTTGAGGTCGATTGTCGAAGGCAGAAAATGTCCTCATCCTAAAAGCCAATACCAAACAACCCTGACTAAGGCCGCTGTCTCTCGACCCCAGTTAGGTGAACCAAGGAAGTCAGTCAAAAATGGGTGGCCTCCCAATCACCGTACACTGTTGGCATATTTCCGTTTCTCGAAGGTAACTCGTGGATTGTGGATACCCTTTCGTTGGACTTTGACCTGCTATAATCCTTTTTGGTATTTGCTGGTTTTTTTTTCCTTATAAACGACAGAGTTTAGAGTTAAGACTTATTTTCTAAGTGATAAGTTATCACATATGAAGTTATGTAACCGGAAATTAAATCAGTTTAAATATGAACTAATTCCAGTTAAAACTCTCTCATTCGTACGTCATGCCATTCATAATTTTGGAATGTTTTTTCACATAATCTACAATTTCGTTAACTGTATGGCTCATTGTTGTTCTTTAATAATTAAGGTTTTTGTTTTTTCTTATATTTTACATATCACCAAAGTATGTCACTATTGTAAAGCATAAGTGTCCGCCCTTTAATGAAAAGGATTGACCCAGAGATATTGACCCAAAACCATAATTGTTTGCTCCTCTCCATCCCCTTAGGGTAAACGTAGATTTGGCAGCACGTGAGGAAAGAGGTGTCACATTTTCTTAATTAATATTTTCATATGCTATTTCTAGCAATATATCAGTTACAATACTACCCTCAATTGTAATTACACGTGTTTCCCAAATAAGTTCTTCTTCTTAAGAATCGCAAGGACGTCTCTATTTGCCGATTCGCTAAAGGAGGAAGACACGTTTGGTATAGCTGCTTAACCCTCCCTACACCCTCTTTTGACCAAGTACGCTCGACCGACCCCTAATTTGAATGTCACCCGAGAGACAAGTGTTCTTCACGACTCCTGACTTTGCAAATGACTCTCTCTTGTAGCCACAGCAAAATGGCGGATAATTTAGGATGGCAAACTTAACCTGCCTAGGTTTTGATAACCGATGAAAAAGTATTCTTAAAACGTGAAACCATGTTTAGTAAGAAGACAAAATTTTTCATACTTCAGTAAGAATATGTATTATATGCAAATTATACTGTAGTTAGCATAATAAGAGTTACGCGACGAACTCTTATATCGTTAATGTGTCCCATAATGTGATTATATAAACATTCATTCATGGCAGTTCGTAAAATTGAATGTAGAGTTTTCTCACCTTCACAGAGTAGTTAGAGTATTTAAATGAATAACATCAGTTCAGTCATATCCTCTTAGAGGTCAAATGCAGAACATTCATTTCACATAGTCTTTCTCACAAATGATTGCGAATAAATTATCAAGAAATTTCATGTTGATATTGTCAGTTTTTTACCAAATCAAACTCTTACCACTACGTTACCATTAACCATTGTGCCAACTACTCGATCTTGTAATTAACATATTATTGGCGTAATTTTATAAATAAGAAATTCAAGTTTTCATTTTCTTTATTGTCCCAGGAGTGGGTTTCTATAAACACATCGGATGAGGCTTCAGAAGAAAGGAAGGCGGGGTCGCTGTCACATGTATGTTTTAACGACAGAATTAAAGACGACATCTCTGTTAGTTATGCCCTTCACGTGACAGCATTTTCATATACGAACACATTACCATGTATCATATTACTTTACTTCTCAGCGTTCAGTGTTCCTTCTTCCTTCCAGGATAAATAATTATTATTATTTGTAAGGTAAAAGAATAGATTTGTCACATAGCCATCGATGATTTCCTCCTTATTAAAGATTAATTGTAGTGAAGTTCATAAATCAAGAAAGAATAATTAAAGGTTAGCCGAATGATAAGAGGTAAAGAAGAACTATGAAAGCCTGATCAAGGAATAGAACGGAAAAATAATGGCAAATGACACTGAAGAAGAGAGGACAAGAGAGCAGAATCCTAAGTATCACTGGGTGGGTTGGGAATGATACTTCAGCACGAACTGGAAATTTGAAAAATAAATAAAATCTAAACCTGAGAACAATGAGCATCGTGACAGGCTTAGTAAAGCAAAAAGTTGAAAATGCAGCAAGAGAAGCTTTAAGGTAAACGCTCTCCATTACCTCAAAGTTATGACGAGGGAATACGGGAATGCTGCGAAGAACACCAAACACTAAGACCATAACAGAGAGATCAGGAGGAGACCTTGCTTTGTGAAAGCTGTTACTGTATAGTATTTTAAAAGATGAGGGTCTAATGGAAATAGTTGGGGAAATGGTTTAGGCAAATTCATAGAAGCATAACTATAGTTTAGTTACTATCAGATTGTAATATTTGATACTCACTGCTGTCGACTCCTATTTTTCACGTATCCTTTTGTGTGTATTTTGGGCTCCTCCATGCATTTCCATTTTGAGAACCGTTTATGTGGGTTTTACTTTTATCGTGACTAAATTAACAATCATCACAGGAATGAGATATCAAGTATTCAGGGCCTGAATCAACTGTTTACAGCCAGGATTAAAGAATTATAACCATACATTTAGAACGCTGGAATCAAGAAATAGATCACAACAAGCATCACGAAAATTACATTGTTCAGGAAATTGAATCATTTTCTCAGCTAGCTTTTACCAGAGCTCACTTTGTCAAGGCAGGGAAGGTGCTCATCCTAAAAGCGAGGAGGTTCAGAGAAAAAACCAGATAAGCCTCGTAGTGGGACCATTGTCCACTTGACATTCTTTCCAAATAAAAACACTATAAAGTCTGTAGCGATTTACTTTTAGTAAGATGGTAGTTAATACAAGTCTACGAGGTTTTGGCATCAAGGTGAACACAGTTTAGAGCATTACCAGAACTCCAAATTCTTAATTGCTAAAGAGGTCGATCAAATTTTGCATTATTCCAAAGATCTTAACGCCATATATGCCTTTTGGCTTCTGTGTTTCATTTAAAACTGCAATGATAAATTCTAAATAGATGAAATCCTTCATTGCTCCCGTACCCTTTTGTATCTTTTGAACATAGATGGCTTTCAAGAAAATTCATAAGTCCTTTCTTATACTGCAGCTTTACTTCCACGCTTTAACGCGTCTATTCCTCCAGAATAGAGAGTGATTCCAGAGTGTTACTTAGAGCACTTCCATCTTACTAGACTCTTCCTCTGGAGGATTAGTGCGGGAGCTCATTTCACGAGCAATCTGTTCATGGAACAGGGCGATGAGGCAGAGCGTTGGTGGTCTTGGGACTGAATTTCATGTAGCCATGGAAACGAACCTGCTCCGTTATGTTAATATGTATGTCATCCTCAACGTTTTTATATATGCATATTAGATTTTTCCTCTTTGTTAATCTGTTTGTTTTTGAGTTAGTTCATATAAAAGCCTGCAGCGTTCTCGTAGTGGCATCCGTTTTAAGATTACAATCCTTACTTTTCTTTTTTATTTAGTAAATGATTCTTTGCTTTTAACAACTTGACGCTAATATCTGGTGTTTTATATTATTATTATTATTATTATTATTATTATTATTATTATTATTATGCTTTCCTGTTGCTGCAGTTGCATTTTTAGTTTGATATCTGCTAAAAAAAGATCATTTTTCATTTTTAAGGTTAATTAAAATCATTTTACAATATAAAAATAGTAAATATTCATGCTGGAAGGAAAGACGAACAACAGTGATCCCGGTGAACTGAAAAAATATGTTGTTCAGTAATGTGTACGTTTATGAAGTGGCTGTCAATTTAAGGATATTTCCAAAAAGAGAAAAATCGTCGTTAATTCTGCAGTAAAATGGTGAAAGTGACAGCGCTGTCTTGGAAGAAACAACATCTTGTTACAAGAAACTGAGTGAATGCAAAATATTTCATTGAGCTTAGAACAGTTAATCGGGTCACTGATAGTAATGGTTTAATTAATTGAAAAAGATCTATGAAAAAGGCGCTTTTAGATCTCCGGAAGCACCTGCATTTAACTTCTTTACTAGATCTATATGCGCTGTCATTGATAAAAGTCTTACAATAATATTTAGTTCACAATTACGGATGGAAGTTATTTGATGACCTCAAAAGGACACCAGTCTCTCAGTTCAGTTCATGAAACCGAGGAATCCCTCTTCAGTATCATTACATATAACTTCATATTTTTGCCAATGCCGACTTTGGTCCTCTACCCTGTATCACTTACATGTTTGTCCTCTTTTGCCTTGTGCACTTTCCTTTCATCCGAGATTTGAATAAGCATCATGAAAGGAGGGAGGGATTCAAATGTAAAATTTGGCAAATAGATGAGGATTTGCGGTATTGCGTAATGACCAGCCTTCAAAGCTTGTGCGGTCGGCGTAGTAAAAGGAAGAAACGGAAACCTGGCGGTTTTGCTTTGAGTATTAGTAAATGGAATTATAATCAAATTGAGCTCTCTCTCTCTCTCTCTCTCTCTCTCTCTCTCTCTCTCTCTCTCTCTCTCTCTCTCAGATACACTTACAAACAAACTTACACTGGTAGAAGTTCGAACAAGAAGCTCGGTAGGAGAGAGAGAAGATGGATAAAAGAACGAAACATTCAACGGTGAAAGGAAGGGCGGAGGAGGTGAAAGGAGGAAAAATCGAGGAAAGGAGATCCAGTTGTGATGGAGAACGAGTATAGGGGTTACGGCTTGAAGAGGTGTGGAGTGAGCAAAGTCAAGGGAAACGTATTATAGAGTGGCGAAGGGTTATAACAGCCTTTCTCTTCGAGCATAAGGTCGCTCATACACTTAGGTTTTTGTCGCGTGTGTTAGCACCTAACTATGTGTAATTTTTACGCTGCAACATTTCCTCTGAATATTATGGGAACAGGCACTAAAATATAGGAAAAGTATCACCAACTGAATGCAAAATATATGATTTTGAAGAATTTCAACTTTGCTAGATGCAATTATACCACTATTAACTTTGTTATTCAGCAAATAATCTCGATAAATAAGCAGTATTCTAGACTATCACTTGCTGGCAGAAGACTACAGAAGTCTTAATTGGTAAACCAGAAAATTAGTTTTATATACTGTATATGTATATATATATATATATATATATATATATATATATATATATATATATATATATATATATATATATATATATATATATATGTGTGTGTGTATGTATGTATATATATATATATATATATATATATATATATATATATATATATATATATATATATATATATATATATATATATATATATAATATATATATATATATATATATATATATATATATATATAACGTTGACTTGAATCTAATGTCGAAGTGACAGATGGGAGATATTGTATCTGAACGGTATTTCGTAAAGGAAGATTCGCTCTAGATATAATAGTCTTGCATCTTAACCTTCAAAAGTTATAGAGACCTTGAAAAACCTGAACCTGCTGCCACTGACGCTTAGTCATTCGTCCAGGTATATTATAATCTAAAAAGTTGTCAGAAAATCGTAACTTGTGTTAGTGCTCATAGAGAATGATTCACCTACCTTTTCATTCCTGCGTAAAATTACAAACTTTGTCCATCTCTCTCTCTCTCTCTCTCTCTCTCTCTCTCTCTCTCTCTCTCTCTCTCTCTCTCTCTCTCTCTCTCTCTAAGAACAGGAATATCCGATAAATTGGGGGCTACTTTCCAGAGATTGTTAAATTATGAATCAGTTCTTATCCGTCCTTCCCTTGTGCTTGAAACCCTCAAAATTCATTACATGGGTTTAAGACTAAGTGTTCAAGAATGCTGTTTCTAAAAGACAATGTCTATTCCGTTGGTACGACAAGTGGCTTTAGCTAAACGTGTTTGAGTCTCCTTCCAACATATGTGTAGTCTTCATGAATGGAACAAAGATTTGGCCAATTATTACTTACTCCTTCTAATAATAATGATTATCGTTTTATCAATACAGTTATTATGAAATCTTTGTAATCTTTTCGGTTAAACTAGCAATTGATATGGATAATAAGTCTTTTCCCAAAGGACCGGAAATGAAGTGAAGTGAATTTTTTTCACAAATCCAGAAGAATTTCATGCAAGCTCAAAATACATACCAATATCTAAATGTCTGTTGAGGACATCCAGATATAACAAGAGGCAGTCCAAAGGTAAAATTCATAGAGGACTGATGGAAAAGGAGCGGCATTTCTGGAGTGCGGGCGAGGAGGGGACATCTTACCGACGGCAAGATCTCAGACCCATTCGAATGCAAGACTCGAAAGCTTCGTCCATCATAAATCTCGTGAAAGAAAGCCCCGGGGGCCTCTGAGGAGACAAAAGGCGACATACGAGAAAACGTATTGAACTTCTTTGCTGTTCCCTCTACCTTCGGTTCTGAAGACGGAGGCTTCTCTTCGCAAGGGTACGGGAGAAAAAAGAAGGAAAATTACATCCTTTTCTTTCTCGAATTGCTTACAAATGCTGAGATGCTCTTAACAAAATCCAGCAATGATCATTCATGAATTATTTGTGAAACCAGTTCTTTTCTCTTTTCAAGAATTCAAAAAATGTGATAAATTTCTTGATTTTGCTTGGACCTTTTTTGTGGATATGTCATTCAAATTAGGTATGTGTTAATCTTTCAGACTTGCACAATCTCTCTCTCTCTCTCTCTCTCTCTCTCAGGTTTTGCCTGTTTGCAGCTTGACTGTTGTCATTTCCGGCAAGTCATATATTTGGAAATATAAGGTAAGAGACATTTCCTGTTCTCTGTTTTTCTGATATCTCAACAAATCATTTGTCATAAGGTATATACTGTGCCTTCATTTCCTTTTATTTCATAAGCAATTCTAATCTACTTCTACTTAAAGAACAAGTTCTCTAAAACGATTACCAAAACTGATTTCCACTGTGTTTACACAAGAGTAATGTTCTTAAAATGAACACCAGAAACTGTCAATAAACTTCCTTTCAAAATCAGCCGTGAAACTTTGAGTAGTCCTTTGTCCCTATAAACTGTCGTATCTTTAAACACCAGAAAACCATAAACATTTTCCCGATGAAAAGTGAATGATAAAATGAGCATTCTTTTAATCAGCAAGTGCACAACTTAGATGATCAGGAAAAGGGACATGGAAGTCTTTACCACACAGGATATAAACCTTTCATGCCCAAGCAGAACCTGGTTTTCAAGTACCATTACAGCTTTAATCAACAGATATCTTCCAAAGCAGAATATCATTTTTTTATTCTGTCTCCCAAATGCTGGGGTGTCTTTACCTAAATCCCTGAGCAT
Organism: Macrobrachium rosenbergii; assembly: GCF_040412425.1. Taxonomy (NCBI): domain Eukaryota; kingdom Metazoa; phylum Arthropoda; class Malacostraca; order Decapoda; family Palaemonidae; genus Macrobrachium; species Macrobrachium rosenbergii. The sequence continues at coordinate 57,520,334 of NC_089753.1, forward strand.
AGCTTTTCCATCGAGAGATCCATATTCCATACCAAAGGATTCCATTTCTCTCATGAGATTTTCAAGAACCAAGACTCATGGCTTGTTTAAATACAGATAGTAGATGTTTATGAAATGTTTCTCTTGCCTTTACTATTTACAGTTTTCTTAATTGGTCATTCGGTAAATATCGGGCAGATTTGACAACGTTAAACCTCTGAAAGATATCGGACTGTCAAGAACTTGCTTGCTGATGTGATTACCACTTCATGCATTTACCTAACCATCGTTCACCTCTCTCTCTCTCTCTCTCTCTCTCTCTCTCTCTCCTCTCTCTCTCTCTCTCTCTCTCTCTCTCTTTTAAGGAATCAAGCTAATTAGATACAGTTTCAGATTTATTTAGAAAAAAAACTTTCTAAAATGTATGCTGACTTTCCCAAACAAAAACAAGATACCACATCAATATAGCCCAAAAACAAATGATGACGCCAAAAGTTACACACATTCTGTTTTTAAAAATATGAACTTAGTTCCCATTATATAAAAGTTAATGGCCATAATATTACTCATGCAACATCAGGTGGTTCCCGTGAACAAGATCTTAGACTCGTTAACTACAGATTGTGCATTCTTGATAGAGATTGCTCAGATGTGTCATCTATCGATCAGATAACAGGGAGAATATCAGTTCAATTAATTACCATCAGATCAGTTCTCTAGAAGCTTTTAGAAGCACGACAACACCTGCACATCGGGGAGATCAAGACAACGCCCCCCTTTCTCTCTCTCTCTCTCTCTCTCTCTCTCTCTCTCTCTCTCTCTCTCTCTCTCTCTCTCTCTCTCTCTCTCTCGTAACACTTCCTGATATTCAGACTGACCAGAGTTCGACAGAATCGCCTTATTCCCTTCTCATTGATAAACCGGATTTTTGTTCTCTCCCACAACAGTGCAAATGCATTATGAATAATAATGATAATAGTAATGGCTCATTTATTTATATTACTACTTTCATAATTCTTTTTCTTCAAGCTATGAAATTCCTTGCCTCTTAGTAGCCCAGTCTTTCTATTCCACTTGCTTTCATTTCCATTGTCTCTGAACCTCCGTCACTTAACTGTTGCATTTAAGGCACACTGACTTTTCTAATCGATCTCATGACATTTCCTATCTCTCATTCCCAAGAAATTCCACAAGCTGTAATACTGGAATACTTAAGTTTTCTTGGGATTAGTGAAATTTATTCTAGAAGTCAGTTGTTGAGTAGAATATCAGATTTACATGTGTGTGTGTGTGTGTGTGTGTGTGAGAGAGAGAGAGAGAGAGAGAGAGAGAGAGAGAGAGAGAGAGCAAAAAAGACAGGTGTATAACCCAAGATACAGTGGGGTTTCATGTTCAACGCAGTATTGACAGAGGAAGCGCTCGACCCCTAGACCACGGATGGAGGGACGACATCTTACGTAGGGGAATATTCCACAGTCCCTTCAGTGCAAGAACGTAAAGCTTTGTGGGTCAAAAATTGCCAATTTATTGGTCTGAAAGGAAGCCCTTGGAGTCTCAATAGCCAAAAGGCAACCCGCTAGAAATCATCCTGAATTATTTTTCTATTCCAAAAAGCATCGCTTCGTTGGCTGTGTTACCGATAAAAAATGCTTTCTCTTTGCGTACAGAATGTTTACGGCAGAACAGATGTTCGTCGCGAATTGTAAAAAAGATCTTTTGTGGATCTCTGCTGCAAGAGAACAGATCTTTTTCCTTTCGTGAATTGGAAGTAATGAAGCATATTTCTCTATTTATTTTCCATTTTAGATAACGCCTCCTACAAAAGTTTATATTTCACCTGCTTTTTAATTAATCTCTCTCTCTCTCTCTCTCTCTCTCTCTCTCTCTCTCTCTCTCTCTCTCTCTCTCTCTCTCTCTCTCTCTCTCTCTGTAAGGTTTCAACAGTTCTTAACTTAGTTAAAGTTCCCTCCATATACGCATAGATTTAATACTATTAAAACGGTAGCTTTTGACTTACATTTTTTTTAAATCAAAGGTATCATATTTCTGATAATGTCTGTCTATACTTTCTTTGCAATTTGAATTTTCATCACAATTCATTATAATTTTAACCCCTCTACCACTTACACAACCAATTATGATTAAAATCGTATGAGAATAGATTTGCAATGTACCCACAGGAAAATTATTTAAACCTGAAAAATGGAATTGAGAGTAAAGGCGCTTGCAAAACCTTTGAATATCATGACAAATTATTCCATGTGCAGTAGAAATGGATGTCTTTCTTCTTCGCAGAATATTGACGTTCGCGAGAATCGGAATGTATTCACGTTAGCAACCAAAATGGATTTGAAAGGCGCCGGCCTTCATACCAACCATAACTAGATGTTTCCATTTATTGATGTTTGTTCATTTCTTTTAGACATTTATTTTGAGTGAGTAAGGAGAGGCGCGGGGGAAAGTAGCCTTCAGACTTGACTCTAACAGATGCAAAAACAGATTGAACAGAAAATGGTTTTTATTTTATTTCTCTAACCGTTGTCATTGCCTTCAGAAATTGTCTACCGAGAGATTTATCTTCTTTACAAATATCACTCAGACTTTGCTGTGCTCTGCGTATATAGTCAAATTCACAGTGCTGTTTTTGTAGATTTAACCGGTCCTGTGCCAGCACGACGTCTTGCTCTGGCACAGCTAGTAGTTATAAAGTTTACCGACACTCACTTAGATGCAACTAGAAGACTCAATACTGCAAAGTGATGACTAGTGAGCGTCGACGATGTTTTGAATTTGTTCGTACTTGTCAATCGCTCTTTCATTTTACTCAGAGGGATACTTTCGTTGGTAAATACATCTCGCACTGTGGCTTCTGCTACCCACTATTAGTATTACTGGTTCTTTGCAGTGATCTTCCGGCTACCAGTTGCACTGTTCTCTGACTTTTACCTTTCATCAGCTTCTTTTAGTTCCTTCCCACCTTGGTGTTCAGCTTTAACTCTATCTTGCCCCATTGTTCACCTCTCATTAAAGATTCAACCCCAAACTACTGCTTGCGGATCTGGGGTTCGACCTATAAAGCCTAATTGGAAAGGGTCAAGAAAATTCTGACAGTCCTGATTTCATATACCTAAATCTTGGCCAGAAAAAAAAGAATAATATTAGTATAGTTTCATGCATAAACTCATTTTGAAGGTCAGTCTACAGTAAATGCTACTTATGAACAGAAATCATCCTTGTTTATAACAAGTTTTATTTAGACTTTCTGCTTTTACTAATGTCATCTACTACATCTCTCTCTCTCTCTCTCTCTCTCTCTCTCTCTCTCTCTCTCTCTCTCTCTCTCTCTCTCATTTTTTTAAAATTTAGAATTAGCAGCATATCAGAGGACTAAAATCAAAATCTGGTCATGTTATTACTAAACAAACGTAGAACTCTGCTTTATACCAGTATGAATGATACAACGTAAGTTGTAATGCGAACAGAACAGTAAAATTTATACCGAAAAAAAGCATCGCTTACAAGCTGCTGGAGGTTGTAAATAAAAATCAGTGGTCCTGGACTTACACATTTCTCTCTCTCTCTCTCTCTCTCTCTCTCTCTCTCTCTCTCTCTCTCTCTCTCTTGATTTCGTGGTAGGAAACAGACATAAATTTTAAACAGAGCCGAGCTTGTTATAAGGGCTGTTATTTACATTTTGTACGATACGTATCTTGGAATCACTAATTCAGGCTCAAGCACTTCAACCTTTAATCCAAATGCAGCATCACTATCTCAGCGCCTCTTCATAGCTGTTAGCTCAGTATCACAGTCATGGGTTTGCCTTCGCGTCCTTTTTAGTTTTCCGTAAAAGAAAACTATTGAGATGGCTTTGTCTGTCCGTCAGCACTTTTTCTGTCCGACCTCAGATCTTTAAAACTACTGAGGCTAGAGGGCTGCAAATTGTTATGTTCATCATCCACCCTCCAATCATCAAACATACCAAATTGCCGCCTTCTAGCCTCAGTAGTTTTTATTTTATTAAAGGTTAAAGTTAGCCATAACCGTACTTCTGTCACTGCTATAGGTACCAACAACACAGGCCACCACCGGACCGTGGCTGAGTTTCATGGGCCGCGGCTGAGAGTTTCATGGGCCGTGGCTGAGGCCACCACCGGACAGTGGCTGAGTTTCACGGGCCGCTGCTAAGAGTTTCAAGGGCGGTGATTGAATGTTTCACAACATTATGCGCTGTACAGAAAACTCGATTGCGCCGAAGAAACTTCGGCGCATTTTTTACTTTTGATTCTTTTTGTTAATCGGAAAAATCTAGACCTCGCTTCGTAAAGAAAAGTATTATGGAGTCCCCTCTCTCTCAAGAGCTAGTATATCTATGAGAGATGACAGTCAGTGTGTTTGTTTCGCCAGATGGGAACCCCCTTAGGTGCAATAAGACAATTACTGTCATGAAAGTTACAGAACACGAAACATATTTCGGCTCTTTGCTGCAGTTATTTTGGTATCGAGTGGGGAAGTGTTCTAGTGCCAGCTCGTACGACTAAGCTTTCATCATATTTCAGGCTATACTTATTAGACTTGGCATAAAACTTACTCTTATGTTAAATGACATCGTCATTCTATAAAGTAGCTACATTTTCCGCAAATGGCTACTTCCCCTGTCTCTTTACAGTTAGCATATGTAACTGCAGTGGGTCTGTTAATACAAGAATTATACAGGGCTGTTTATAATTACAGTGAATAGACATGGAATGGTAGCATCATATAAAGTACATATATAATATAATCTAATATAATATAATATATATATATATATATATATATATATATATATATATATATATATATATATATATACAAATACATAAATATTTATTATATATAATATATATGTATATGTATATATATATATATATATATATATATATATATATATATATATATATATATATATATATATATATATATTATATTAAACTTGAAGAAGGATCCAATAGTTCGTGGGTTCTTCAGAAAGAGCTTAAACTCAGTGATGCTGGTAATTCCTTATTAAAGAAACTCATACATTTTGTTCTAAATTTATCATTAAGTAAGAAAAGGAATTTTGCATATAGACGTAGTTTGGGAGCAGTATGGATGACAGGTACATTATTCATCTTGAGGTTAAACAGCCTGTTAAGAGATCTATCAACTATAACGAGTGGAAAGCAGTTATTTTTCAAGTACTGGTTAAGAATGTGATTTCATCATGGAAAGCAGTCCAACTTGAAGTAAGCGTGAATGCCCTGTGAAGGAGAGTAGATACAGAGTTCATCTTAAAACTAAAGGAACAGGAACTGTAAAAATTGGTACTCATGCCGGCAAAAGTGCTTTTCCTGAAAATGCCAGTGTGGGAGCCCAGTTCATCCCTCGTGATTCGGAGGTTGAAGAAGGGAGGAGAGTTGTGGGACTCCTTTTCGAGACTAAATTTAGCATTAGGACGCTGGGTATTTATGTAGGCTAAAAGGGTATCAGCGTGTGATGATCATGTCTAAAAAGGTCAAACGTATTGTCAATGTACCGTTTGTAGAATAGAGGGTGAAGACTAAGTTTTTAATGGTGTTCTGTATAGACTGGTGGAAGGGATGGCGATGGGAAGTCTCCTAGGCCCGACCTTCGCCAATATCTTCATGAACCCCCTGGAGGAGCGCGTAATGGATAATTGCCCCCTTAGTTTTCACCCTCTATTTTACAAACGGTACACTGACGATACGTTTGTCCTTTTCAGACATGATCATTACGATACAATATGGGAAGGTGTCCTGTGTTGTCATAGTGTCATTGTGTTGTTTTTTATATAATTTTAAAATTTGTGTACTTTTTATCTCATTTAAGACAAAATGAATACAGTCATTTAATATTTTACCCGCTTTCAGCCTTGAGAATTCACCATGCGACGTGAAAGTTCAGCTTTAGAATAAACATAATGTTATTAAAATACCTTTCCCTGAAAACCTGGATCGTATATATATATATATATATATATATATATATATATATATATATATATATATATATATATGTGTGTGTGTGTGTGTGTGTGTGTGTGTGTGTGTGGTGGTTTTTGTTGGCAAAGTGTTTTTTGTATTTCCGTTCAGTTGAAATATAGTTTGCTCGCAATGAAAACACTATTTCGCAGTCATGTTTTGAACATAATTTGCCTTAATAAAAACAACCGCGTTTATTATGCCTTTCCAGCCTGGTAATAACGGAAAGCCGGGGGCACCTGGTGGTTATCATTAAAGTTCCTTTGTTTTAGCAAATACTCTCATTTTAAAACGGTAAGTCATTCGTATGTTTACAATAAATTTTCAATTCGTATGTTAACATGAAATTTTCAATCATTGCACGATACGGATTGATATACAGGGAACACTTGTTATTAATCTTGAAACTCAGATCCACGTTAAAAGGTTGAGATCCTTTGTATAGCAGTTTCAACTTATCCTGTCGCCATCAAAGGGGCCATGGAATCCAATTAAAGTTCTGTATATAGAAGAACTATGCAGAGGAGAAACTAGAAAATTAAATCGATAGAAGAAAATCGTCCTTTGTTTGAGGGGGAACCGATTCCTAATCCGTGCCTAATGTAAAAACTGAAAACCTGAAAACAATGAAAAGGAAACAGTTATCTAAGTATATGAACAATACATACATACATACATATATACATATATATATATATATATATATATATATATATATATATATATATATATATATATATATATATATATATATATATATATATATATATATATACACACACATATGTATATATATATATATATATATATATATATATATATATATATATATATATATATATTATAATATAGATATCCACTCACGTCAGGAATGGTCTCTCAGGTGGAAAGCATTATCCACTGGCCACACAAGTCTAAAAGAAGTTGGAACCTGAGAGCAACTGCACCCAGAAACCTGGGCAAGCTATCATAAAAACTTCCCAGACGACAACATTTCATTCGATTATCCCTTCTGAGTGAATAAGATAATCAAAACAATCAAGTAACAGAAATAAATTTCTGACTCACGTCGGGATCGAAACGGTCTCTCAGGTGGAACAAGGGCGTTATCCACTGGGCCAAAAGTCTAAAAGAATTGGAACCTGATTTACCTGGGCAAGCTAACTGTCATACCAGCGAGTTTTCCAATTGTGTGTTGATGATTTCTATCTTATTCACTGAAATAACAATTTTGTCTGTTGGGTCAGGTAGCTCCACAAGCGTCTTGCGTTTCCCAGACCAACAATGACTGTTCTTTCCACCTGAGAGACCTGGGTTCGATCCCGACGAGTCAGAAATTATTTCTGTTCCACACGTGATTGTGTGTTGATGATTTCTATCTTATTCACTCAGAAGGGATAATTCCAATGAAATGTTGTCTATTGGGTCATTTTGAGTCTTGGGAAAACTCGCTGGTATGCAAGCAGTTAAGGTAATCATTGAAACATTTAACAAAACGCCCTTGTTTCCACCTGAGAGACCTAAAAGTCAGAAATTTATTTCTGTTCCACACGTGATTGTGTGTTGATGATTTCTATATATATATATATATATATATATATATATATATATATATATATATATATATATTGAACATATATATATATATATATATATTAGAATATAGATATCCAGGAATGTGGCATTTCCTAGCAAGCATTGAAATCTTATCTAAAACCAGACGATTAGATAAAAAACAAGTAAGCATACGAGAAACGAACTTTACAGAAATTCATAATGATTAAGCAGTCACTTTTAAAGCTAATGAAATAACAATTTTAAAAGGTAGCTCCACACCGTCTGCGATTCCCAGACCCAATGACTGTTCTTTCGAGCACGAAGTTTTCTGCCGTTCACGCCAAAGCATGAATATTTTCTAAAATAGTTAAGATCATTGAAACATTTAACAAATTGTTCGATAAAATTACATGAAAGCTTGAACATGAAGTAGGATTATAGCCATAAATTTATAATTATTAACAAAAATAGTATGATCCTAGAAATGACCGAGTAAATCCTCGTAGGATCAGCGAAGAAGTTCGCTCTCCACCCAAGCTAGACCAGGTAGAACCAAGCTATGGCTACTGATGACTCAGCAAGCAGACTCGGGCGTCCCCACACCCATCCCTAGCTCACTAGACCTAAGATCTTGTTGCCAGTGAAATGTATCAAACCTTTAATGGGGCTACAACTCGGGCACACCACACTGAAATTTAGATGGAACCAACTGAGCGAACAAAATAAAATTTGTGTTTGAGGGGAGGATTCCAGTGTGCCAAAGTGGGTAACTGCTGGACCTCAGTAGTTTTTTTATGGCTTCCATAGATGATGGGAGAAGTTTTGCTACTTTTTGAGGTCACTGGCTTATCGCAAGTTCATCTCGGTTGGTAGTGCAGAGTCCAGGGGTCCTTACCAGGCTTCTTGTTCCCTGTAACGCCTTACCACACTTAGTGGCCAACCTCAGGACAAGGGCCCGTGCTGGCCAGTAAAGCCGGCTCGATCTGGATTACCGACCAGACAACACATGAGCCATGTTTAGTTTTATTTTACTACGTAGGTATCAGTCATATGAATATCTCAACCATCGAGTTCTACTGCACCTGTTTCCAATGTTTTACATTTTCAAAGTAGCCCCTTCTCTTTTTAGTTGTGATGTTTAGGTGTCAAGGGAATTTCCTCGTTCCAAGTAAATGAAAACCTGGTTTATTCCAGTACAAATAGCTGTAGAATTTTTCCGTCTTAATTTGGGTGACCCAAGTATACAACTCTTGAAGAGATGAAAATAGGACAACTAATAGCACACAGTGTACAGATTAGCGTCAGTTGTATAGAACGTCCAGCTGTCAAGTTTGTAACAGAAATTTCTAGTTTCGGAGGATGAAATTTCAAATATGTGATTGACATCAGCCTGTTGTGTTTAATGGAAGAAGTGGAAATCTAGTAGGCTGACAGATCGAAGTGCTACCGAGGAGAAAGAGAGAGAGAGAGAGAGAGAGAGAGAGAGAGAGAGAGAGAGAGAGAGAGAGAGAGCAAAAGAGAAAAGAGTGTCCATTCTGTGCGTGAATGCCAATAGACTTTGTGGCATAAGTAAACACTTACGTGCCATACATGCCGTGGTTTATGAATAAATTCTGAGCGCAAGAGAAGGTATGATATTGAAACATTAAGGCAATAACGCGTAGCAGCGATACCATTATAATATCTTTACCTCTTTCTCTCCATCACTCACTATGGCCCATATGCAAGCACCACTGGATACAGTGAATGCATCATGAGATGTTAAACCCTGCGTAGTGCAGCACAATATTTGAAAACGACTAAGAACATAGGCATCATAATCAGTGATTATACATTAAAAGATTAAGAAGGTTGTATTCATATTTATAAATCCAGAACGGTAGCAAGAAGAAAATCAATAGTAATGATGAAAGGGGAGAAACATTAACCGTTTTTTAATATCACATATACATATTTGTGTGTGATCATATACATATAAATGTAATTAAAAGCACCATTTACTATCATAACACAAGCATATTCATCAGCAACACGCTGTTATTCAATTCAGAGAGTCCTCAAATGTTCCCGGAAATATTATACACAAATTACTTTCTGGTATCCTATAACGCTGGTAGAATACCAAATCTCTGTGGGGTTAGAAATGCCGTGTACTTCAAATTACTCATTTCTCGCAGTCATATAGAAATACTCTTCATGTAAATTAATATCAGATCAAATGGACATCATTTGTATCCCTTACTCTAAGCCTTAACATCAACGGAATTCAAATTTCACCTGATAATGGTCACACTGACTTGCGCACATTACAGGTTACAAAATTGTTTGTGACCATGAAACATTTCCATTTGGAATGGTGATTCCGCTGTTAATATGGGTGTAAATATATTAAGTATTTCTGTTATAAAAGAACAAAACATAAAGTAATGAAGCTAAAAGTCTAATGCTTGTAAACGAGTTTGCAAGAACAGCAATAGTAAGCGCCCTTTGAAAATTAGATTTTTAATCATCAAAATCTTCATTGCCTGTTTACTGATTTTGGGATGCCAAGCAACGAACTTTCCATAATTGTGTAGTAGATAACACAGGGTATCATTAATTGTAGATCTAGGGCTAAATCGAGTTATTATAAAGTAAAGGCTTTTAAATGAAAGGCAAACAATCACGATATAGAAAGACTTCATTTATAAGACACCAGGAACAAATCTACATAATTAAAAGCAGAAAATTACTCTGCTATCTGCCAAAGAAAAGATCCCGGTGATTTACCTGCGAATTCGCTTTCAAGGCTTTGTACAGTAGTATTCAGCCTGAAACGGAAAGAACAAAGAGAACCCGATAAAATCAACGACTGACTGCTGTCTCAAATACACCTCAGACGCTTTTATATTGTCTTCTATACATCTCAGACTTGGTAAAAAAAATTAATTTATGAAACTATTGCTTTTACATTGTTTCAAACTCACTCCTGATAAGTATACGGCATTAAGTGTTCAGAATCCCAACCCTCACAATATGACTGCTGTCAAGGAGGTTTAACAGAGAGGATCAGCCCCAAAATTTGGCCTATTAAGAACCTAACCTTTCAACTTCTAAGAAAATGTGTTCATCGGTGACAGTGCCAGCAGAATTAGATTCAAGCATTGGTACGAGATAAATTACCTCTGCTTATCTTAAGATAAACGGCAAAATTAAGAAAGTCATCACAGTAGATTTTCTGCCTATATGTAGGTAGATATTAAAGGCAACAGAGGAACAAGAACCAATTTCATTAAAGAAAAATTAATGAATTTCGACTAAAAGTCTTGAGAACATAATATATGATTTTATTAAAAGGGTCAGGTATTGCAATTAGTTCTGAAACTCAGAAACATTCAAACGCACTTATCCAAACAATTTAAAAAAAACTGTTTTGTTGATTGACAGATACGTAGAGAGAATTAACTTCTAACCCACTGGCTAGGGTTCAGACTCAATTTAATAGGAGACTTAAGGAAATAAGAAACGCGAAAGTCGGAAATATTAGATTCATCAAGCCTTCCGACATTACCTTATTCGTATGGACTTCCGAAAATCCACAAACCAAACTTTCCACTACGTCCGATAACTTCCAACCGGGGTTGGGGGTGGGGGTTGCTACCTATCCCTTTGCCAAATGGCTGGCATCGGTCCTTTCTTAGTTGCTGGAAAGTTTTCTAGCGCTCATATCAAGAATTATTTGCACTTCATCGAAAAAGTTAAGAGCATTTCCCTCAGCCGGGGAAGATGATGGATTATAATGTAGTCTCCTTGTTTACGAAAGTGGATGTTAATTGTACAATAATCTTCTTATTGCAAAAATTAGAATATTTGAATCCATACCTATTGTCACTTATGTCTTAACAGACCTCATGAAGCTGCAGTTCGTTGGATGAGTGTTATAGTTCTCGGCTTATATCACAGACTTTCGGCCCGCGTTCGAGTCTCCGGCCCCAGTTTTTAAGAATTAGATGGAATATTTTAAAATTGAAATTATTTCTCGGTATAATTCTTCCCGATACCCCATGGTTCAGCTATGTTGATCCCGTTTGCTCGATTTGGATTGAACCAATTGGTTTCCATAAAATTTCTAATCGTTCAGCCAGCCATCTATTAAGTTCACACGCTGGGAATCAGAATAAAATGGTCTTTTTGGATGTAAACTAAGGTAATAATATTTTATTCAACGTTTTTAGAAAACTTAAATTGATAATATGTTTTTTTCTTATGATAACGAAAAAGTTCAGACCTTTCTTTCCTCGTTGTTCTTGAACTAAATTCGGATGTGCTGTTTTTATTGACAAAGAAATTTCTTTTCCCCACTGTTTTTAGTAATAGATTTATGGTCAATATTTTAAAATGGAATTATTAAATGCTAGATTTCTTCTCTTTGATACCCCATATGTTTAGGTAAGTTGATGATATTTGGTCAACAGGAAAGTGTCTATTGAAAAATTCTCCGTGAGTTGGTTTCCGTAATTATTTTTCAAAAACTTGTCAACTATTCCATCTATTAAAATAGTTTAACAGACCACGTGAATCAGCTCTCATAGGGCTCCGAGGATAATGAATGACAAGTCCTTTTGGATGTATTACTCAATACAGAATAAAATGAAAATATTTTATTCAACGTTTTTACTGAAAACTCACTCATTGTGATATAAACTCATGCTTCCATTCTCATTAAAGGTATATTATGATTCAAAATAAAAAGTTAAAAATTTACATGTTTTTCATTATACTGATTGTTCTTTTTATATTTTAACTAAACTCGCAGTTTGCAGTAAAATGTTTTTTATTGACAAAGAAATTCTGACAAAATTTCTTCTGATTGTTTTGTTTCAAAATTTGATAATCCATCGTAGGTCATAAAAATGGATCATTTAAACAAGAATATGCCTTTTGTTATCAACAATGCAACCTGGGCATTTGTGAAGCCATGGACTGTTATTAAGGTCCCATGTGTCAAACAGTATGGCCTATTCGAGTCAGAATTACTTGTGCGTGTATTGTCTCTGATATGACAACTCAGGAACACTGTTTTATCTGTTTTAATTTATTATTTTCCAGTTCTTCTTAAATATTGTTTTCCATTTTTTTAAATGACTGTTTTTCTGTATGTTTATAGTCACTTATAGGGATGTCTAATTTGCGGGTGGACGTTTTTAGCACTATGTCACCAACGTCAAACTAAACATAAGAAATCAATTTCAATATTTTGATTTAAACAATTTATCTGGACATTCATATGTTGAAAATAATCATACTGATTAACTGGAATAAAATCGGAATGCTGTAAATCAGAAAAGTCTCAGAAGAAACGAAATTATGTTGTTGAATCTGCCGTTATTAAAGTAACCCTCAATGAATTAGAACGATGGTTTTGTTTTGGACTTGACACTGCAGCTATCCCTCCTCATGTTTTGAAAGATCCGTCCTTGTAATTGTTGTTAAAAGATTAAATGGCCAGTTTGGTTTGATTTTAGTGATTTCCATGTCGTTGGTGCTTATTTTTAATTACAGTTTTGCTTTTTTCCGTTGCACTTTCTTTTGTATCTGCATTCTTGTCTTTACGTCCACCTGAAAAGGAACCTAATGTGCCTCGAAACTGTTGTGTTTTTTCAAGATTAGAGAAGGTCTTTAAAAAAGTTTTTTTTTTATATGTAACTGTTTACACGTACGGTGTGCAATTCATCCATACACTTATCCATATATCTAATATTTAGTTAGAATAAAGGAGAACTGTAGCTTCATCCTTTAATTTATTATGACGTATGGAAAGTCTCTGGAGCGATACCTATCAAAGAAATATACCACTAAAACATAATAATAATAATAATAATAATAATAATAATAATAATAATAATAATAATAATAAACACTTTTCAAGTGTGACTTAATTCATGTTTAATGATTTTCCAGCTAAATAATAAGGAAATATTGTAACGAGAAAGTGAGAGAAAAATGAAGCAGACACATAAATAAGTAAAGGCCTAAAACAAACATTGTTAAAGAACTCAGAACATTAAATGTATTTTAGTAGCTGTTTCTTTAGGGTTTTTTTTTTTTTTTTTTTTGCCAATAAGAGCTCTTAACATTTCTTAATTCATGCCATTCATTCAGATACGGAGATATTTCAGTTTAGATAATTGTCTCTTATTTTTTCATTATTCATGTTAATTAACAGTATTAAGCAATAATAGATAAATAAAAACACATCCAAAAACTTTACATCGCCAATCACTTCCAAAGAATTTACTGTTGAAACGAGTTTCTCTCTCTCTCTCTCTCTCTCTCTCTCTCTCTCTCTCTCTCTCTCTCTCTCTCTCTCTCTTGACCGTTTGTTCATGGGTCTACAAGTGACGTATTATTCGAATCCATGAGGCTCATATGTCATAGTGCCCCAAACGGTCTACGATGAAGATACAGGTTGCAATAAGAGTAGAGAACAGTACAACAATGAAGTGAAATCAAGCTTTGAGAGTCGCGTCCGAGATGCTTCCATGCATATGTTGACCAATGTCTTCGGCTCTCGTCTTTAGCGTTCCCGGTGTTTGCTCATTTTCAACTTCAGTTCCCTCTTACGCCGCTTATCCGAGGTCCACCCCGGCCCCCTCCCTCCTTCCCAATATCCAGGAGACTCCTTCACCCGCTTTCCCCAAAGGTCGTGTCCATCCAACTTTCAGATGGATAACGAGTTGGATGTTTGTTTTCTCCCGTAACTTTTTCCTCGCTCCGTGTCTAAATTTGTCTCTTCCAGTTTCGATTGTTATTGCGTAATTACTGGAATTACTGGTGCAAAAGAGAGAGAGAGAGAGAGAGAGAGAGAGAGAGAGAGAGAGAGAGAGAGAGAGAGAGAGAGAGAGGCTCTGGTAGGTTTTATGTAGAAGAGCTTTGGGATCTATACAATTTATATTGCCCCTACTACTTATTTTTCGGAGGCTGTAATTTGTTATAAACTTTTATGCAAACTTTTATAGTTTAGTTTCTAAAGCTGACGTCGGCTTCCAGCGATAATTGTCTTCGCTGAGTTTTCAAAAGTTTTTTTTTTTTTTAATACCAAATGCCTTCCTTTGGAATTACGTCCTTAAACTTTGGCGTTCATGAAGTTTACACTTTTTTTTGCTCTCACTTTTTTTTTCTTTTGTCCTAGGAGTCAGTTTCTGATTTAATCATAATGATCTGTCCCTATTTTCAGGGATTTAGCAAAACCGCAAAGTAGAAGCCAGTTAACCACGAATATTTTCATACTTGCCTTGTTCCACCTTACTAATATTTACGACGAAAAGAGACAAAGCAACCGTGTCCCCCCCCCCCAAAAACTTTTTCATAAATTTAACCTTAAGTTCAATTTCCCTGAAATGGGAGAGGAACTGCAAGAAACCTTCAAATGTAAAATTGTAATTATACAACAAAAAAAAGATGCCATAATATTTAGTCAAACAGATGTCAGAGAAGCCCAGAGGAATTATGAAATGAAAATTAATTTGAATGAGAAATTAATAAATATAACTTTACATCATGGAAAGGCTCTGATGTATGGTGTCATTCAGGAACTTCATAGTCTAACTGTTATTGCTGTTAGATTCTACCGGTCAGCTTGAGAAATGAAGACTACTCTAGACAGATAAACCTGTTGCTGCTAAACAAACTCCTAGACAAGTCCATATTCGACATGAAATCAAGTACTGCTTCTGTCGTAACAGAGGCAGCCCCTAAAGGAAGGAAACGGTGACGTGCAATGTTATTACAAGACTTTAGACACAGAACCCTACAAAAACACCAAGACCCACAAAGAACATTAGGGCAGACGCGACACAAACACATAGGAGACGTAAGACTCGTAATGTCAAAGTTGCCAAAGGAAGGAAGAATCAACGACGCCCTTGTAGCTCTCTTTTTGCGCGATCACTGGTTCTGCTGATAAATCCTGCAAACGATCTTATCGCATCCTGTTGGTAAATGGGAGGAGTAACAGGGGCGAGAATATTACCGTTTCTCGTACAATTACTTGCGGCACGTCGGGCTCTGTCTGCCTCACAGTATTTTTCTCTACTACATAGAAACAGCAGGGAACTCCCTGAGATCCCTTATAGTCTTTGTATGTTGCTGTTGCTTTAATAATATCATGCTCTTTATGAAGTGCTATAATATTTTTTTTTCTTTTTGGCATTTGAACAAGGATGTCATCACAGGTTGGAGATACCCCGATACACCACGAGGCGTAAATCATAGTTTTCCTTCCCTCTGATGTTAATGCCCCAGTGTGAAAGGAGAAGCACCACTTCTCAGAACTAGAGGTAAAAGAAAAAAATTAAGGAATTTGGCCACATTTTTGCGTGTGTCGCGTTGTTTCAATTCCCAGAGATCCTCCGAGGCTTCCTTTCAGACCAATGTTCCAAAACGTTTTTATTACAAAGCCGTAGAATCTTGCAGCTTTTCCAAGAGACACCTGCGTGGCGCTCTGTAAACTCCACTGGGGAAAGGTATTTTTGGAAAAAGGAAGCTGTAATATCTCGCAAAAATCACTACTGTCATCTATCCACACAGATTACACAACTGTTAGTGTATTAATAATTTTGTGTTGCAACACAAAGTTATTAATACACGAACAGTTATGTATTTATATGGGTAGATGACAGTAGTGAATTTTGCGTGGAACATAGGAATCAAAGACACAGCTGCTTGAAGACCAGAAATAGAATGTAAAGGTAAGAATATACCCTATGAACGAACAGGTGAATGAAATACGTAAAGACCACGACCAGAGTCAATATCCAACTTGAGACAGATTATTACTTCTCTCACAAAAGGAGCGCCATTGGGGACAAGACATGACTGCAAATAGTAATGCAACTGCAAGACGTCAGCTGCAAAAGTCCAGAATCATCCCAAAGGGAATATAGGCAAAGGGCACTATGGCACAGGCAACATAAAGATGAAAATGTCGTAAGGTTTTACAAGAAAATCTGGCACATTGCAAAATAAACGACAGCGAAAGAACATGTCATCATATGACATTAGGGCAGCGTCCACAAAGAAAGATATTATCAGGTAATAAGACCGTCGTTACATACGAGGTCGCTTTTGAACTACTTAATCATACAAAAAATTCCGGTAAGCAAATAAAAAAAGTAGATGCGTGGGAATTTTCTCAAAAGAAACTCTTCATGAGAGAAGAACAGAATATCCCGGCTATGTATGGGGGAGGGAGGAAGACCTCTCACCGAGGGTAAAATATTGCAGTGCGTTGCATGGAGGACCTTTGTGCATCAAAATTCACCGAAGTATTAGTCTGAAAGGATGGCCTCGGAGTCTGAAAAGCGAAAGGGTGATACACAAGGAAACGCATTGAACCCAAAGTTGTTGTTACACATGTCATGAAGAAAAAATGCGTCTGTAATCTGTTCAGGTTTATTTTAGAGCCAAATTTTTCTATTTCCAAGAGACTGTGAACAATAATTTCTTTTTTTTAGGTTTAATGGGCAATTTTAGTAAATTGTTCTGATCGGCATTTGATGACCATTTCAAAATGAAAATGATTCCATTTCCCTCTCTCTTTAAGGACTTAACGATTTATAGCTATTTACCAAACTTGGACGCAGAGATCTAAACACGAAATGAACATAAATTCCAGTTTTATTTTCACATTAAATTATGTTAGTTTTTTAGTTAGAAAATAGATGTGCTAAATTTCGTTAGTTTTTTTTAGTTAGAAAATAAATGTGCTTTTAGTTTACTAATTATTTCTTTCTCAGACTTTCAGGAAACTGAGCAAGAAAATAATACCATTTTAACATTCGTTGGGTAAACTTTAGCATTTTTAGCGTTACAATGATGTAAAGCTTTACAAATAACCTGAACATTGACTTGGTGTCTTAGTGCTTCGTAGTATTTCAGATCCGTCCTCGAATAATATGAATCATGCAATGGGAAATCAGAGGCACTGCGGGAAGTACGTAAGTCTTTCATGTTTATAGGATGGGGAAAGGGCCAGTTCTTCCAATGCCCTTCTAATTTTCGGGCGACAGTTGCCTAGACTGACAGAGCGGAAACTTTATTTTTGTTCTCTTGTCAATCCATTGAACTGCATTGGTTTGCTGCTTTTATTTCTTCCAAAAGGATAGTTCCCTATCGAAAGATTAAACGTCTGCAGAAAAGGCTATAAACGTTCGTTTTGGTTTTTATTTCCGTGGTAAACACTCCATTGCCAGTGAAGCCGCATGAACTTGTCAGGGAATCTTTTATTTGACTGCCGAGAAAAGCACTTGGCAACGGCCTGACGTCTGTCTGGGATGGTTTCTTTTATTCGATTCTTAGCTAAGGAATCAAGGAAAGCAAACTAGCAAGGGAAAAGGGATTCCTCCATTTACAACAGCTGTCTTCAGACAACCTCCATTTTAGATTTCATGTTCTTTTGGCTTATTCAGTAATAATAATAATAATAATAATAATAATAATAATAATAATAATAATAATAATAATAATAATAATAATAATACCTGGTGGTCACAGTGATAATTACCAAACCAATGACAAAAGATTCGGTTCAGAAAGACATTTAGTATGAACATTCTCCGTTCGGGGACTGAACAATAAAGGGAATCTCTCTAGTTAAAGATTCTCCGAAACTGGAGCAAAAATTATATTGTGTTTTCCAGTAAGAAAAAAGTGTCATGTCAGAGGCAGGTATCGAAAAATAATAAAACGCATTGTTTTATTCCTCGACAAGTAAAAACTGTAAATTCAGTCTCTTTTTTAACCAATTAAAAGGGAATCAATTCGGTTTCATAAGGAATAAACCGTAAAGCCAAATATTGACCTTCGAAAGCAACAGAGCTTAGTTTTCGAACCTGTGTTTGACGGAGCTCGTGGTTGCTTAATACAGAATGCTAGGGGTTATGCTCTCTCTCTCTCTCTCTCTCTCTCTCTCTCTCTCTCTCTCTCTCTCTCTCTCTCTCTCTCTCTCTCTCTTCATTTCACTTGCTTAAAATTCTGCCCTAGTTTTTGATGTTCTGTTTCACTTATTTTCATCAAATTATTATTGAATATTTCCACCAGTTACTTCTTTTATTTAGTTTTCATCTCATGTTACCCCATCCTGTCGCACAGATTAATAGTTCATCACTTCGACCCCATTAAAAGTCTCAGTCAGTCTTGCTGACTTTTCACTTTTAATCATATAATGCTGAAAAATCTGGGCCTCCTCACTAGTATACCTCCTGTTGGACGTTTATTGATCAGCAACACCTGTGTTCAAAATTAATGAGAATTAAACAGGAAGACAAGTCACAGCATGGCGATTGCAGCCTCCTCAACAACAAAAGGGTTAATGTTTAGATTTTATGGGCGGAGGTCTTTGCGGGAGGTAGAAGGGCAGGTCTGGATTCGACAAGTTTCTCATAAAACTGTATCTGCTGTTAAAAGAGAAAAGTAAACGTAGATGTCAGGTGAACAGTCCGTGAGTTGACTATTGAAGGTTTGGAAGACTCACGGCTTAAAGCAAAAGCAAAAGTCATTAATGAAACATCAAGATTAACGTCAATATCTCTGAAGCTTGGAAGACTTTTTGAAAACGTTCATGCATTTCCATATGCATGAATGTGCTAAAACAAACCTCAGCAATAGGACTTGAGTAGTGGCGAACCCTGTATGAATTGGCAGAAAAAACAAATTTATTAGGAATAATGTTGAACTCATATTCATGGTCTTATTCAGCCTTCATTTACAATTGCATTGAATACTGTAAACAAAGAAATTTCATTTCTAAACATCGGCTGGTCATCTTCGGTTCCATATTGCGTTTTGGCACAATATTAGTAGGTCACTGTAAGAATTAGGAGGCTCAAAAGTTTATTTTCTTCTTGTCATATATAATTCTTATTTCACCGCAGGGGGTTAGTGCGTCAGTGCACCTTACACGGTGCACTGTAGCCTTGTTACACAGACCTCACATGAATGACTGATACATTCAAAACATCAAACAGATTGCAAAATATGATTCGTTTTCGGGAGTTAGTTAAAACCTGGTGTCACATCTAATCAAAGCAAATGTTTTTCCTATTTACTTTGGGGAAATGAATAGTTGTAGTTTGTGTGCTGTCGGTGCATTGATTAAGGTGTACGTCGATACACTTACACAAACAGTTAGAAATTTCTGTTTGTGTATACACACCGATGGAAAAATTATTTTATAATACGCGTTTATTTATAAGCTCTCTAGATATATATATAGATATATATATATATATATATATATATATATATATATATATATATATATATATATATATATATATATATATATATATATATCTCTCTCTCTCTTTGCCATAAGCCCCTTATTTTTATTCCTTTCCGAACCTTCACCTTTGCCATTTCGAAGAGAAGCCCAAAATTTCCAGCACAATAGGGTCATGGTAAGCGAACGAAAGTTCCAAGGCTCCACCTTTCAAGGCAGGTGCAGCTCCCCGTCCTACCACCATGGAAAGAGTAGCTTACGACTGTCGTCCATATCCTCTACAGCTTTCCCACCCCACCTACTTCCTGTACCCATACTGTACACATTTCACCAAAAGTATCGCACTCCATACTTTCCACATGACCAAACCGCCTCAAGGCTTTCCAGTCAACTGGTATATTATCCTCTGACTTGTATTTCCATTATACAATTCCTATATTTTTGGAATTTGACCGCCATTAGTCTTCTGGGCTCCACAAACCTCAATGTACCACTTACAGTATGCCTTGAGTGCCACACAGTAGATGGTAGTCGAGGTTATTGGGAGGGTCCATTCTTGGGCCCCAGCTGCAGTGTTTTCTACCTTTTAATTTATATCTGATCCTTTGGGTTCTCCCACTTAGCTGTTCAACTTCTTTAACTTAACCTTGCTCCAATTTTCACCAATTGCTTAGGAACAAGTCTTTTAGGCAAGCCTTCTAAGTATCTAGAGAAGTGAATCAGTATTATTATTATTACTACAGTATATAATAATAATAATAATAATAATAATAATAATAATAATAATAATAATAATAATAATAATAAAATCTAAGTGGAACTTTCTTGTTTGTCCACCCTGGGTGGGGGCGGGGTAGATAGGAGATCAGGAGGTTAAAGGAGACATGACACATCCACCCTCCTCCTGCAAACCTGTTTGTCCACCCCAGGTGGGGGCAGGGTATGTAGAGGATCGGGAGGGTAGGGGAGACATGACATGCAGTGCCGAGTTCCAGCACAGCGTAGCACACACATAAAGCTTGTAATAATAATAATTCGCCAAGCAGCAAAACAACCTTTCAAAAGGCCATCACAAACTTGAAAAAAAAACTGCACCAGAATCTTTTACCAACTCTGATGGATTTTCCTTGAAGGAAAATGTCCTTTTCCTCAATGATGTCCGGTGTGGCCTCAAGAAGGTATCGCAAACTTTCAAAGACAAATCTGATGTCTGATATGGCCTCAAGAGGGTATCGCAAACTTTCAAAGACAAAGTTGATGTCTGATGTGGCCTTGAGAAGGCATCACAAACTTTGAAAGACAAAACTGATGTCTGATGCGGCCTCAAGAAGGTATCGCAAACATTCAAAGGTAGAGTTGATGTCTGATGTGGCCTCAAGAAGATATCGCAAACTTTCAAAGACAAAGTTGATGTCTGATGTGGCCTCGAGAAGGTATTGCAAACTTTCAAAGACAAAGTTGACGTCTGATGTGGCCTCAAGAAGATATCGCAAACTTTCAAAGACAAAGTTGATGCCTGATGTGGCCTCGAGAAGATATCGCAAACTTTCAAAGACAAAACTGATGTCTGATGCGGCCTCAAGAGGGTATCGCAAACTTTCGAAGACAAAGTTGATGTCTGATGCGGCCTCAAGAAGGTATCGCAAACTGAGATGGACAGAAGAATCTTCATGCTCCCTCCAAGACCTCCATTCCGACATAGCCCTCCACGACAAGGCCAGGAGGACAACTGTATAATATTCAGAGGGGAAAAGATTCAAATAAATCGGCTCGAGGAAATGGAAGGAGAATTTACTGTCAAACTGGACATCCCGAGGAACTACCACAGAGCCATCAATGGAATCCAGGGAAGGACTCTGGAGGAGATCACTGTAAGGAGTGGTGTTGCCCTCATACAGATGCCAGGCAGGTTTGACGCATCAAATCTGATCACCATCACTGGCACTGTCCAGCAAGTACGACTTGGACCTGCTCATATTGAACGTCTCATCAGCCAGTCTACTAATTACCTTGAAGAAATGTTGTTCCTCCCACAAATAACTAAGGAAATCAGTAGCAGTCAGGCCAACCTTTAGCTTGGGTATACCACTGAGACATAGGCAACCTCCTAGTATGTTAAGTTAATGCCTCCGTTATTGAAACTGGATCTCTGTCCACCTTTTTGGTGTGGCCTAAGCCTCCTTAAGGAAATCAGTGGCAGTCGGGCTAATTTTAGTGTAGGTATACCACTTCGAGACATAGGCAACCTCTAGTATGGTATGTTAATGCTTCTGTCATCGAAGCTGGATTTCTGCCCACCTTTTTGGTATTGGTCTAAGCCTCCTTAAGGAAATCAGTGACAGTTGGGCCAATTTTAGTGTGGGTATACCACTTCGAAACATAGGCAACCTCTAGTATGGTATGTTAATGCCTCCAATATTGAAGCTGGATTTCTGCCCACCTCCTTGGTATTGGTCTGCTCTTAAGGAAATCAGTGGGCAGTTGGGCCAATTTTAGAGTGGGAATACCACTTCAAGACATAGGCAACCTCTAGTATGATATGTTAATGCCTCCGTCATCGAAGCTGGATTTCTGCCTACCTTTTTGGTTATGGCCTAAGCCTCCTTAAGGAAATCAGTGGCAGTCGGGCTAATTTTAGCGTGGGTATACCACTTCAAGACAAAGTCAACTTCTAGTATGGTATGTTAATGCCTCCGTTATCAAAGCCGGATTTCTGCCCACCTTGGTGTTGGTCTACCTTCCTCTTAATAAAATCAGTACAGTCGGGCCAATTTTAGTGGGTATACCTACCTTGAGACATAGGCAACTCCTCTAGTATGATGTTAATGCCTCCAGTCAAAGCTGATTTCTGCCCACCTTTTTGGTGTTGGCCTAAGCATCCTTAAGGAAATCAGTGGCAGTCGGGCCAATTTAGGTGGGTATACCACTTGAGACAGTAACCTCTAGTATGTTGGGCTAAGTTAATGCCTGTTATCAAAGCTGGATTGCCCACCTTTTGGTGTTGGCCTAAGCCTCCTTAAGGAAATCAGTGGTTGGGCCAGTTTTAGTGTGGGTATACCACTTTGATGACATAGGCAACCTCTAGTATGTTAAGTTAATGCCTCCGTTATCAAAGCTGGTTCTGCCACCTTTTGTGTTGGCCTGCCTCTTAAGGAAATCAGTGGCAGTTGGGGCAGTTTTTAATGTTAAGGTATACCACTTTGAGACATAGGCAACCTCTAGTATGTTAAGTTAATGCCTCGTTATCAAAGCTGGATTTCTGCCCACCTTTTTGGTGGTGCCTCCTTAAGTATTGGCCTCATTTTAATTGTGGAGTATACCACTTTGAGACAAACGGCCCTTATGTTAGGAAATCAGTGGAGTTGGGCCAATTTTAGTGTGGCCTAAACCACTTTGAGACATAGGCAACTCTATTATGTTATACCACTTTGAGACATAGGCAACCTCTATTATGTTAAATTATACCTCCGTTATCAAAGCTGGATTTCTGCCCACCTTTTTGGTGTTGGCCTAAGCATCCTTAAGGAAATCAGTAGCAGTCGGGCCAATTTTAGTGTGGGTATACCACTTTGAGACATAGGCAACCTCTAGTATGTTAAAGTTAATGCCTCCATTATCAAGCTGATTCTGCCCACCTTTTGGTGTTGGCCTGCCTCCTTAAGGAAATCAGTGGCAGTTAGGCCAATTTTAGTGGGTATACCACTTTGAGACATAGGCAACCTCTAATATGTTAAGTTAATGCCTCCGTTCTCAAAGCTGATTTCTCCACCTTTTGGTGTTAGCCTAAGCATCCTTAAGGAAATCATTAGCAGTCGGGCCAATTTTAGTGTGGGTATACCACTTTGAGACATAGGCAACCTCTAGTATGTTAAGTTAATGCCTCCATTATCAAAGCTGGATTTCTGCCCACCTTTTGTGTTGGCCCTAAGCCTCCTTAAGGAAATCAGTGGCCAGTTGAGCCAATTTTAGTGTGGGTATACCACTTGAGACATCAGGCAACCTCTAGTATGTTAAGTTAATGCCTCCCGTTATCAAAGCTGATTCTGCCCACCTTTTTGGTGTTGGCCCAAGCATCCTTAAGGAACCAGTGGCAGTTGGGCCAATTTTGGTGTGGGTATACCACTTTGAGACATAGGCAACCTCTAGTATGTTAAGTTAATGCCTCCGTTATCAAGCTGGATTTCTGCCCGCCTTTTTGGTGTTGGCCTAAGCATCCTTAAGGAAATCAGTAGTAGTCGGGCCAATTTTAGTGGGTATACC